>NC_054825.1:92106621-92409651 GCF_018345385.1 Vulpes lagopus | reverse complement strand
ATGGAAAGTGAAGGCTCTGAATGTTTATTCATGTACTCGCATCTGTATTGTTTCTAATGGTGGCTGATCAAAATTAAAATAAATTAAAACACAGTTCTGGTCCAAAGAGCTAAGCAGTATTTCTTGAAAAATGAAGCACAATAAAACAAACAAACAAAAAAACCCATAAGACAGTGTTAAGACAAGACTAATAAGTAAACCTTTACTGAATATATCCTTCCATTATCGAATGACCAGAAAGGTTTTAATATCAAAATGCATTGCATTTTATTATTATTTCTTTTGTTTAATTTCTCATTCTAGTGAATGTAAAGTGAGACTGTCATTTTTTTCACTACTTTCCCTCAGTCCATGTAGATAACTACCATAAGAATGATTCAAGTTATAATAGGTAATCAATAAAGCTTTTCTTTTATCTTCCCTCAGCCATGAAACCTACCATAGTCCCCTCCTGCCCCTGAACTTACTGGTATTTATGGTCTGAGCTACTTGTTCAATATTTTCCAGAGGCTACTTTGTATGTGTGCCTTTCTACTCATATAGTGTGTCTTTTTAACTAAGTAGTGACTCTCCTAACCTAACTGGTCTGAACCAGAAGGCCACTTAGTCACCAACGTCAGTTAGAGTTGAGAACAATACAAGTTGATGCCACACATAAATCACTTCATTTTAACATAAAATATATAAATCTATGTTGACTTGCCATGTCTTTTGACATAGGGCATGGGCCTACCCTTTAAATACCTTTTGATTTGACTCTGTAAGATTAGACAGTTGCATAATGCACAGAGATCAAGCCTGATGATACTCTCCATAGTGAGAGCCCATCAGATTCATCTGCAGCACTGGCGATCTCAATTCTCTTTCATGCTACAAACCTTCGCAGGTTTTAGCCTGTCCTCTCAGGCCTATCACTGAGATCTTTCTTTTTTCTAAGGTTTCAAACTCTAAAACTGCACCCCAAAGAATACAGTTTCTGGGTTTGGGAGGGAGGAGATGTTCACTCTATGACAGTTGGGAGTGACAATCCCAACCAGGTTAAAAGTGAACATGCTGCATGCAAGCTCTTGGCATTTGTGGACAAGCACCATCCATACCTCTGTCCTCTATGAACTCTACCAATGCTGTGTGCATGTTTGCTATATAGCCAGTATTTATGTATACTCTGTGGAGAACACTAAGGGGTGTGTGTGTCCCTGTATGCAAACAGTATGCTCTTCTGACTAAACTATGAATTCCGTTTGTCTAAAATGTCATAACCCATTAAACAAAATGCTTTAAACATGAGGTTTATTCAATGAATATGACTGGCTGATAGTTATTACCACCACGTTAGTAGAAAAAAACTCTTTGCTTGTATCTGAGAGGTAATTAATGAAGTCATTATATTTTTTATTATTACCATATGACCTGATGACATGACATAAACTAACGGTGTATGAGTATTATCTTTTCCAGAGGTGGTTAAGGAAGGGGTGCCTATTCGCTCTGGGTTGATACAGATACTATGTTCTAAAACAATGTGTCTGGAGGATAGCTATTTATTGTACTATGGCTCCTTCCATCATATGGAATGTTCAGGTCAACACTCAGGAACAAACCTGAGAATAGCACATGACCCTCCCTTTGCCAAGAAAGCACCTCTGCCCCAATTCCTTTCCTTCACCTGACTACCTCCTTGTCTCCTTCAGATCTCAGTTTGGAAATATCTGCTTCTAAGAACCAAATTTGATCCCCATTGCAAGCTCCCCTGGCTGCATGTACTCAGGCATTCCAGAGTACTTTGTATCTTGTATGGCGATTGCCAGTTTGCATGTTGGTCTCCTATAGCCTAGGATCTGCTCAAAGCCAAAGACTATTTTTGACTTGCCACTCCTTTCCTGGCCCCAGCAAAGCCTTACCATGTTAGATCTTCATTATTATTTGTGGAACAAATGTAAGTAAGTCACTTTTACTTCCTTGAAAGCTCTCTATAATACCTCAATAGATCTGATACCAAATAATTCTCAGATTTCTTATATTTAATACCAATATATGTATAACAAATTGAAGATCAGTTTTTCTTGTATATTTAAAGGCACTTACTGAGAAAGAATAATGGGAGACTAAAAGCCCTGAAGGTTTTAAGGGAAAAGTCTCCAGTGTTAGGTATAGGAAGTCCAAGATCACTGTACCAACTCTGGATTCCAATGCCGTCTGGAGCCCCAGAAAAACCTAAGGGTCCTTGGTGGAACCTACACACAATGCAGTGTATAGGGCATTTGTCACTTGTTTTGTTTTCATTGACACTGATGTGGCAATTATTAAAGTACTGATATATTATCTTAAAAAGGTATACAAGCATTTGGGAGTTTAAAGGCATGTAATATGGTTTTGCAAATATGATCAACTAATAGATGAAATAGCATTCTTGGATAAATTGGCTTAATGTGAAAGGAAAGGGATCATTTCACCCCCCACAAAGGAAATTAAGAACACCTAAAGGATGAATTAAGAATATGGAATTGTGGATTTGCATGCTAGTGAGACCATGAAAGGACCAGAAGTAAAAGTGAATCTTGGGTTGTTTTTTGGAATTAAACACTGTCTTTCCAGAGAAATCAATGGTTATCTTTGTTTATGAGGCACTTTTTACTTAACAAAATACAATGTAATGTGAATTATGAGTGACATTCTTTTTATTCTCAGGAAATGGCTTTCCATACCAAATGCCTTCCCTCACTCTCAGTGTGGCTCTGGCAGGCACGCCATCCACACAGTGAGGGGGAGGCCTTGTTGCCTTACTGGTGGTGTGACAGCATGTCCAGCATTCCATCTCTTTCTGTACAGACCAGCCAAGCAAGATGCTATCTTAGATCTCGTTTGACCAAAAAGAACTGAACGTACTAATTCTAAGTAAATTAAACAAAAACACTTCTCATGTATCCATGGACCTATGACTATGAGGTCTGCCATCTTTTTAGAACACCAAGACCTGCTGGTTTAATTAATATAAAACTATCAACAACTTTTTATTAAGTTGATAAGGAAACATTTCCTTTGAAGTTTGGCCAGTCCACTGACTGACATCCCACATAGACCAGGTAAGCACCAATGATGGTTCTATTACATAATGAAGGGTGTGATTCTTGAATGTGAAAAAGCCATACCAGGGACAAACCACAGATGGCTTTGAAATTTAACAGTTTGGTGAGACAGGACAGTTGGACTTAAAAAAAAATCGCTACTTGCATGAATACTTTCAAATTAATACCACTGAAATTTGTTTAGGCCTATTTTCTCTTTATGTTCCAGGAATATGATCATTAAAAACATTAGTTAACTTCTTGTAATCAGTATTTGTAAATTTAACCAGAGTCTTTCAATAGAACAGGACTAAGTAAAGCCCCATGAATACTATTCTTAATACTGAATAAATAAAGCAAAATAATAACAGATTGTTCATAGAGGCTTCCAAAGTTTTTACAGGCTAATTTATATGCAAATAAAAAGCTATGGACTTCAAGAGAAGATGATTTTAAGTTACAACGTCTGTCAAATGCTCTTTCGTTTTCTTTGTCTTTAGAGGATTTGGATCAAGAACAGAGGAAGAGAATGCTTTCAGCAGTTTCTAAGAATTCTCAAAATGCCTACAGGACCTAAGCTAGGTCTGAGAAATTTTTGCCATCCAACTCAGAAGGAGACATTATAGAACAGGAAATAGTCTGTTTCCTGAGGATTCATTTCTATGCTGCATGGAATCATTTAGAATCTCCCAACAAATCCGTACATTGTAGGAGTTTCAGTTCAGGTTTCATTAAGTACAAGGCCTGCACATGATAGCAGTCGCAGGGAGAGGTAATCAATCAGGCAGTGATGAGGAACTTGTGAAATGTTTTGAGGGATCCTTGATAGACACAGATTTTGCTGGTGCCCTAATTGACTATAGTATATTCACTCTAGAAACCAAGGTCTTTAAAGAAGCCTTCAGGAATGGTATAATTGCCCCTGGCATATTGTGAAATTTCCAGTTGCACAGACAAATCATGAAGCTGAGACTGTGGTCAATATAGCAACCAAAGTCCCCAGCATCTCTGTGAACTACAGTCTTGGGTCTTTCTCAAAAATGTCTAGAACCTGGACTAGAACCTATAATATTGAATGTATGGATGCCATCAACCAAGCTCCCACTTTTGGAGGGACAATGCTGGGCTGAAAGGGTCATCTTGGTTTTGACATTCTTCCATTCCTCCATATTGACATGCTCACACAGGTCAGTTTTAACTGGGAGAAAGAAATATTCAGACTGATGGCATTTTTTTCTAAAAATAAGACTAAATACTGAAGGAAAACTCCCGAAAAAAGGATAATATTCCCAGATATCTCTAATGATTGAAGAGGCTATCCCTTCTGATTAATAATGTTAACTAATGCTTTTAAATAAAAAATTAAATTATGTGCTTACAAAATGGATGCATGTGGCTGAGAAAACCATCCTATTTCTCTTCACTCGTTGAAATTTCTCTCTTCTTTGTGTTTGCAAACCTGTTCTCTAACTGGTCTTAAGAGTCACTACTTGGACACTAAGACCTGATTCTCAACGTTGAGCTGTATTGAAGTAAAAGAAGATGGAGTTTCTCTTGATTTTACCTTTCTTATCTTCTGCCTTTTCTTCCAGAGGTGGTGCTTTTTCAGCTACAGAGCCATTACCTTCTTCAGATTTTACTACATTTTCCTCTCGGGTAGATTCCTCTCCGATGGGTATCATGTGCCCGTTTGAATTTTCAAAGTTAACTGTTACATCTCCATCTAAAATGGGGAAAGAAACACCTAGATGTCTAATTTGATGGCTTTCTTAAAACCCAGTTTTCCAGTTACTAGGACTGTAGGGTTTGGGTTCATGTTTCACACCCTGGGAACCAAATACATCCTGCATAGTTTCACCATGTTTTACTAAATAATTCATTCAAATGAAAGAGCTAGAAAATCCTTAGTCTTGGGGGAAAGTAGCAATGGAGGGGATGTCCACATGCCCTTTCAGGACAGTAGAAGTTATTATCCTAATTTTACAATATCCCGGGGCAACAGAGCCCTTCTCTTCTTGTGCTGAGGCTTTGTTGAAATCAGTACTTAGGAGTTTCTTTGTCATTCACAAACTGAATGGTAATAGGAGAAATCTGAAAAATGGAATAAACATTTTAACAAGCACTGAAAACAAAAAGTGAATATAAATACACAAATAACACGAAATGTAATTACACATAAAAATGATTAGAGGCGAATATGAAAATACACAACCACCGCTCTCAGATGATTGCATCTGTGATATGTTAACTTTACATAGGAATAAAATTGCCACTCTGTATTCAGGGAAAGATGGTAGCGAGGCTAATTTTATTTTCATTTTCTTATTTGGTGGAGATATTAAAATGTACTCAGGTAATTGTTACAAATAACTGACCAAAAGCCTTTAGTGTGGATTAATGATAATTTGAAAACACTAGGGAAAGAAAATGTGGAAAAAAGTAATTATAGAGGAACTTTTAAAAAATCACAACTGAAAATAAAATTTTTAATATGTTATCTAAACCAGAAATACCTAATATTAATTAATCCCTGAACTTTCATAATTTCTAGAAGTTTCTAATGTGAATGACATTTTGCATAAACTCTTAATTCAGTGATGCTTGAAAAGATGAACCCTAGATCATATTTAGAACATTTTAAGAGGCTTTGCTACCACTAGTAAAAAAAAAAAAAAAAGTTTTGACTTTGCAAACTTGAAGAAATGCATGATTAGAGTTATTTTTATGCAGTCTTTGATTAATCTTACTTTGGCAATGATTATAAAAACAGAGATCATCTCTCAAATTTTCATTAAGTATAATTGAACTGGTTTGGCTCAACAATAAAATCCATTGGCCTTCTTCATAAAAATAGGCATGACATTTTAATAATAAAAATACATATCATGGAATTATGTCATGCTCAAAATGAAAAAGCAATCGTTACTGAACCACATAACTTCCAAGTACCTACAATCTGATTCCTGTATAAAAAAGTAAAATAGATGATAATTGAAGGCAATGCCATTGTAAATAAATCTTAACTATTTCAATAAAATTAGGGTAATACTTTTCAAGGAGTATAGGTCAAGCCAAAGGGAAACTAAAAGATTCTTAATTCTTATTATTAGATTCCAAGGAATTCACTATTAAAAACAAGGGAGAGGAGACACAATGTAACATTAACATCCAGATATTAGACACAGGAAAACTAAAAACTAATGTAAGAATGGAAAATCCCAAATAAAACAGAAAACCATCTCTTTATACAAAACTCTTAATTTTTAGGTAACTCAAATATAAATTTATCTTTGATTACTTTGGCTTTAGTATTTCAACAAAAATATGTTAAAGTCATGTTAATGAAAACTTAATTACATTTTAACTCTTATTATGCTAAAATTCTTTATTATTAGGTTAAATAACTGATTTTAAAATCTAGAACAAAAAAAGCCAGAGAGAAAATTACATTGTCATGGTGCAACAAGAAATTGGATTTTCACATAATATTCAGAGTCAACAATGTGGAAAGATACTTACTTTGAGGTCTGAAAATAAAGCTAGCACGTATGAAAACAATGGTAGAGAAAGGAGACCTAGATGTGATAAATATAAATTCAAGAATAAAGCAGAGAACTGAAGTTATTAGTAATTGATTTGTGTGTGTACACTGAAAAAGTTTTCTAGTTTTGTGCACTATTGTAGAGTGAAAACAAGTTGAATCTTTGATATAGTGTATGTAAGTCATTAGAATGCACGCAAACATGCCAGCAAAGGAGAGCTGAGAAAGATGCCGTGGTTATAAGTGATAGGAGCACTTGTGTGCAAAGGAAAAAGCCAACTCAGGAAAGGTTGTAAACTTCAAGTGAATGAGAGAGAAAGCACCCACAGACATCAGTGGTGAGACAAGTAGCAGGAGAGTGTTTGGGGGCCTTCCCTCTCTTTGGTCAAACAAGTGTCTCTGGGATATAGTTAACAGAGAAACAGAGATGAGTAGAAAGTTATTTGTGACCAAACAGTGAGCAATTCACTCATCAGAAGGTTAAAAAGTACACCACGGGGGGAGAGAGAAAGGAGGCTGCACAGCAGGAAGCAATATCTCCATGCTCTCATGCTAAAGCTTAGAGAAAGGATGGAAGGAAAGAGCCAGAAAATAAGGAATGAACTTGGACTAGACCTAGGAATTCTCAGGAGAGAAGACCAATTGTTGAACTTTGAGATGGAAGTTAGATGTTAGTGTAAAAAAGATCATCTAAAAAGGAATAATAATAATAGCTGGGAGTGAGGGTATGGGGTGGTATGGCATGAGGTCAAACCCAGGGTAGCTGGAGGGATTCAAAGAGTCTATCCAGCTCCCCGATTAAAGGGCATAATTGACAATAACTGTTAAGAGCTCATGCAAGGTCAAGAAGATCAAGGAAAAAAATGACTCTTCACTGGCAGAAGACAGGAGGTTGTCACCAAGCACAGCAGCTTCCAGTCTCTGGCTAGGGCTGAAAGCAGACCGAAATTTTCAACATAATTGTTTTTGGAAAAACGACAGAAAACTATTTTCTCCAGTCCTTGGCTGAAAAGGGGAAAGACTCTATTTACAATCGGCATCACCAGGAACTTTCAAGGATTAGGTCATTTTTTTTTTGTTTCGTATAGGGACCATAAAAAAGGCAGAAAGTAAAATTCAGCAATTTATGACTTCCCAAGCATTAAACCTATTACATTATGTTTAGGTGAAAAATTGTTTTGTTCTTTGATGTTTTAAAACTTTTAATATTCAGTCTGCAGAAGTGACAAAAAGGTCAACTAGTGTCAGATTTCTGGGAAATAAGTATAGGAAATTGTAACCCATCAAGTGCATAGTTTAACAGATGAGGCAGTACAAAAGCCAATCAATACTACTATTTCTTTAATTTGACCAATGTCACTCGTTTTTAGAAAAAGTCAACTCTTTTCTAGGTATAATTTTTAATCAGAACAAAGGGAGTCTTTATATCTGTCTTTCATACTCATTAACAGTTTCAATCATTTTCCCATTTTTTCTTTAAAAAATTTCCAAATAAATGACACCAAACAATCACATTAGCCCACCCCAGAAAGGTAATCGCTCAGTGGATCTGTAATTTCTCTCCTACCCCTGGAGAAATTAGAGGGGAGACAAATTTGGAGACTGCAAGCCCACTTTCAACAAACAAAAAATTAGGGATGTGTTTTTTATTTTTAGAAGTCTCAGATAGGAAATAAATAGCTTCGTGATAATAGAAAATCAGAGAAAACATAAAGTTCATTCATAAAACAGAATGATTAAAGTATAATAAGAGCAGAGATTGAAACAAAATGCCTAAATTATGAGGGCTCAAGGGCATTATTCACTCTAGACTTCCCAATATTCTTTGAAGCAGGAGTGAAATAGTGAAGCATTTCCTAGCTCCACTCTGGAATTATTCAGATGTTGGAAAAAGTGTGTCACATGGATTTATAAATAGTGAATTCCAAAAGATGTTCTTTGCAAGGAACATTTATCAGGAAAAGAATTCTGTGATTTTAATTCTAAATTAATAGCACTTTATTTATTCCCATAAAAGTATAGTAATAGTACTTTATCCCAGCTAATGTCCAGGGGGTGGGGGAAGGGAAGGCATGAGGTAAATCAACAATTTTGCAACAAAAATTTCCTTTAGTTTTAAGAGTAGTGGCAATGATGAAATTTATTTGGTATTGCTTATTTGGAGAAATAACCAATCTTGGTGTCTTCTTCCTGGGAGTCTATTTGGGTTTCTATCTAAGCCTTGTCTTTTTTTTTTTTTTTTTTAAGATTTTATTTATTTATTCATGAGAATACAGAGAGGGGAGAGAGAAAGAGAGAGAGAGAGAGAGAGAGAGAGATATAGAGAGAGGCAGAGACACAGGCAGAGGGAGAAGCAGGCTCCATGCAGGGAGCCCAACGTGGGACTCTACCCTGGGTCTCCAGGATCACACCCTGGGCTGAAGGCGGTGCTAAACCGCTGAGCCACCTGGGCTGCCCTAAGCCTTGTCTTTTTGAGCAAGATTCTACCTTGGGAGGATAGAGAAGAAAGGGAAAGATAATTAGGGGTAGGGCAAACAAAATACTTGGATATAATAATTGTTAGTGAAAAGGTGAAAGACAATTAGATTCAAAGAAATGAAAAGAGAGCAATACTAGGAAAATTACATGAGAGAATGCATAAAGCAGATTAATTTAACTTGTTCATTCGTGCCTTATTCATTGTACATTTGATTGTATTATAGAGTATAAAGAACAAAAGATACATTTACTACTTCTTTTCCCTCCCTTTGCTTTTACTGGTAGGCGTAGGAAACCATAAGGCAGGACGCAATAGCTCTGCATCTACTCAAACAACCGAGTTAACTTGTATAGAAGGAATGAAGCTCAAGAACAGAAGAGAAGTCATGTAAGCATTTGTATCTTATCTGTATCTTCAGCCCACATACCTTTGTAGAGCTTTAGGGTTAGTGACATATGGTGAAGGACTAGCCAAAAAGGTCATTGAATTTCTTTTCTAGAATACCTTAGATTTTCTGCAGCCCAAAAAGGCATTCGGAATTAAAGCAAGATTCCCAGAGTGCCATACTCACTTCTTTATCTCCCCAAGACCATGATCATCTTAAATTTCAAAAGAAAATGAAAGACCAAAGAATAAAGGATCAGGTTACTTTAAATGTATGATTAATTTCCTCACCTTGATCAGGCAACTCCTTAAGAACGCCCCTTCTTATCAGCTCCTCTCTACTTTGTCTTGTGGATATCTTCCTTTCTAATACTTTTAAAAAGAATAAGCATAAGTAAGAATCAAGTCATTGCTTAAAATAATTATGAGACACATTCCAAGTAGAATTGAGCACATTTATTCTGTTCATCTGGGGACTCAAACTCCAGTTTTTCTAGTGGTCTACCAAAACATGTGGTTGAAGTCAATATAATTAATTAGGACAAGAGCAAAGGACTGTAGCCCGTGCTCTGAAACCCAGCCACTGTGCCTGGTCCTTCAAATGATGATGTCTGGCCAAGAATCCAGAAACATTATTTCACATCAGTTATAGAGCATTTCTATACTAATACTAATCTACTTCTCATTTTGAAATTTTCCTTTTCTTTAGGCATTCTAAAACAGAGGCTTCCATGAATATGCAATATATACAAAGAATACATTATGCTTACATTAAAACCAAACAAACAAACATTCAGTAAATATTCAGGTAACTCCTTTGAATCCCAGAGAAAAAGAACTACTTTTGCAGTGTTTTCTCACACCCTCTATCACAAAAGTCCAACACATCAGATCTCTGTAACTCTTTTCCTTGCCATACTCAAAAGGTCTAGCATGTTCTGGTATATCCCCTGACAAATCCCAAGTCAGGACAATGGAGTCAAGTCATGTTTTCACAGGCATGTCAAGGGATGGGAATCTCAACACTGCCTCTTCCTTGTTCTGGAAGAATTTAAATTCCTGTTACAACTTCAGAACGGGTCTTAGGAACTAAGGGTAAGATTTTGATAGTATTCACCTTATGTGTATATAACATTCTGGAACCCTGCATGGCTAACTCCACTCCCCACTTCGAGGGGCCAAGATGCTGTATAAAATTAATATAATCTACTAATTATCTGAGCCAATATTGTCCGAAGTGTGTTCTAGAGAACTCTCTTCCTTCTAGATGACCTGTTTGAAAAAGCACCTTGACACAGCAAAAAGGGGCCACAGAAAGGGCCTAGGGCTCTTTAGAGAGAAGGAAAGGTACATTGGTGGAGACTGGGTAGCCACAGCAGAACTGGATTCTGATTTTCCCGAAAATTCCTATTCCGGGCCTCAGAATTTGCAAATCCTAGAGCCACATGAACAACATGATTTCAAGACCAAAACTAAACTCCATTACCCCAAGCCCTGCCCTGACACATAGAAACAGGGCTCATAATAACACTAAGGATGTGTTTTTTGAGGGTGCTCCTG
Organism: Vulpes lagopus; assembly: GCF_018345385.1. Classification (NCBI taxonomy): domain Eukaryota; kingdom Metazoa; phylum Chordata; class Mammalia; order Carnivora; family Canidae; genus Vulpes; species Vulpes lagopus. The sequence goes on along the minus strand of NC_054825.1, from coordinate 92,398,622 downwards.
GTGATCTGTCAGGGACACTCTGAAGATACAGAAGGGAGAAGGGGGTGTGTCCTGGGCTGACAGTTTTGTATGAAGCACTTGAAAGTCTTCAGTAATGACATGAGCCCCAGAGTACCAAAACTTAGTCTCTCTTGAAGAAATTGAAATATTTTTTTTTCCTTTTTTGATAACCAGTAATTGTGTATTTCCCTTTTGTCCTGGTTGCCAGAAAGGTCAGAGTAACATTTGATATTAACACAGATTTCATATGACAATTCATGGATGAAATCTGTTTCCTTCTGCTTAGAGACCTGACTTCATTTGTATGTTATTTCTAGTATCTGTGCCCGTTGTTCTCGGTTTTGTCAACATGTTTTTGGATAGAATCAGAAAGTAAACAAATCAGAAAATGAACAAATGAATGAGTGAATGAAAAAATGGTCAAAAGAATGATAATGAACACCTCATGGATTCAAATGGACACATACACGGAACCTTCCCCTCTTCCTTTAGTTTGCAACCCACCCCTCACTCTACCCTCCCTCCAGAAGCATGTAACAACAGCTCATTTAAATGCCAGTGAGTTCTTTTTTTTTTTTTTTTAAGATTTTTATTTATTTATTCATGAGAGACACAGAGAGAGGAAGAGACACAGGCAGAGGGAGAAGGAGGCTCCCACGGGGAACCTGATGCGGGACTTAAATGCAGGACCCAGGATCAGGGCCTGAGCCAAAGGCAGATGCTCAACCACTGAGCCACCCAGGGGTCCCTAATTGCTGGTGAGTTCAATGAACAAAGTTAACTGGGTGTAGGGGGCCAGATGGAGCTGTCTTTTTATGTAAAACAAGAGCTGTTTACTACAGGAGAGCTTCAATTTGTTCAAGCTTCTGTCAAAGAGAAGAGAACTCACCTCCTGTCAGCACAAGGATCCAAACAATACCCCTGATGACACTATGGGGCACTAACACTGTGCAGGTGGTTCAGAGGAACCCTGACCACTGGATTCAAGGATTGCTGAAAGATACCTCATCCAGCTCCAATGCTGTATGATCCTGTATCATTCATTAATCAAGGCCATTCTGTAATTTCTGCCTTGGCATCTTTAAAAGTTTTCACTCTTGCACTAAAAAAATACTCTGAGAGCCCAGAACATATCCCATTTTTGTTTCTGTCTTTCTAGTATGGATCCCAGAGAATGCTTCAGTTTTAGTTTCAAGCTTTCTGTTGCTTTAATTCTAACTTAATCTCAGTTGAAAAATCCCTCCTCTTTCTTCCTTGTAAAATTCTGGAGCTTTGAAGCAGCAGCCTGGCTTCCTGCCAGGAATCAAAACCCACAGCTTTGTTCTTTGCTCTACCTCTTATACACCGGCCCTGATAGGAAAAGGCCCTGATAGGAAAAGGCCCTGATTTGTTTGGTCTTTGGCTGAGCATGTTTTTAACACATACAACAGATAACTGTGTATGGAGCCAAAGGGAACAAAGTGCAGGGACTGTGCAGAGAAAGTATGTTGCTAAGGCACAAAGTTTCAACCACTGCTCTCCCAGAAGAACAAGTATCACACTCTTCATCTTTTAAAATATTTGCCTCATGTTTACATAGTGTCTGTATGTTTGCAGAGCACATTCACTGGACACTGTTTCACAGGCTTGGAAGTGCTCTGCATTGGAATGAGTCTGAGAGGTCATTCTCGTCCAACAGGGCCGCACAAAGCAGGAGTCATTTCAGGAACATTCCGGAGATGTGTTCACCTGCTTGAAAACATTCAGAGGCTGGACAGCCTCCTCTGGATATCTGTCACCGTCAGTCTTAGGAATGTATTCCTCCTAAGGAGTCAGAACCATACTCCTTGTAACTTTAGCATGTTAATCCAGCTCATCCAGGGTCCCTACAGCTCTAGAGTAAAGTAAGTCATTTGTGACGGGTGAACAGCATGAGTTAGCTCTGTGTTCCCTGAGAGCAAAGCGGGTTATTGAAGCCTCTGAATCTGAGGTCGAGCATCCAGCCAGCTGCTCTTTGACTCTGAAGTTCACCCTAATCAGTGCAACAGCAGCAATGATGTCAGGATGTCTGCCTCACAAACACTGCTGGGGAAGAGACTTCGCAGGGCACAGATCACTGGAGGCAGTAGCTAGGTCTCTCCATGAAAAGTATTGTTACCAGTTGAGTAAATAGCTCATGGTTACTCACTTTTATCCCCCATCAGAAAGAGCCTGTGTGGTTTTTACAGGAAGATCAAGCAAACCCCTGAGTTCTGTTTTGCTCCCTGGACTGGGTGAGTTAAAGTTCCGACAGTTCAATTGTGATTACAACAGCACACACGTTTTTCGAAGCAGTGAAGGATGCATTGTGCTCCCATTTTCCTGACTTCATGCTTTTACTCCAGCTTTTCAAATATTTGAAAAGGACAGAGCTTTCAAAAGCATCCAATGGCTGTCCATCTGACTTTGAACACTCTCTCTGCTCCTCGACATGGTCTTCACAAAGCTCCCCAGAGGCTGACCCCCCATAGGATGTCCTCTCCCAAACGTGGGATCCTTCCTTAATCGCTCCCTCCCGGCTCCCTCTGCTCCAGCCCCTCCGGCCCTGCTGCTTGTCCGCTGACACAAGCAGCAAGCCCCTGCATGGTGGCCTCTGTCATTACCAGGATGGGACTTCCCCAGACCCCTCAAGCTCATTCCATCACTTCCTTCAAGTCTTTGCCCAGAGGCCACCTTATTGGAAATCCCTTCCTCACACACCCAGTGTGGACTAGCTTGTTCCTCTTCTCACCTTTATCCATCGTATCCTGCAAAATACATCACCCCTTCTGAACTGGGACCTACTCTGTAAGCACAGACTCGACAAGAACCAAAATTCTTGTTTCTGTTACTGCTGTTTTCCCGACAGCGCCTTGCAGGCTGGTGGAACTCAGAAAATATGTGCATTTGTGGCATAAATGAATAAAAGAAGACAGGCCAATAATGCTAACGGTCTTGTTTGCTGCCCCTTGCCCACCTCCAGCCTAGGAGGGAGCAAGCAAGGCCTGTGGCAGAGCTCTATGAACAGGAGGCTTCTGTTTTCTGCCCCTTCTACTTCTTGGCTGGGCTCGCCAAAGGGAAAATCCTGAGCTCTCTGTCCTATGGCTCATCTGAAAAAGTCTCTGTGCTCTGAAGAAGGAAGGCTATAGTGTGTAGAGGACAGACGGCGGCCAACTAACAGGGTGTAGCACACGACTGGGCTCATCATAAATTTTAAATGATTTACGATGTCCTTCTGGGCACGGAGCCTGCACTCGGGAGCGGAGGCCGGGGCATATGCCACCAGCGTCTCGCTGTGGACGCGCCGCCAGGATTTTACACTACTCTGGGAGTATCTGTGAGAGTAAATCTTGCAGTCAACAAGCCACTTGTGTTTTCTTTTGGCGAGGAAAGAGAGTCCTAATTCTCAATTCTAACGCTGTTTAATGACAGAACAAAACAGAAGAGCAATTAGACTATTGAATACGAGTCCGTGTTATCTTTTTGGTTGTGAGTGCTGAATGGCTCACTGTGAGACTGTGACAGGAACAGGGAACTGCTTGTCTTGTGTTCAAGTGTTCATAAGAGCCCGGCTTGGCTTTGCCTCACCTCAACAGCAGTTACAGAAAACAGAATGTCAAAAAACAAAACAAAACAAAACAAAAAACAAAAACAAAACAAAACAAAACAAAAAACAGGCTCCTTTTTTAAAAGGCCCTTCACTACAGCGCAGCGAAGTCCTTTAAAGAAGCCACCACTACAATGCCACCCAACGGGCCATTTGTAAAGACTTTCCAAAACATCTCAAGAACATAAGGCAGTGAAATAAAGCCAACATCCCCCCCCACCCCACGAAAAATGCTCAGGGGGCTGGCTATTTTCATTTCTATCCATGTCTCTCCCCTGCTTACAAATCCGACAGACTAGGGAATAAGCCGAGCCCCTCCAGGCCGCAGCCAGGCTTTATAGCTGGTCCCAGGGGACCATCCTTGTCCTCCCTCTTGTTCATCCTTTTCCACAAGCCCATTGTTAAAGCGTAACCTTACTCTTACTTTTTGCCATTTCCTAAACATTCCCTGTACCTCCTCAGCCCCATTCCTGTGCTGTTTCTAGAATCAGACCCTTGGCCTCTCCCTCTGGTGAGATCTTCCTACAATCCTAAAAACCTCTTCAGACAGCGCCCCCTGCAGGGCGCCATCACCATTCTGGCTGACAAGAGGCAATAATCACTGTTCTAAAGCACTTTAAAGTGACTTGTCTGAGGGCACCCAGGTGACTCAGTCGGTTGGGTGTCTGCCTTCCACTCAGGTCATGATCCTGGGGTCCTGGGATCGAGCCCCACATTGGACTCCTTGCTCAGTGGGGAGCTTGGTTCTCCCTCTGCCCCCCTGTGCTCTCTCTTGCTATCTCTGTCTCTCTCTCAAATGAATAAATAAAATCTTAAAAAAAAAAAGTAACTTGTCTATATCTCAGCTTTTTCATCTACAAAATGGGAGAACAGCTGCTACCTTTTCTGGTTCTTCTGGCAATAAATGAGTTAAAAAGCTCAAGTGCTTAGATGAGTACCTAGAAACCAGAGAGCCCCAAATGTTAGCTATTACTATTATTTCTGTTATAGCACTTCTTTTTCATTGCAACACATGGACATAGTTGCATATTCACATGACTCCAATCCCTATGAGGGATGTCTTGTTTATCATTTCATCCCCACCACGCCCAAAATGATGTATTGCACTAAGTTTTTGGTTTTGTTTTTTGAAGGAGGGAGGAAAGGTATGTCTAGCACTCTTTTCTAATCCTTTCTACTCATCTTTTTAAAGATTTTATGTATGTTTGTATGTATGTATGTGTTTATTTATTTATTTGAGGGAGTGAGAACACACATATAAGCAGGGGGAAGGGGCAAAGGGAGAGGGAGAAGCAGATTTCTCGTTGAGCAGGGAACCAGATGAGAGGACTCAATCTTAGGACTCTAGATCATGACCTGAGCCGAAGGCAGAGGATTAACTGACTGACCCACTCAGGTGCCCACCTTTTCTACTATTTTATAAATAGCCCTCCTGATAGCCTTTGAGGAACCACCTTCCTCCTCATTCAGTCCATGCGATTTGTGTAAAGCTACCCCCAATCCTGGGCTCTAGGGCACCCAGGCTTATCCAATCAGGGCCTGATATCTTCCTTCATTGGTGACTGATTCAGAGAGGGGCTGTGCCTAAGTTGTACCAATGACATCCAGTCTAAGAATTTCTGGAACAGGAAAAGAGGGCTCTCTCTTCTTCCGTATCTGTTAAAACTACCTGCAGATGAGCCTAGAGCTGTAAGTAGTCATTTTGCCTCCATAAAAGTCTAATTTAAAATAAGAAAAGTTAAAAAAAAAAAAGAAAAAAAAAAAAAGAAAAGTCCATACTGAGGAACATAGGCTTAAAGGAGACAGATTCCTTTTTTTTTTTTTTTAATTTTATTTATTCATGAGAGACACAGAGAGATACAGAAACAGGCAGAGGGAGGGGCAGGCTCCATGCAGGGAGCCCTACATGGGACTCGATCCTAGGTCTCCAGGATCAGGCCCTGGGGTGAAGATGGCGCTAAACCACTGAGCCACCCGGGATGCCCAGGAGACAGCTTTCTAATCTTAGCTTTTAAGCATCTGGATCCAACCAAATTTATAAGCTGTTTGCCCCTGAGCTTTTCATTTGCAGGAACCAATAAGTTCCCCATTTGCTTAACTCTATTATTATTCATCAGCAGTAAAGAGCTTTTACTCTTGAAGAATCAAAAAAAGGTGCTACATAGATGCTTCTATAAAGTGAATTTTCTTCCAGCAGAGGCCAAAGATTCTTTAGATTTGCAGGGCAGAAATATGAAAGAAGTACACCAGACTCTTTTATACAAGAGTCTGAAACTTGACCAGAGCTTATAAAGAGGAAGATGGTGAGATCTATATCCCCTCCTCCTCTTGGGAAATCAATGTCACAACTTCCTCCAGAAATCTGATAGTAATCATCCATTTATTTGATGTTTAGGTAGCATATTTATATTTATTTTCTCATCACGCTTCCCAGTATTCCTGAAAGACAGGCTAAGCAATTCCTTTTAGTTCCCTCAAACAGATAAGGATATCAAGACTCACAGAGGCGAAACCATTTGCCAATCACAAGATCAGAATCTGGTTGAACCCAAATGTGTCTAACCAAAAACCTACTGCTTGCATTCTCCAAACTAAATTGATAATTACAAAGATTTCAACTTTCCCACAACAGATGTAATGTAATGTTTTCCAATTTCCCTTCAAGACATTAAGGTAAAAAAAACCTTTTAAAGTTAATTTTAAATGAGCAATTTTTAGATAGCAGTACATCTTCATAGTTCAAATTATAAAGGATACAGTGAAAACTCTCACTTTCACCCTGTCCCCCACCTATTCAAATTGAACTCCACCTATATTCTACAAGCAAATAACTACTTTTATTAGTATCCCATGGCCCCTTCCATACTTTCTTAGGCAAATCCAGATATTCATTTTAATTATTCTTTTTTTACATTCAAGGTACACTGTTTTACAAACTGTTCAGCACTATGCTTTTTCATTGAACATTGTATGTAATACTTTTAAAATTTCAGGTGATGGAGTAACAGACAAAGGTCAGGCTGGGGAGAGAAGAGATGATGATTTTTGCCTTGTGCAAACAGCAGCAGCTGAAATCACTGCCATTTCCAGGGAGGGCAAGCTGGGAATAGTCATGGCAAGTCAACTCAAAGAACACGGGGATTTTATTCCCAAGGGAAAAGGTTTAGGACTAGAACAATGAGCAAGTCCCCAATCCCAGATGGGCCAGGAAGTACAAGTAATCTCAGGAGAGTAATCAGAGGCCAGGATCTGTGAGCTACGTGAAACACTGCTTGTCTTTCTTCCAGTGTGACTCTCAAAAACACATGACAAACACAAATGTTCAAGACAGGTGCTTTTGGATTCATCTTGTGTTTCCATTTCTTGTTTCTTTACATTAAAAGATAGTAAACCCCAAACAGGGTAAGACCACAAAAAGTACAGAAATTTAAAATTAAGATAATGAGGATCATCCTCAGAGCAATTAATTCTAACTTCACACTAAGAACAAGCTAGAGACTTGATATAAAAATGCATCTCAGCTCTAAGTGGTAAAGAGGTTTTGCAAATGAGGGCATCATAAACAGTACTCGTTAGAGAAGAAGTTCTTAGAGAGCCTGACCTTCTGAATCTGAGGCCCTTCTCCTTGATTTGCTTCAAGACAGTCTTAAACATTTCAGGGACTCAGCAATGTTGATTGAGATGAGATCCTATCTCATATCACTGCTGACCAGATATTCAAAAGGCAGGCAAGAGTTGCTGTGAAACAGACCTTAGTGATACTGAACTATCCTAAATTAAGACCTTCTCACTTGTTCAAACATCAAATTCAACTGCACAGGATTAAAGGCATCTGAAATTATTCATACCTTACGCTCAAATTTTTTGAAGGCATTAACGTGTAATCTTTAAAAGCCTGTTTATATTTAATGAACCTAGAAACTACATAAAAAACATTACCAACTCAAACCAATAGATGTGAATAACCCATCAGAGTTAGTAAGAAGATTGAGTAGGCATTTCTGCAATCCATGTTTATTTACTACTTCATTTACACATCTAATCAGACTAGGTTTCTTAAAGTGATTAAAATTTTGTTTTTCTTGGGGATCCCTGGGTGGCTCAGCGGTTTGGCGCCTGCCTTTGGCCCAGGGCGCGATCCTGGAGTCCCGGGATCAAGTCCCACGTCGGGCTCCCGGCATGGAGCCTGCTTCTCCCTCTGCCTGTGTCTCTGCCTCTCTCTCTCTCTGTCTATGATAAATAAATAAATAAATCTTTAAAAAAAAATTTGTTTTTCTTAAAAAATTATTTATTTATTTGAGAGAGAGAGAGAGAAAGAGAGATCGTGGGTGCTCACATGAGTGGAGGGAGGGACAGATGGAGAGGGAGAAGCAGACTCCCCACTGAGCAGGGAGCCCAACGTGGGGCTCCATCCCAGGACCCTGAGATAATGATCATGACCTGAGCTGAGTGAAGGCAGATGCTTAACCGACTGAGCCACCCAGGGACCCCAGATTACAACCATTTAAAATAGCATCTAGCACACAGTAAAAATTCAACAGGGTTAGTTATTATAATTAATACCCATATATCTTCCTCCTACTTTAATTGTAATCCCAAATAAAATTGCAAATGAGAAACAGAAATCAAAGTTTGTCTACTTTTTATTTTTTTAACACTTTACTTCATATGTTGCAGATGTAGCAAATTATGTAAATTATTCAAAGGGAACTTTTGCAAATCTCATAGAGTAGTAACTAAATTCAACTTTTAGCACTGAATTGTGAAAGTAGCAAAAAGAAAGGACTACATAATACTAGCAATATGCCAACATCAGATTTAAATAGGCGATTAAATTTTAGTTGGTATCCCTAGTGTTTCACACTTGATTCACCTAAGGTTTTCTTTAAAAACAAATTACAAGAGGTGGGAGGGAGACGAAAGGAGGAATTTTTGTTTAATGGTAGACAGTGTAGATTTTGCAAGATGAACAAGTTCTGGAGATCTGTTGATTAAAAATGTAAATATACTTGACACCATTGAATTGTATACTTAAAAATGGTTATTAGGACAGTAAAATTTATGTGTTTTCCATTAGATAGAGAGAGAAAGAAAGATCATGAGCAGGAGAGGCAGGGGGAGGGAGAAGCAGACTCCCCGCAGAGCAGGGAACCCACTGTTGGGCTCAAACTCAGGACCCTGGGATCACCTCAGCCGAAAGCAGATGCTTAACCGATTGAGCCACCCAGGTGCCCCTCCACCACAATTTTTAAAATAAATTAAATTGGAATACATTTTTTGAACTATGTTAATGCTGAGCCACTTATCAAATATGAAAAATAGATTAGAAGGTATTTTCAAAGAATTTTAGCCACATTGATATTTACTGTGTTCACCAACTATTCTCCAGGATCCAGTCTTCTTGCTAGCCCTGCTTTTTATTCTCTTATATTTCTCACATAGTCTCTCCTGCCCTGCCTTTTAATAGGTACTAATTAAACACTTAGAGTTTGGAATAAAGAAAACCTTAAGAGCATCTGTCTCAAAACCTGGAGAGTCTGGGTTTGGGAAAGTAGGTGAAAAAAAAAACTTAGCACAAAAATGTTATAAGCCTCGATGAGCAAACTCTTTTCATTTAACAAAAAGAAGAAAGAATTAAGGCTGCAATTTGTACTCCAAGTGGGAAACAAATCAGAAAATACAGAACCCAAAAAACAGTCACTTTCCAGGATTTAGCCCTTAGTGATAAAGACCGGATTCGTACCACAGGATGAAAAAAATCAAAACAAAACCACAAAGGGAAATAATATGCAAAGGAAACAAAATAATGGACTTTCCTGACACAATTCTCTGACCTAGGACAGAAAGAGTTCTGTAGCACCTTTAAAAAGTATTTTACCAGTGGCACTACTCCAAAGGAAAATGAAATTAGGAAATTATCCACCCAAGTAAGGTTTATAAACAATCAGATCATCTCTTAAAGCAATTCAAACTATGTCTCATCCCAGTGGAAGCCTTTTTTATCAAGATGTCAATGGGAACATTGTTCCTCTCCTCTACATCCCCCTCAGCAATTAAATGTGCCAAAAAAAAAAAAGGAACAAAGAAATGCAAGTTAATAATTCTATATTCCATTCTAGTGGGTGTGATTCTTAAAAAAAAAAAAGTGTAATTTATAATCAGAAACCAGTAAAATCTGTAGTGTCTATAGCTCACTTGAGAAGGTTTGCATAGAATGGTCAGTGAAAATGCCTTGCGTAAAAAAAAAAGAAAGAAAGAAAGAAAGAAAGAAAGAAAGAAAGAAAATGCCTTGCGTATCTGAGCTCACTTATCCCAGGAAAGCCTAACTCTCCCCTAGGAAAGGCTACAGGCCTGAGATCTTAGTCTGCTCTATGGCTCAACAAATTTAAAACTAGAGCTCAGCTTAGATTAAACAAACAATATCACATTTTCTAGAATGGACAGGAAGCAAGGGAGTCTCCTCAACTCCATTTAGAAATAAGATTTTCTGTTTCTATTTATCTAAAGAAGGTGGGTCCTAATGGTTTGGCCATTCATTGTGCAGCTGGCTAATTTAAACCCATGATGGAAGGTTTTCCTATTTATGAAACCACTAACTTCTATTATGAAAAATATACAAAAAGTTAGCACTCACATTACTCTTTCCCATAAATGGGTTTCATCCCTAGAATAGATCTATAATGAATAATAAATGCTCCATAAATAAAAAGATGGGGCCTTAATGATTCTTTCCATCCATCTAAATGTAGGAAGATTGAAACAAGAAAAAAATTCATTCTACTGGGGAAAAAAAAGACAAAGAGGAATATTTACTCTCCTTCATTTTTAATGCATAGAGAGGAAATTTGTTTTAATTTGTATGTCTTCAGGAAAACAGAATAAAAGAATTTCAGAAAAAGTTATATTCTTTCTCTTATCCACTAATTTTTTACACTCACTTGGTCTAATTAGGTTCACTTATAAAATTTACAGGTACACAAATGGTGAACTAAAACACAACCCAGGCATCCTTTTTGTGTCAATAATGCCCTCACACTGACCTTTTAAACGCTGTTGCCATACAGAACAGACAGTAACAGTTACTTAAGTTCATTATCCATTCATGAGGGAATAGGCCCCCAACCTGTCCATTAAATTTGGTGAAATATTAATTTTGTCTATTTTGGCTTCTCAATTCCTTAGGCTCTTAAACAGCTCTCAATGATATGAACACTAAGAAAGAATTGAAAACTGGTATAGTTGTCCCTCCCCCATTCCAGCACTTACCAAATCACATTCACTTGCAAACACCACAAATATGCAATAGGTAAGGACTATCAAGAGCTCCTCATTAATTAATTTATTCAACAAACATTGACTAAATACTTTAACATAAGCCAGACACTATTCTAATTGCTCTTGAATTTTATCAAAGAAGAAAACAAAAATCCCAATTCTCATGCAATTTATAATCTAGGGGGAAGGGAAGCCAGTTAATAAACAACACAGATAATTTATAAACATTAGAAGGCTTGATGTGAGGGCGCCTGGGTGGCACAGTAGGTTAAGCATCCAACTCTTGGTTTCAGCTCAGATCATGATCTTAGGGTCTTGAGATAGAGCCCCAAGTCAGGCTCTACACTGAGCACCAAGTCTGCTAAAATTTCTCCCTCCCCATCACACTCTCTCTCTCTCTCTCTCTCTCAAATAAAAAAATAAATCTTAAAAAAAAGAAAAAGAAGGTAAGATGTGCTGCGGAAAGAAGAAGGTAGGGCAGAAAAAGAAGAACCTACCTTACACCCACAAGGATGGCAATAATAAAATAAATAATAACAAATGCTGTCCAGCCTATGGATAAATTAGAACCCTCATACACTGCTGATGGGAATGTAAAATGGTGCAGCTGCTTCAGAAAACAGTCTTGGCAGTTCCTCAAAATGTTAAACATTGAATTCCCATATGACTCAGCAATTCCATTTCTAGATGTATAACTAAGAGAAGTGAAAATATGTGTCTGCACAAAAACTTGTATACAAGTATTCATAGCAGCATTATTCACAACAGTGAAAATAGAAACAACCAAATACATGTCCATCAACTGATGATGGATGGATAAATAAAATGTGATATATTCCTACAATGGAATATTATTTGACAATAAAAAGAAATTAAATATTGATGCATGTTACAATGTGGATGAACCTTGAAAACTTTACACTAAGTGAAGGAAGCCAGTCACAAATGGCTATATATTTATTGTATGATTCCATTTATAGGAAACATGAAGAATAGGTCAACCTATCAAGGTAGAAAACAGGGGTGGGTGGGGGAGGGGAAGGAAAATGACTGCTAGATTGGGTCTCTTTTTTAGGGTGATGAAATGTTTAAAATAGTTGCAGTTGGTAAATATTACTAAAAACCACTGAATTACACATGTAAAATGGGTGAATTGTATGGTATATGAATTATATCTCAAAAAAGCTGTTAAAGAGTGCTGGGAGAGAAGGGAGATTCAGTATAGAGATTGAATGAAGGCAGACCTCACTGAGAAGCTAGCAATGAAATACGGACTACATTGAAGGAGATGAAGTAGTTGGTTAACCATAAAGAAATCTGGAGGAAGAGCCTTCTTTCAAAGCACCAGAGATGCTAACAAAACTCACCCATAATAAAAGAGATAACCTGTACCTGTTAAAGAAATTGAATTTTCTGTTTAAAATCTTAAAAAAAAAAAAATCTTTAGGCCCAGATTGTTTCACTGGTAAATTCTATCAAACATTTAAAGAAGAAATAATACCAATTCTGCACAATCTTTTCAAGTCATTTTATGAGGTCAGCATCACTCAGATACGAAAACCAAAAATAGTATAAAAAAAGAAAACTATAGACGAATATCACAAATCCTCCACAAAATATTATTAAGTAAAATCCAGCAACAAAGGAAAAGAATAATACAGTACAACTCAATGGGGTTTTACCCTAGGGAGGCAAAACTGATTCAATATTCAAAAATCTATCAATGTAATCTATTATAATAATGGTCCAAAGAAGAAAAATCACATGGTCATATCAATTGATAAAAAAAGAGCATCTGAGATATTCAACATCCGTTCGTAACAAATACTCCCAGAAAATCAGGAATAAAAGGGAACCTGCTCAATTTGAGAAAGTGCATCTGCAAAAAGCCTTCAGCTAACCACCATACTTAATGAAAGCTCCTTCTAAGAATGGATGTCCCATTTACCATACCTATTTACTATAATATTGGAAGTCCTAGCCAGGCAAGAAAAGATATAAAAGACATACAAATTGAAAGGCAGAAATACAACCATGCCTAATCACAGACGATATAACTGTCTACAGAGAAAATCCTAAGGAATCTTCACTAGCACTAGTAAGTTTAACAAAGTAGCATGATACAATGTATTTCTGTAAACTAGAAATGAAAAAATTTGAAACAGAATTTTAAAAAATATATGTTTATAATAGTTTTTAAAATTTTTAAAAAAGATTTTATTTGAGAGTGAGAGCATGAGTGGGGGGAGGGGCAGAGGGTGAGAGAGAAGCAGGGCTGGATCCCAGGACCCTGGGATCATGACCTGAGCCCAAAGCAGACATTTAACTGGCTGAGCCACCCAGGCACTTGATATATTTAGAATAGTTTTTTTTTAAATTTTTATTTATTTATGATAGTCACAGAGAGAGAGAGAGAGAGAGAGAGAGAGAGAGAGAGGCAGAGACATAGGCAGAGGGAGAAGCAGGCTCCATGCACCTGGAGCCCGACATGGGATTCGATCCCGGATCTCCAGGATCGCGCCCTGGGCCAAAGGCAGGCGCCAAACCGCTGCGCCACCCAGGGATCCCTAGAATAGTTTTTTTTTTTAAAAGAAAGAAAAGAAATACTTAGGTATAAATTTAATACTGTTTTCTACACATTTCAAAATGCTAATGAAAGAAGTAAAAGAGCTAATTAAATAGAAAGAGCAGTTCATATATTGGGAAAGTTAACATAGTAAAGATACCAATTCTATATAAGTTGCAATACAGATTTAATGTAATTCCAATAAAAATCCTAGCAGGAAATTTTTGAGAATATAAACAATTTGATACCAAAATTTGTGTGAAAAGGCAAAGAAACTAGTTAAAAACAATTTTGAAAATGAAGAATGAAGTTAGAAATATTACAGGATCTCATTTTAAGACTTATAAAGTTACAATAATCAAGAAAGCATGATATTGGTGAAGAAATAGACACACAGATTAAGAGAAAAGAATAGTGAGTCTAGAAATAAACTTACACAAATGTGAATCTTAATTCTGGACAAAGAACATGTGGCCAATTAATTTTTGGCAAAGACACAAAGGCAATTCAATGGATAAAGGACAGTCTTTTCAACAAATTCTCTTGAAAGTTCTTACAAAAGACACCAAAAACACGATCCTGAAAAAAAAAGTAATAAATTGTATTTCATCAAAATTAAGACCTTTGCTCTGAAACAGACACTGTTAAAGAATGAAAAGACAAATTACAGTCTGGCAAGAACTATCTCTAATAACATATCTGATAAACGACATTATATCTAGACTACGTAAAGTACTCTTGAAACTCAAGATTAAGAAGAGAATAGCTCCTTAAAAATTGGCCCGAAGACTTGATATTTATCAAGACAAGATATTTATCAAAGAGAAGTATATGGAAGAAAAATATGCTTATTGATTTTTAAAATAATACAAAGCTGATTGAATGGGGAAAGGACAGTCTTTTTAACAAATGGTATTAAAATACCTGGGCATTTATATGCAAAAGACAAATCTTGACCTAGATTTAGGTCAGCAGCAGAGATTAAGAGAATTAAAAGACAAGCTACAGACTCAGAGAAAATATTTGCAATCACATATCCAACAAAGAACTTATATCCAACATATAAAGAACTCTCAAAACTCAGTTGTAAGAAAACAAGAAACAAGAAAACAACAATTACAAAATAGGTGAAAGATCTTTACCAAAGAGGATATACAGATGGCAGAAATGTTCATGAAAAATAATTGAACATCATTAGCCATTACGGAAACCCAAATTAAAACTATGACAAAATACTACCACATACCTACTAGAATGGCTAAAATAAACAATAATGACAGCACATCCATGTTCATAGGAGCACTATTCACAACAACCAGGAGATAGAAGCAACTTAAATGTCCACTGACAGATGAACGGATAAACAAAATGTGGTATATACACACAATAAAATACTATACAATCATAAAAAGAAAGGAATGGTGACACATGCTTCAATATGAATGAAACATGAGGATACTTTATGCTGAGTGAAATAAACCAGTCATAGTAGGATAACTACTGTATGATCCCATTTATATGAAATACACTAACGTAGTTATCTTCACACATATAGAAAGTAGATTGGTGATTACCGGGAGGTGGGGAAGGGGGAGTAGAAAGTTTTTCAATAGGTATAGAGTCTCATTTCTGCAAGATGAAAAAGTTCTGGAGATCTGTTTTATAACAATGTGAATATACTTTACATTTCTGAACTGTAATTTTAAAAATGGTTTAGAGAGTACATTTTATGATATATCTTTTTACCACAATAAAAAAAATAATAATGACAATACCAAGTGCTGACAAGGATATGAAGCAATTGGAACTTTCTTATGTTGCTGGTAGGAATGCAAACCTCTGGAAAATAGTCTGTGGCAGTTATAAAGTTAAACATATATCTAACAATGTGTGACTAAACAATCTCACTCCTACATATTTTCCCTAGAGAAATGAAGACTTTCATGCACACAAAAACTTTTATGTATTTATAGCAGCTCTACTCATAAGCACCCAGAATTGGAAACAACTTATGTCCTTCAACAGGTGAATGCACAAACAGGGTATATCCATAGCACAGAATACTACCCAACAATCAGAAAGAGTGACTCATACATGCAGCATCCCAGATGACTCTCAAAGGTGAAACGGCAAGTGAAGGAAAGCAGTCTCAAAACATTTCATGCTGAATGATTTCAATGTCGATGACATTCTTGCAACAACAAAATGATAGCGAAGAACAGAGCAGTGGTTGTCAGCAGTTAGGAGCTGGGGGAGGAGACGGAGAAGAGGTAAGATATGACCGTAAAAGGGTAGGGCAGGAGGATTGGGGAGCAATGGAACTGTAACATATCCTGATAATGGTGGTAGTTAAACAAAACATATGTATATTAAAATTCTCAGAACTGCACACACACACACACACACACACACACACACTCACCCCAAAGTAAAAAATACCAGAGTACTGAATGACCAAGAAATGACCTCTTCTGAGAAAGTCATGATCACAAATGCAGTAACAGTGAACTACTTAGTAGCTCCTTTGTATATCTGCCTCCAACCTAAGCCAAACATGACTACTTCCAAGAAAATCTCAGGAGTCCAGCGTCAGAGCTGTCAGGAAAGGCAGCTACATTTTCCCGTGGACTATAGGCTCACTGGCCAACAGCCATGGTCAAAAAGAGAGGCAAGGCAGAGAGAAGTTTCGGAAAAATCAAAAACCTATTTGTGTCTTCTGAAAGGACGAAAGGTTTGACATAGCAAGTACAAACCAGTGTTCAGTGAAAAGCTTCATTCTTAGGGCCCCAGTTTGCCTGGAGGAAGTTCACAGGAAATGTTTCCAAAGGGGCTGCCAAAAACAGCCATAGGTAACGTGGAGGCTATGAGGTCTGGACTCTGCAAAAACCATTCCCATGATCTTTCGGCTGTGACCTTTACTTTTCTTTAGAGAGGAGCCACCAATAGGCAAGCTATAAATATACACCAGTTTTCCCCCTCAAAGTGAAGGTAAAAGGAGTTGAGGAATAACGCTCTTGGCTCTGATCTGCAAAAAGTACAAGATATCTAGAAGGATGGGCGGCCCGGGTGGCTTGGCGGTTTGACGCCACCTTTGGCCCAGGGCGTGATCCTGGAGACCCGGGATCAAGTCCTGCGTCGGGCTCCCTGCGTGGAGCCTGCTTCTCCCTCTGCCTGTGTCTCTGCCTCTTTCTCTGTCTCTGTGTCTCTCATGAATAAATAAATAAAATCTTTTTTAAAAAAAGATATCTACAAGGAATGGAAAAATAGCAGAGTTAAGGAAGGCACAAAGAGAAATGTTTTGAGAAAGAAAAGAGGTATCAAAACTCTAGTTAAGAGGTTGACAAGAGATAAACGGGTAACACAGAGAGGGGAGGGGGAAAGCTGATGTGCTATGTGGATCTGGAACCAGGCAGCAGGAAAGACACATCTGAGAAGCATGGGACCCACAAGACACCAAAGGACAAGGTTCACAAGCCCTGAAACTTCCCCCTTTGTTAACTGCTATATCCCTGGAGCACAGAAGAGCATCTAGGCCCACGGTAGGAGGCCAGTAAAAATGTGCTGTGTGAAAGAATAAGGAGGGCTCAGCAGGGTGGTCAGGAAGAGTCAACCAGTGGTCACAGAAGAGCTCTCACTGATGTGTGTGCTCAAAAACAACGCCTCACACAGACCTGGGTGGCTCATCAGAAGGAACAGTTTTCTCATAACATCTCTCTTAGGACACAAAGGAGGCCTTACTTACTGAGACTCCTCAAACCCCACTCTACTGATTTTTAACAAGGGGCATAATTATCTTTCCCAGAAACAACTGGATAGCCCATGCAGTCAGAAGTCTGTTTCCTGAGGAGGAAACAGAAAGGTGTGGAAGGCCAGGTATGGTTTTCTAACTTCCTGGCTGAAATCATGATATACCAAGACTGGACATCCAAAGTGAGTAGCTGTTGGAACTGATGGTGTCAAATCAAGGTCTGGTTTTCTGGACCATAACATTTGTATAGTACTGCTAGGCCTGTGAGGCCCATTCCATGGAAAAAGAGGTGATATACTGGGTGGAGACTGGATTGGCCTAGTGAAGAGAATCTTAAAGCTAAATTAGAGAGGGAAGAAAACACCCACACAATGGTCTCCAGTCAGGTCCCATGGAAGACAACAGCTAGGATAGAAGACACAGCAGCAGCAGGGATTTCTGGTGCCTTCAGAGAAAACAGCATCCCAGAAGTGTGGACACAACATGAACGGGTACAGAGACAGAAGAGTAGATCTCCTAAAAGAGATCTGAGGTGTCAACCCAGGAAAGTAACTCTTCAACACGTGGTGAGACAGGAATCCTAATAACTTGAAAGAGACAGATCTGATCCAAGGAGATCCAATGTCAGGAGGGAGCACACCCAGCTGGACACAGCGAAATACACAGAATTGAGGGAGACATACACTGGAAAATACGTAGAAGTGGGTATACAGAAAGGACATATAGCACATTGTTATAAGGGGTAAAATGGATCACCCAGCTTGGAGGATTTGTCTGTTTTTCTATATGTAGAACATTAAGTGAGCAAAAGATATTCCATTCCTACAGATAAATTCTTAAAATTTTAATAACAAGATGAATTCCTATTCTGGATGCAATTCTAAATATATTTAAAAAAAACGTGGTTGGTGAAGTGCAATCATAAAAAATTGGGGGAACTCATGGTACTATCTTGGCATTAAAATGGTTAAGAAAGGGAACATGAAGTCTGGTACCCTGTGGACTCTGTGAGAGCAGGGACCTTGTCAGGGTTGTTCATTGCTGTGTCCTTAGAACACACTGTCTTGGGGCTGGTACTCAACAAAAATGTACTGAATAATCTAGACAGTTTAGTATGGCCCCATGGTGAAAATCTCTGAATTGAAAACACATTGAGGGTATGAAAAGGACTTTACAAAAAAGATGGAAGGACCATCAAGTAACACTGTGATCAGAAAATAGATATAAATATATTTATTAGTGCCAGGGATAACTAGAAAAATTGGAGAGAATTTGTTTCAGGTCAGTGTAAAAGAAAATTTCCCCAACAACCAGAGCGAGGAATCAGGAGTTCAGAAGTTGAACGACAATATGTCAGGTTCGTTGGAGATAATGGACATTCCTGCCTTGACCCAGGTGACTAGTAAGGTGCTCTACAGCCCTAAAATTGTAAATTTCTTTTTTTTAAAGATTTTATTTATTTATTCATGAGAGACATACAGAGAGAGGCAGAAACACAGGCGGAGGTCCCTGTGGAGAAACACAGGCAGGCTCCCTGTGGAAAGCCCAATGCAGGACTCGATCCCAGGACCCCAGGATCACGCCCTAAGCCAAAGGCAGATGCTCAACCACTGAGCCACCCAGGCATCTCAAAATTCTCAGTTTCAATTGAACATTCAGAAGGTATTTTCCTAGAGATTCAGGAAGTAGTGTTTGTCTGTATTAAAACTGAACACGTTTTAATAATACCCGACCTCAGGTAAATTGCAGATCAAACTGAATTTTATAAGTTAATTTGGGAACATACTTGTCATTCCAAATAATCTAAAAAATCAGTAACACAGATACCACTAGCATGTAAGTTGGGGACTATTTATCCACAGAGGCAATCATACATGATTGTTTCAATTTATAAAGGAATTCTCTGCAGGACTTGATACCCAGATCCACCAAAAAACATCAACATATGAGGGATTCTAAAATTGGACTCCATGAAGTTGGATTTCTGATCTCCTGTCAAAATCTGGCTCCTAAATTCTAACTTCAGAAAGGAAGATGTAACAAAACATTTATATTACAGAGTTAAATTCCTTTCCTAAATTCTTGCTTCTCTTCTAGAATTGTATAGAGTGAAATTACATGATCTGTTTGGAGCCATGGTGCCGGCAAAAGCCATAAAGATTAACAACCATAAAGTTCATGAATGTGAGATATTTTAATCATTAAGAGATTGGATAAAGTTTATAATGAATTACATTCAGTGTATTGACACCCATTGCTAGATAAAAGGAAGTGCATGCTCTAACACATGATTACTTAATAGGATCTCCCTGGGTGCTCTTCTTTCCCTCCCGCATGTATTTGCTCAAATGTTGTTGTCCTAGTAAAGTTTCTCTGACCACCACATCTTAAATTGTAACTTAGCTCCTACATTCCCCATTCCTTGCTCTGTTTTTTCTTCTCATTTTCTAACTTTGGTGGTTAACTTTCTGCCTCCTATCCTTACGAGAATATAAGCCCCATAGGGGAAGGCAGTATTGCCTCTTTTGTTCCCTGCTATATCACTAGAGTCTGTAACAGTGCCTGACATATGGTAGATGTGGATGCTCAATAAATATTTGTTGAGAAGACAAATGAGTGCTGTCCAATGTATAAGCGAGGAGCCCTATGTGGACCTGGTTGTGCTATGTGGTCTATGGCTGATTATGTAACTTCCTTCTGCTACAGTAAATTGGGAAAGGGAGAGATTCTCTTCTCTTCCTCCAACATGGTGTTAGGGTGAATGATACACAAAAGTACTTCCATATTCTTAGTAGAACAAGATAGATGAAATAAAAATGGTGTCATTTATTAATGCAATCAGACCAGTCTTTAACAAATATCACCCTTATGCATATCTTCTAAGTTTGCCCTATTTTCTAGATATAGAAAATAATCCCAAGCTGCAACGTTATTCCTATATGGTTACAGACAACACTATCTTTAATAGGACCAAACATAATTTTGACCCTTGTCAACCATGTTTATATGCATAAAATTTAGGCAGGTAAGTAGAACCAAAATTATTCTTCAGACCAAATCCTTTTCATAGCAAAACTCTAGTGTATGAAGCAAACTCTCATAATAGGTTTACCGTTCAGTGATTAATCCTTACTGATCTGGGTATGAAGCTATCTTTTAGAAATACAACATAGCATAATGGTCAAAAGTACTGGCAGTGGCACCACATTGACTGGATTCAGATATTGCCTTTGCCTACTGCCAGCTATGCCTCCTCAGGCAAGTCATTTGAATTTTCTGGCCTTAGTGTCCTCATCAGTAAAACTAGGATAATAATAGCACTGAAACTTCATAAGCATTTAATGATTAAATGATTTAATATGAGTAAAGTTCTTAGAGCAGAACCTGGCATATGATATCATTCAATAAAAGTTAGACATTATTATTATTAGGGAATGCAGAGTACCAGTAAATTAAAGTTTCTACCAGATGACTCTCTACAAATCACTCTGATTCTTAGAATGCTGATAACTTGGAACAATGTTATTTAAAAATCGAAACAGGCATTCCTTCTACCTTACTAACAACACAAAAAACGTCATGATTATAATGAAGATTAATTTCTTCCTATTTAGAAGTATAACTTACTTTTAAAATAAGGGCACAAGATAGGAAAAAGAAATTTTCCCTAATTATTTTATGGGCTTCTTGATAATTGTACATGATTGCAATTGTGAGTACATGTTTTTTGGTTAGTATTTTAATTTACTGTCTTTCTCTTTTCCATTATGATTTTTCAATCTTTAATTTCTTTTACAAAGTCTTAAAGCATCCCGTGCTGTATTTTTAGTTATAGTGAATATTCAGTAAATAAGCAATTCAAAGCACATCTAAGAGTATTTACTAGGGGGACGCCTGGGTGGCTCTGTTGCTGAAACATCTGACTCTTGATTTTGGCTCAGATCTTGATCTTGGGGGCAGCCTGGGTGGCTCAGTGGTTTACCGCTGCAGTCTTTAGCCCAGGGCCTGATCTTGGAGACCCGGGATAGAGTCCCACGTCAGGCTCCCTGCATGGAGCCTGCTTCTCCCTCTGCCTGTGTCTCTGCCTCTCTCTCTCTCTGTCTCTCATGAATAAATAAATAAAATCTTAAAAAAAAAAAAAAAAAGATCTTGATCTCTGGGTTGTGAGACAGAGCCCTGCACTGGGCTCTTTGCTGCGCGTGGAGTCTGCTTAGGAGTCTGTCTTACCCTCTCCCTCTGCTGCTCCCCATGCTCGTGCTCACAATCTCTCTCTCTCTCTCTCTTAAAAAAAAGAGACTACATACCAGGTATAAATCATAAAGCACCTGAACGAGACAGTCTCTGATCGAAATATTTTACATTGCAAATAGAGGCAGACACATAAACTAGAAAAGTCAAAATATTCATATTTTAACAGGATTATAAACAAAGGAGGGGAGGTTCCTACTTGGCTGATACAGAATCAAGGCTAAGAATATCTTCAGGGAAGGGGTGCCTAGGGACCTCCATCAGCTGAATGTCTGACTATTGACCTCAGCTCAGATCTTTTAAAAACTTTTTTTTTAAGATCTTTTAAAGATTTTATTTATGTATTTGAGAGAGAGAGAGAGAACAAGCAGTAGGGAGGGGAAAGGGAGAGAGAGAAAGACAGAGAGAGAGAGAGAGAGAGAGAAGCAGGCTCCTGGCTGAGCAGGAAGCCTGATGCAGGGCTCAACCCCAGGACCTAGAGATCATGACCTAAGCCAAAGGCAGACATACTTAGCTTAATCGACTGAGCCACCCAGTGCCCCTCAGCTCAGGTCTTGATCTCAGGATCATGAGTTCAAGCCCCACACTGGGCTCCAGGCTGGGCATGGAGCCTACTTAAAAAAGAATACCTTCAGGAAAGAAGAGACATGTCACACCTCACACCCCTTGCATGACATAGGATTTTCCTAGGTGTAGCTGTGAGAAGAAGGTCCTCAGTGCAGGAAGAAAGAAGAAAGGCAGAAAGACTTGGGGACAAGAAGGCCTAGGGGCGTGCTCATTAAGTGACTCTGTGTGACTGAAATGCAATGTAACTGACTGAGAAAAATGACAGGAAAGGTCAATTCGGGTTACAGTGAGGAGAGCTAAAGAGTCTGGAATTCACTTAGTAAACAATGTAGGGTCAAGTCATACTTTTTTAAGCAAGAACTGACAGGACTGAAGTTCCACCTGAGGAGATTCTCTCATGGTGGTATCCAAGACGAGCTAGAGGAGAAAGGGTAGAAATGGGTAGTTTGCCTATCAATTCCCCCAAATTCCCAATAATCCTTATTCTTTCCAGTCACCTAGCTGTTGGGCTGTACCATTCTAACAAAAGAGTTTTAGCACCTGAGGTTTGTGGTTTGAGGGAATCAGTCCCCAAAACCCCATCCTCTATGTTCTACTTTATACAGTAATTTCTGTCCTGAATCCTTTGGTAACTTCCTGTCCTAGTTGCTAACTCTGTTCCCCGGTTCCTTTAAAAAAAAAAAAAAAAAAAAAGGATGAGGACTCTGAATCTTTCTGATTCCTATACCAGGTACCATCTGCCCATGAGTACTACTACCTAAGTAACTTAAAACACTCTGGTTACTAAGGTTTACCTGGACTTCCCACTCCCACTCACCTGGATGCTCTGATATTCTATCTACCTTATTGGGTGGAACGCATGCCATTTTGGAGTGTAATACCTATCATTCTTTTTGCCTGGCCTGAGACTTGGAAAGTTGTCATCTTGGTTATTCTGGTGTTCCTGACAGCTCCTGGCATCCTGAACCTTCTCTGTCAGCCTCACCAGCTGGGTCAGGTTCCACTGTGGGCAGATTTACTACCAGAACCTTGCCTCTCCCTATCTTCTCTAGAATTCTATAGCTTTCTATAGTTGGTACAGCTAATACCTAAACATAACAAAGAGGCTACCTGCAATAATAGAGTGATAAGGACCAGATAATGGGGATAGAGAGGAAAGGCTAATGTTAGAGACCTTGCACCAGGAGAAAACACATGAAAGGTTTTAGGAACTAATGGAATGTAGAAGATGGTATGAGAGAAGGAAGAGTCAAAGGATTCCACGGTTCAAAGTCTGGATGCCAAAGCAAGCCATGTCTGCAACAGCACAGATAGCTGGGATTGGCAAGGGATCTGTTTTGCTTTGGAATAGATTTTTTACATAGTATTTTTCCACTTCCACTTCTCTCACTCTGTACTCATTCATAGCATCTATGTCTCTAGAATCAAAGCTCCAGGAGGGCAGGAACCTTGCTCGCCCATTCGCTCCAGAATCCCCAGCTCCAAAACAGTACTTGCATGCGTCATATTTTCAGTGCAGATATATGTCGATGTTAGGAATGGATTTAATATGCATTCTCAGGCATTGCTAGCCATCAAATGCATGGGTAGATGTGCCTAGGTCTTGGATGGAGACTTAGTTTGAGAGATATGGGTACTGAGAAGAGATGGCATGATGAGGAAGAGCACAGTCAAAGAAAGGGGAGGGCTAAGACATGTAGCAAACTCCCTCAAAGGTTTAGGGGAGAGGAGAAGGGGGAGAGAGGAAGCAAAAGGCAAAAAGAAAAGTCAAAGACAACCAAGATAATGACATCTTTTGCAAATGAAGGGAAGATTAACCAGCGATGGCAAATGCTACAGAGGTTAGGATGGATGAAAATGAGAGAGTGACACTGAATTTCCTGATTGGGAGGCTTAGAGTGTCATTAGTGGAGTGCTGGATGCAGGGCCAGATGGCAGAGGGAAAGGAATGATAGTGTGGAGAGGAAGTAGAAGCAGTGATACAGGCTGAATTTTCAAGACGTTTGGTCTTAATGGCAACACCAACAGAATCCGTAGCAGTTAGAAGAACGTGTGTTTAGACAGGGGATTTGTTTGTATTCTTAGCTTTGGGGAGATGGAAGCATATTTAAAGATCCAGAGAGAGGAGCCTCAGCCACTACATGCACACCATCCCCTAAAAAGAAAGGAAAAAAAAAAGGAAGAAATAATTATGTAGGAAAAGAGGTGTAAATGACATTTTGAGTTCTAAAGATACGGAAGGGATATAACAAGAGCAAAGGTGGGACCAGGGAAGGGTCTTGTTGCTCAGGAGATGAAAAGTAAAGAAAAGGGGCAGTGAGGGAAAGTAGATGGAAAGAAGATGCTCTCCTGCCCTAGAACCCAACAGCCTGTGGACCAGCCTATACAGAGTTGAAGAGACAGGTAACTTTCCGCTTTAAAACAAGGCCAGAGAACTTGAAGTCGGGGCCTAGGTTCATCCTGCCTTATAGGACAAGATGGCCTTCCAAAATATAGTTGACTCAAGGACCACCAAAGCAGGCAGAGGACAGGACACTTCTCTCTCTCTCTCTCTCTCTCTCGTTTTAGATTTTTGTTTTTAAGTAATCTCTATATTTATGTGGGGCTCAAATTCACACCTCGAGATCAAGAGTCACATGTTGCAACCACCGACTAGGACCCTGCTTAACTACAACTATCATGGTAAATATATGATTACAATAGCATTTATTATAATGGCATTAATAAATCAGTGTTGTATCCTATCTGTTACCAATAAAAACTCATAAAACATAAATCCAGACTAGGAGAAGCAGTATTAATCACTATGTAGTGGAACATAGTAAGATTCATATCCATGTGACTATAATGCCAGGAGTTTAGGAGAAGGAAAAACAGAAGATTTATTTCTCTTGGAAGAAATGCATCTTCTTTCAGATCCTAACATATTGTGGGACGTGTCTAAGGTGTACTTTATAGTTTGCCAGACAGCACATGGCTTTGGTCATAACCAGACAACAAGAGTTCACTGTATGAGACAATTTATTAAGTAAGAAAACACCTTTCTCTTAGTTATTTCCAAATGCATCTGTTTTCCTCTAGATGAGACATCTTTCCTCAATGCGATTAAACATTTCTTATTCCATTTTGTGCCTTCCTTTATTTTAGGCCTTACTGATACACTTCATAAATCTCAGCAGAAATTTAAGCCTTAAAATAAGCATACAGATAAGGTAACAACAAAATACTTTATAATGGAAACCTTGATAACATCTTATGAAGTTCATTAATATGGGTTTTAGAAAGAAATGACACAAATGCAGCAGATAAATACACAAAGAATTGTTAACATATCTACTTGGTTTGTTTTTATTCTGTTACATCACAATTTTGATGCAAAGAAAACAAATATCTAATAGATTTTTCAGGTTTTTAATGTAGTTGGGTTTTAAGGTTTTAATGTAGTCTTTAGGAACTAGGAATATAGTCATCTACAAATAACTCCTGAAACTAAACTTTATATAAAATCCTGTGTGAATCTGAAAAGAAAACAGAATAAAAAGATGGCCAGGCTTTCCTCAACAAATATGAGATAACATGAAATAACACTTACTGCTGTTAAAAATGACTTTTCTTAAATATTCAGGGTTACAGGAAAGCCAAGCTTTCCTCAACAAATATG
This sequence comes from Vulpes lagopus, assembly GCF_018345385.1. Classification (NCBI taxonomy): domain Eukaryota; kingdom Metazoa; phylum Chordata; class Mammalia; order Carnivora; family Canidae; genus Vulpes; species Vulpes lagopus. The sequence continues at coordinate 92,372,953 of NC_054825.1, read as the reverse complement.
AGATAACATGAAATAACACTTACTGCTGTTAAAAATGACTTTTCTTAAATATTCAGGGTTACAACCTCCCTACTGTTAAAATTAAAAAGAGATGACAAGGAAAAGTGAAGGAGAATTTCTTTGTGGCTGTCTTGTCTACATTAGGGAGAGAGAAATTAGTCGCCTAGATTCAAGCAAAGGAGCTAGACAAATGAAGGGACTTCCATCCTCCCTTCTCAATACCTTCTAACTGGCACTATCTGAGCCCTTCTCCCATCTTGGGTAGTCATGGTAACCCGAAGGGCCAGATTCTCTCAATGTGTAGGGAAACACAGAGGGGGACACTTAAGAAGACCAGTGTGGTTCTGTTTACAACTGAAGACCAAGGAAGAACAAGATGCTCAACCAGGGATTAGAAGAAGTCAAGAATCTGGAACTGAAAGCACCTTAGAATTCAACTCACTGAACTCTGATCTGACTTGCTCAGGGTGACATGGCACCTGAGTAGCAAGGACACTACCAGAACACCGATGTACTCACTCAGCTCAGCACTCTGTCCACTTCCCACTGCTTCCTACTCCAAGAAGCCAATTACATTACAGTAAATGTAATAATCAAGCTATTGATATTTCCCCTTAAGCCAAGTCTCTTTTACCCCCCTATCCTTTCATTATAGAAATTTTCCAATACTTCCACGTAGAGAGATGAGAATAATAAATCCTATGTGCCCATCGCCAAGCTTAAGCAATTACCAACTTGTGGCCTATCTTCTTTCATCTACGCTTGCCCTGCCTCCAGGATTTTGAAACAAATTCCCAATATAGTATCATTATTTCTTTTTTTTATTATTATTTCTTTTATAAATATAAATGCTCAAAGAAGTCATATAGCTGCAAATGCATCAGAGGCAATTTCGTTAGGAAGCTTTGGTGTTCCTATTCCACACCTTTGTGCTATTTGAGGTATTTTCTATTTTATTCCACAGCTTTAGAACTAAAGGCCAGCTCTTATGTCAGCACAGACCAGTAAGAAATGCTCTCTGACCCTGCACATATACTGATAATATTAACCTTGGTGCAATGAGGAAATCTGACGCAACAATTGTATTAGACAATAAGAATGGAGAATATTGAACTTATATCAAGAGATAAATGCTTTTCTACCTTAAAGGTAACACCACTGATAGCAGACACTTGTTTAAATTGGGCTTAATTCTGGCCTGAGATTTAAAGCCAATTTCTTCCATGAGTAATATGAAAGGTACTAAATAACTAAATAATGTAATCCTTTAAGTTGAACAAGTCCACAAAATAATAATAAAAAATTTTCACACCAATAGTGTTATGATTCCCTTAGGACAGAAATTATTTATTTGTCCAAAGGCATGATGGAAATTTTAAATTTAACCATAAAACATAGCAATACTTTTCTTTCGAACAGTCATTTATGTTTTGCCCACAGAACAAACACATTCAAAAAAGACATTAAATTTTTTTTAAAATTAACAAATAGCATTGTGCTACTAGAACTAAGTAGATAGGTAGATAATAGTGTGTGTGTGTGTGTGTGTGTGTGTGTAAATGGATATTTCAGCTACAATGTTGACAAATAACATTTCCCCTTCTAATTTTCTATTTCAATTTCCTTCACCTTCCTCGTCCTCCACATTAGTTTTCTGTATGAATTTACAACTATGTATTTAAAAACAAGAATATTTTAGAAAGTCAGTGAGTGGAAAAGGAGGCAAATCAGAACTCTAAGTTGTTTTATCCTGAAATTAACTAATTTCATTTCAAATATGGACTTTTTTTCTGAGAAAGAAAAAAATACCCTACAAGGCACAATTTTTTATTTTCTAAAAATTTTAACAACTTATCTTCTAGCAAAGTTATGATATTCATACCTGCTGAGGTTTCTCTAAATTTGTCACTGGTCTTCTTTTTCCTCCATTTCCAAGGCTTAAAGATTTTACCGATGGTAGAGAGTTTCCCCTTCCTCTTGAAGGGAGGTGTCTGGGATCCTGCTGTTGGGCCATCCGAATTTGCTATAGAAGCTTTGTCCAGTCCATCAACTGTATGAAGAAAAATAAAGTCAGAGAAAAGCTGTAATAAAAAGTTTGAAACAACTTCATCTGTTTCTTCCTGCACTTGAATAGCAAGCACGACCACTTTAATTGGAATCTCACATAAAGTTTCTTTGTCCCACTTCCCAGGTGGTAGAGCTCCCCTAGTATCAATCAGTAAATCAATCAATCAGAAATTACAGTCCCCTTAGATAGTCATTTTGGGAGAATAGAAAAGAAGCAAAAGACTTACATAATAGGTAGGGCCAGACAAATAAGGGTCTGAGAAACACAGCTGAATCCATTTGCAGCAACTACCTCAGTATTTTGTGAAGGAATAGAGTACTCTAAATATTCCTGAAATAGGATGTTCCTCCAGAGGCTAGTATGGCATTCTCAGTAATGAATATTACAGTTATGGTATAGTTAAAGCCATGGTTTCTCCATCACAAAATAAACTCTAGTGCCAAGAAGTTAAATTCTAATTTTTACAATGCTAAAACTATCTTTTGCTTCTATTGCAAAAACAAAAAAACAAAAAAACAACCTTTTGGCTTCCAATAAACTGATAATTTTTGCTAACAATAAGAAAGGCATAGAAAATGTAGGTACTGTGTATGACAGAACATCTTTAGTGCCTTAATCATTTTATTAATCAGAGAAAGGCCCCAAACCCTAAGTTGCCTCACACTATGTTCCAAACAGATGGTAGACAATTTTGACTTGTTATTCCTACTATTAAATGGGGATGGCAAAAAACTGTAAGCAGCCTGGAATGGATAAACTCTGGTGTTGTTCATGCAATGAAATAACACTCAGCAAATAATAACAATGATAAAATCCTGCTAATACATACAGCAACATGAACGTATCTCAAAAACATTGTGATGAAAGAAAAAAAAAAAAAAAAAAAAAGGTGGGCAGCCCGGGTGGCCCAGCGGTTTAGCGCCACCCTCGGCCTGGGGTATGATCCTGGAGACCGGGGATCGAGTCCCACGTCGGGCTCCTTGCATGGAGCCTGCCTCTCCCTCTGCCTGTGTCTCTGCCTCTCTCTCTTTCCTCTCTCTCTCTTTCTCTCTGTGTGTGTGTCTGTCATGAATAAATAAATAAAATCGTAAAAAAAAAAAAAAAAGCCAAGCACAATGGAATACATACTATGTGGTTCTATTTACACACAAGTTCTAAAGGAGCCAAGATGAATTGAAAATCAGAACAGTAGTTGCTTCTTGAAATGAGATGGAAGTAAAACTTAACTGATAAGGGGCTTACAGGGAACTTACTGGGGTGACAAGTTATCTCAGTAAGGGATAGATCTTTCAAAACTCATCAAATGGTTATAATATCATGTATTTTACTTTATATCAAATTTACCTTTACAAAACATAAATAAATAGTGAAGTCCAATGAATGATATGCATGCTGATGCTCTTTTTTTTTTTTTTTTGCATGCTGATGCTCTTAGGATAAAGTGTACTGATGTCCATCAAAAATAATTAATGGACAGATAGATAGAATGGGCAGAGAGATAAATACAGTAAAGTAAAATATAGCAAAATGTTAAGTGTTGAATCTGTGGGTGGACACCTGGTGATTAACTGTATAATCCTTCCATCTTCAAAATTTTCATAAGAAAATATTGGGAAAAACAAAACAAAAGAAAAATTGAATGGCAAGGACTTTTGCTTACAGGAAGATGGAGTGGACTTACGTTTTCCTATTCTTCCTGCTAAGTAGAACTTAAGAATCTTGGATTTTATATATAAATGAAGCATAAGAAGACTCTACAAAGTGAAAAGAAAGCAGACTACCCGGAGAGACTTTAGGACCCAGGAAACAACATGAAGGTGAGATCCCTGAGTTTTCTTTTTTGTCTTATTCATACTAGACTTGTAGCTGAGGCAGTCACCGACCTGGAAACACCATTAGACACAGACCAAAAAAAGCCTCAACAAAAGTCTGCTCTCTAGTCAAAAGAGCAAGAAAAGGACAGCCTAGCAAGATGGAAAACTTTTAGACAAATAACTGCTCTAGTCTAGTAAGACACCACAAAAGAAACTACAACCATCAATGCCAGCAAAGGCTGAGTGGGGAGACTAGATGTCTACCCTCATGAAGCTGTAACAAGAAGCCCCAACTCCCCTGTCAGAGATGTCAGGGCAAACCAAGCAGGGGGTTGGGACCTTCATGCCTACCAGCTGGTAATGAATCATCCTCTACCACAGTGTCAGTAGAGAACATGTGGGAGCCTGGATTTCCATTCCTACCTAGCAGTAATGAGGTATCTCTCCTCCTCTCTCCCCATAAATATTGGGGTGGTATCAAACCACTGCCCAGTGGAAACAAGACCATCTCTATCCTGTGGTATCAGTGGAGACCAGGAAATACCTGGTGGAAATACCACCACGCCCAAGAGTAATGAGGAGCATTCCCCACCCCCATTTCCACCATAAGGTATCAACAGAGAAGTGGGGAACCTGGATTTTTACTTCTACCTGGCAGTAATGAGAAGGTACCCCTCCTTCCAATTCCAGAGATACAGTAGACAGAGCCAGTTAAAAAAACGGATACAAAAAGATTTTGAGTCCCATCGCATACTATAAAAATGTCTATATCTCAATCAAAAATCACTTGACATAACAGAACCAGAAAAATCTTAAACTGAATGAAAAAAGACAATCAATATACACTAATACCTAAGTTCTTATGAGCTCCTTCCAAACAAGAATGATAAATTCTGTTCTTCCCTCTATCTATTTTAGTTTCAGATAGAAATGCAAATCCTGCAGTGACTGTTGCTTCCATATATGGTTCCCTACTTTACTCTGCCCATATTGACCAAAGTACAATAGGCAGAGAGAAATTTAGGACAGATTGATTTTGAAACTAAGCCAGAATTAAAATGTAAAATCTTTATTTGCTTCACTTCCACTCTTATCCAACTACCTTCTGCAAACAAGAGGCAAATCTAATGAGGAACTGAATATATAATGTTTCTTCTTTTTTGGGATTTTTATGCTGAAGGGCTTAATTTTGAACAATTTAAATGTTGTGAAAGATATATAGGGCTGACTATTACAGATACAGGAATGAGAATTTCCATCTCAAATTCATCTCTGTGGCCATACTCATCTACTACTCATTTTCTTTCAAGCCACATATCCAGTTCCTTGACACTCCATAAAAATTCTGCTTTTGATCCAAACCACTGAAGAAGAAGAATAATATACTTGTTCCCCTGAAAACAAAAATAAACAAAACAAAAAGTAATTCTCTAGGTGACAGATAGGGAGATTGAGTGAGTGACGAATTAAAGCCTTAATGTTAAATTCATAGCTGCATAAGAAATTAACTGCCATTACCTTTCTTTATTATGCATTTATGATTCTAGTCTTTATCTCTACCCTGGAAAGGGCCTGGACCAGTGTCAATGACCATATATATCTTTTTTTCTGGCTGAAAAAATAAATAAATTCATCTGTAATTTTGAGTTGGGTTAGTAGAGCAACCCAACTCTACTAACCCAACTCTACTGTTGAGTTGGGTTAGTAGAGCAAACTACACTTGGAATTAGGAACTATACATTGGCACAGTTGGCCACACTGCCATTGTACTTCTTTTTTTTTCTTAAGATTTTACTTATTTACTTATTCATGAGAGACAGAGAGAGGCAGAGACAAAGGCAGAGGGAGAAGCAGGCTCCCTCTGAGTAACCCGATCCAGGACTTGATCCTGGGACCCCAGGATCACATCCTGAGCCAAAGGCAGACGCTCAATCACTGAGCCACCCAGGCATCCTCATTGTATTTCTCTCAAACCATGAATATGTAGGGGATTTTCATCTGCTTTTGAGTAATATGAACAGAAATATAAAATTTCTTCCCTCTTCCAAACACCAAGGATACTGTCAGTTCCTGAAACTTCTATAATTTTTCTTTTGAACCAATTTACCATTAAAATCAGTTTGAAACTTACCAAAAAAAAATTTTCAACAAGTCTCCTAAATCTTGCGTACTTACATGTAGATGAGAACAAATTGCTAGGTAAATCACAGATGAAAGTCTAAATTTCCTGTTTTAAAGGTTAATTTTGATTGACTTTCATGTTTTGAAAGTAACCTGTCCTTCATCAGAAGTTTTACAGAGAGAGTGTGCACAAGTGGGGGGAGAGGCAGAGGGAGAGGATCTTTAAGCAGACTCCTGGCTGAGCATGGAGCCAGATACAGGGCTCAATCCATGACCCATGAGATCATGACCTGAACTGTAACCAAGAGCTGGATGCTTAATCAACTGAATCACCCAGGTGCCCCTAAAATATTTTAGATCTTTAAATATTTTAGTATTTTGAAATACAGTCATTAGCTTTTCTCTTTTTTAAGATTTATTTATTTATTTGAAACAGAGAGAGAGAATGTGCACATGCATGAGTGGGGGGGGAGGGTATAGGAATAAGAAGAGAGTATCCTAAAGCAGATTCCTTGTTGAGTGCAGAGCCTGATGTGGGACTTGATACCAGGACCATGAGATCATGACTTAAGCTGAAATCAAGAGCCACCCCAGCATCCTATGAGCTTTTCTAATGTGACATTTTAAATGATACAGCTCAGTCTGCCTTCCCACCAAAACAAGCTCACACCTGACAGAACTTCCCCACACCACCAACTGGTAAGAATATATGCATGTTTTATTATTTACTTAAACAAAAATTTATCAATTAAGCAGTCCCAGTGCAAATGCGACGATAGAAGCTAAAAATGAGGCTAGATAATTATCATATAAAATAAATTATAGGTTTGGATGGTCTTCCTTTTGAGATCTGAGAACTAAATGACAAAGATACTTAGAAAAATTAAATCTCCTTAATATGAAAGGTTATAGTATTTTTTTATAATAATAAGTAGTTATGTGATATTTTGAATCTTTTTTCACACATAATTATTTTGGTCACTGTGTGGCAGAGAATTCTGCCTCACAAATTTTTAAGAAGAAAGATCATTTAAAAAAGACCCTCAATTAAAGAACTCCTGGTACTGATTCTATGCAAACTAATAGCTACTCTGTCAAAAAAAGTAGGTGGCAAGGGTAGTTTCAACTTTCCTCTAAATATCCTTAAATATCCAAAGATTAACCAGAATGCCCAGTTATAACAAGAGCAATTAAAGACAAATGATTTTATGATAATACTGTCATTCTGAATATATGTTTACAGTATTACTCAGAGTGATTTTACTCTACCAAAGCTTATACCCATTAAAAGGGTACTAGACAAAACATCTATATCTAAATATCAAAAACTTATGAGAAAGTAAAAAACAAACAAGCTAACTAATCTTTATTTCCTTAAAATATGGCTTCTAGGCTATTTTCTTTGTGCTTCTGTAATTTATTACACTTACATCATATTATCATTATATTTTTAAATTTCTATTATAGTTTTTAGGTTTCCATTATAAGTCTGCCACTTTCCCCTTTATTTTTTTAAAAGATTTTATTTATTTATTCATGAGAGAGAGAGAGAGAGAGAGGCAAAGACACAGACAGAGGGAGAAGTAGGCTCCATGCAGGGAGCCCGACGTGGGACTCGATCCCGGGTCTCCAGGATCACGCCCCAGGCTGAAGGCGGCACTAAACTGCTGAGCCACCCAGGCTGCCCCACTTTCCCCTTTAAAAGCCACAGAGCTTTAGAACAGCATTTAGGGAAGCTGTGACTTTATTTCGTATACTTACATGAGACCCCCCCCCCCACTGAAACAATGTCTTCATATATGTGCTACCACATACAGGGACATACATACAATTTCTGGACACAGAACCAAGTAGACAACAAGATCAGAAAAAACTCATGCTATGAACCATCACAGATGAGGTTGGATAATGCTTTCCAATTGGCTGTCCTTGTCTTGAGTTTCCAATTGGCTGTCCTTGTCTTGAGTTCACTAGTGGAGATCCTTACTTTCTTGCTAATCAGAGTTTTCTGTGGGTTGTGTCAAATCTAATTCTTTTTGGGGGTAAGATGAATGATCACTGACAGGAAGAGAAAAGGAACAGAAAAATCAAGGTGTAGGGCATTACATGAGAGTATGAGTTAACAATTCTGAAAATGCTATACATGTATGCTGGGATAGAATAAATAAGTAAATGGACAGTTGATGTTGGGAGCCAGGTTTCTTACTGCTGGAAAGGGAGCTTATCGATAAGCAAGGGGATAGCCAGAATAATCCATATGGCACCATATTAGAGTTGGAAATGTCATAACGGACTATATTTGGTCAAACAGATAAAGATAGATAGATGAAAGATAGATATGTGTGTACAGGGATCCCTGGGTGGCGCAGCAGTTTAGCGCCTGCCTTTGGCCCAGGGCACGATCCTGGAGGCCCGGGATCAAGTCCCACGTTGGGCTCCCGGTGCATGGAGCCTGCCTCTCCCTCTGCCTATGTCTCTGCCTCTCTCTCTCTCTGTGTGACTATCATAAATAAATTAATTAATTAATAAAAAAAGATATGTGTGTACATACAGCTCAGTATACACATATGTATTTCCTAGTTCTGTTTGTTCAGAAAGCCTAGAAGCAACAATGCTCCAGTTGAGCATGCTGGCACTCAGCTCTTGGTTTCTAATAGTGCTCTTCAAAGAAAAGAATCCGATCTCTACTGAAATGGCTGCTTCCAGGGCCAGGGCAAGGAAAATACTCTATGAGCCTGAGCATATTACAGTGCCAGAAAGTAAGCAAGTCCTCAAAAAACATACTTATGGGAATATGTCAGTCACACAGCAGTCAACTGAAAGAGTCCCAACAGCCAAAGCTGGAACAATTTGAGCAGCAAAATAAATAATGTAGTATTAGATGATAATCTGAAATATAAAATAAATACACACAATATTGATAGAGATAAATATTGAATACTGATATAGACAATATCACACTGATATAAACACTGAATGATTAAAATATACTAACATATTGAATAATTAAATAAATATGGGGGAAACAGACAAATTTGTACAGAAGAATTACAAATAATTTATATAAACTCTCCATCTTGAAGATGAAGTGGAGCTGAACTCTCCATTCTTTATTTATTTATTTATGACAGTTATTTATTTATTTATGATATTATGATAGTTACACAAAAATTAATTTAAATTATATGACTGAAGGCAGGCGCCAAACCGCTGCGCCACCCAGGGATCCCTCTCCATTCTTTAAATGTGGATTACATATTGTGACTTCCTTCCAGAGACTACAACATAATGAGGAGGAGGAGCTGACTTTGCAGAGGAGAAAATTGACAAACACTACCTCAGCTAAGTGATCTTGACTAATTTCATCAGTAGTAAGTCATGTTGATAACATGTACCCTTGATATGATGGATGAGAATCATACTTCAAAACCGATAAACCGGGCAGCCCAGATAGCTCAGCGGTTTAGCGCCGCCTTCAGCCCAGGGTGTGACCCTGGAGACCCCGGATCGAGTCCCACATCGGGCTCCCTGCATGGAGCCTGCTTCTCCCTCTGCCTGTGTCTCTGCCTCTCTCTCTCTCTCTCTCATGATTAAATAAATAAAATCTCAAAAAAAAAAAAAAAACCGATAACCCCCACTATAGTCATGAGAAAAACATCAGACTAGACCAAATTAAGGGACATTTATAAATTTCTTGACCAATGTACCTCAAAACTGTCAAGGTAATTAAAAACAAGGAAAGTCTAAGAAACCAACAGAGACCAGAGAAGGCTAAGGAGATAAATAAATGCAATGTGGTATTCTGAATGGAATCCTGAAACAACAAAGAAAAAGGGCATTTGAAAAAAATGAGTGAAATCTTAAAAAAAAAAAAATGAAATTTGGTTAACAGTAATGCACCAGTGCTCTGTTCCTTGATTGTAACAAATTTATTAAATTTACACTGGAGATGAACAACAGGAGAAACCAAGTAGGGGGTATATAAGAACTTTCTGTACTGTCTTTGCAACTTTTCTACAAATCTATAACTATTTTATTTTTTTGTGTAAAACTATTTTAAAACAAAGTTCATTTGTACAAATGTGGCATTAGCTAGCATGGAGGTGCATGAGGATGAGGACTTAAGAGATTATTAGGGGTGAGGATATCAGCTGTAGGGAGACCTTAGGGGGTACCGCTTTTACCAACAGTAAAAATTTCTGCTCATAGAAGTTTTGGGAAGTTAATAGGCTTCAGAATTGTCCAACTTTCTCTCTCAAAAGTCTTTTTATCAATATTTTCAATTCCTAGTATTTTATCACTAAGAGATACTTATAGGTCATCAAATTGCTATTTCAGCACTTTTTAGCACATGATAGACCCAAATAAGGTAATCAATGTTGAACATCTCTCCAAAAGGTAGATAAAAGGCCTAGAAAAATGGTGTCAGGAAATATTCATTCACAGTTACTGCAAGGCCATACAGAGAGGGTTGATCCAAACATACCCCCAATACTCTCTCTCTCTCTCTCTCTCTCTCTCTCACCATGACAGGATTAGTATCATGTACTGCTGTCATAGCATGACAAATCTAGAGAAAAAAAAAGTTTCCTTGTTCTTTATTTTTAAATCACTGAAGCTGAACTGTTTTTAATAATAGAATTTTATTTGAGAATCAAAGTAAATTTAAAGGACTGAAACTTATTTCATGACAATTGAGGATGTACTTTTTATCTCATCCATTCCCCCCCTGCACTCATGGGGATGGAACAGTGAATGGCACACTTCAGGAACAGAAATCCTATAGCTCATGCTGGCATGAAAGGTCTGATGAACAGTACCCAGCAATGAACTAGCTGTTGACCCACCTTGGGTTTCATTGTTTCCTGAAAGTGGGGATTAGCAAGGACTTTATTAACTGATAATCACTGATATTTATTGAGTGGGTACTGTATGCCAAGCACTGTGTCAAGTGTCTCACCTGCCTTGGCTCATGCTAATTCTCACAACAACTCTGACATATATATTATTATTAGTCCCATTTTGGAGATGAGAAAAGATTCACAGAGACTAAATATCTAGCTCAACATTTGGCAATGCGGGTGTGTGTGTGTGTGTGTATGTGTGTGTGTGTGTTCATATAGAGAAAGATTAAATAAAGATTTATTGACTAAATTATACGACTGATAATGAATAAATAATTATCTTCCCCAAGTGACACACTGTGTAGGTGGGAGAGCTTGCATTCCAAGTCAAGAGTGGCTCTCCTTACCACTGCACAGAAAGGACTGCTTAATTTCAGTGCTATGAGCTTACCATATAAGGTCCTGGGAGATGACAGACAGTAAGACAGGATTCTCACCCTCATGGAGCTTGCAGGATGGCTGGGGAAGCAGATGTGGTGCTTCCCAGTGCTTGGTGATGCCAGCCAGGGGGGGAGGCACTGAAGCAAAGTTGGAAACAGAACCCAAAGATGGAAGTCCATAGAGGGGAGCAGTCAACGGGGACTCAGGTGACTGGGGGCTGTTTCACTGGGAATGAGAGATTTGGCAGGGAACTGAATAGATGAGTAGACTTTTTGATGGAAATCAAGGAAAGAATGGCCTGAAAGTGATCAAATCAAGGATGGCTGACCTTTTAAAGTAAAGCCAAGAAAAACATTCTCATTGCCATTCTGCTGTGCTCAAAATAGACACATGATACAGATTTATGGGAAAAAATGAAAGCCAGGGCAGCCCGGTGGCTCAGCGGTTTAGCGCCGCCTTCAGCCCAGGGTGCGATCCTGGAGACTCAGGATTGAGTCCCACATCGGGCCCCCTGCATGGAGCCTGCCTCTCCCTCTGCCTGTGTCTCTGCCTCTCTCTCTCTCTCTCTCTCTCTCTCTCTCTCTCTCTCTCTCTGTCTCTATGAATGAATAAATAAAAATCTTTAAAAAAATAAAAAATAAAAATCTGAGACTAATACCGTTTTAGAGTTAGAAAAGATCTTGGTTGATGCAGGAAAAAAAACTGCTTTTCATCAGCTGACTCTCCAAAGAATAATCAACATTAAGGTAATAATAGCTAAAAATATATTTTTAAAAATTATGTAGCCATCATCTTTTAAAATCCAGTAAGAGTAAAAAAGACAGAATGTAAACAAGAAATTAAATTTGAAGAAAAAGAACAGAATGTGAAAAACGTTGCTATCATAAAGTAAAATGATATTTTAGTCCCCCCTGGAGGAAGATTACTCTCATAACTTGACTTCATATCTGCCAATTTCCAGTCCTCTGTCACTTGAAAGAAGCTATAAAGTTATCTAAAGGGACCTGGGATAAGATCAGTCATTCAAATTGATACTATGGAGCTTTTTCAAAATTATTTTTGGGTATACATAGAGACAGTAAATGATCTTATACATGCAATCACCATCTGGATCAAAGTCTAGAATCATTTCCAGACCCAGAGAGCTTCTTGTGCTTCTTCCCAGTCAATACTCACTCTCTCCCATCCATTTCCCTAAATGACTTCTGTTTCAAACCCTATTACCACTGATTTATGTTACCTATTCTTGAACTTCAATTTTGTGGAATTATACAGCATACGACTTTATGTCTGTCCTTTTTCACTGAGCTTTATGTCTGTAAGAGTCATCTAAACACATGAGCATTCCAAAGCAAAGCTACCTAGTTACAAAACGGAAATATGCTGTCTTAGCAAGACTTCAGATGATAGAGTACTTGACAATGATAAGCTTTATGCAAGTTCTTCTATTTAAAAAGGACATTATTACTAATTATTTATCTGAAAAATGCAAATAACATCTTCTTTCCCTTACTAGATTTCTGGAAAAGCTAATCTATCTTTCTATTATCTTTTGACATTGGCCTGAAACTGTGCTAAATTGGCAGTTCACCTATGCAAGACTAAAGGTGGAGAAGCAGTTTATTTTCCATAAATAATGACAACTTTTTGTTCATTCTCACCCTGCATCTTAGAGCAGGCAGCAGTTCTGAGCTACACAATTCACAGAAACATGGAGTACAATATTATCCACGATGGGAACAATAACTGTGTTTAACACAGGAGTTCTACAGTTTCCTATATATATTAAAAACCTGTATGTGGAGAAACTGAGACCCAAGAAGACTATGTGGCTTCCCAAGTCATTAACTAATGGCAGAGACATAATCTAGGTCATGTGATTCCTGATCCAGGCTTTTTTTCCCCCCACTCCAGGAGTCTGTCCTAATTGGAATATGACAGTTAAACTCTTGGTGAACCAGTAGCACCTCCTGGTAGCTCTGAAAGAGCACTGCGACTCTTGTAGAGCCAAAAGCAAAGAAGATATTGCACAATCAGGACAGGCAATAAATCTCAGTTACTGTTCTGGGTTTTAACCATCTAATTGGAATGGTTAACTGTAAGCCAAGAAGAGAGCTTAGTCCCATACCCGACTCTGCGTTTCAACCAGCCTTGTGACCTTCAGCAAGGACCCCAATATTTCATTGCTGAAATTAGGAGACTAGGTTACATGATCCCTAGGCTCCGCTCCAAATTTAAAAATTCTGATTCTCATACTGATTTGTGCTGAATATATCAATCTTATAGGCCACATGAAGACCTCTTCTAAGTGCTTTATGAAAGTTGCCTCATTAATTGTCAACACAGCTAGGTAAAGTAGGTGCTGTCAGCATTCCCACTTGATAAATGAGGAAGGTGAAGTCCAGAGAGAATCAAGTAATTTGCCCAAGGTCACAAAGCTGGTTAAGTGCGATTTAAAGTCAATAGTTAGCCTTCAGGATGTCCTTTGTACAAATGGGTCAGAGGGATATAGGTAGGAATAGAGCTCTATTTCAAGAGAAGGTGAGACACAAACCCTAATGAATAATAACTCAGTTTACCTCCAACCTCTTCCTTGGACTAATCCAAAGAATTACAGCAGGTACTGTTTTCCTCTCTAAAACAATGCTGCCCAGTGTCTTCATAATTTAGTTCATGCTAGTTGCAGGCAGAGTGTGTTCTTTGCTTATATTAACTACAGTCCTTTGATTGCACATAATCCTTATTTACCATAGTATTAATTTTAGGAATTTGATATCACCAGTTTTTTAACTTGTTTTTCTAATGGAAGCAGCCATTATTTTTAAACCCCCAAAGGGAAAAGCTACTAAAGACTTCCATCTGTCTGCAAGCACTGACAAAGAATTTCAGAGTTTAAACTTGTGGCCGATAGGCCTGCAGAATGAGTATGTTTGTGCAGCTGTATGACATCCTGATGCTCTGACATGCACAACATCCCCTAGACTTGCTACAGGATATTTAACAGATTAAATAATATCACTTGTATTTTGGGTTTAAAGAAACTCTGATTGAGTAGAAAAAAGGATTGCTTTGCAAATGGAAAATTAATTTTGTTGTTACATAAAAGCATTTTAAGTTTTGAATACCACTGTGATCACAATAAGCAAAGGGTTCTATGGACAGCTTTGATGGCTCTATTTGGAAATATCAAGAACTTTGCTACAGAAGTAAAAAATAAGAAAGGAAGCATCCAATTTTCTACCTTCCTTCCCTTACTAACCATCTCCCATAATTCCCCAAGTCTGGTATGGGGAGTTGGTCATGGTGTGTTGCGGTTGTATGGTGTTTGTAAAAAGGAAGAAGAGGTCCACACATCTCCAGCAGGCAAACTACCAACTGAGAGAATTTTATATCCTCTTTGTTAGAATAACAAACACTTGTTTGCTGAGCATGGGCACAGGAAAGAAACTTTAGGGGAGAAACTGGCAGATATTATATATAAGTTGTAAATAAAGTTAAATGAAATTTTTAAGTAAGTGGCTAAATCCTGCTAAATTACATATACAATTATGAGAAAATTCCCATTGTGGATGAATGTAACAGAAGTATTAATAAAATAACACATTACATTTGGACTAATATCTTTAGGTCAAAAAGCTGATGGATAAATAAGAGCCTTGAGGGGCACCTGGGTGGCTCAGTGGTTGAGCATCTGCCTTTGGCTCAGGTCATGATCCTGGGGTCCTGGGACTGAGTCACGCATCAGGCTCCCTGCAGGGAACCTGCTGCTCCCTCTGCCTATGTCTCTGCCTTTCTCTCTGTGTCTCTCATTTTAAATAAATAAAATCTTTAAAAAAAAATAAGAGTCTTGAGAATCTATATCTGTCGTGCTACCTCTATAGTCCACTAGTACCCTGGCAGTCACGTCAAGTCACCAAGGCTGATATCTGTGAAGAGAATGGTGGCCGTGTGCAGAATTCTGGACTATTGCCCAAGGCAGAAATGAAACCTACAGGCTTATACAGTGTTAGGCAGGATGTTGGGAGGAGAATTTATGTCATAAAGAATTCCCCAGGGTCCCCAGATTTATATCCTCATAGTTCAGTCAAGAGGTGACTGCAATAACCAGGCATTTGAACTTGGACAGTAGTGAAAATGAATTAGAAATGATGAATGGATCCAAGGGACACTGAGAAACAGTGAGGAGATGGGGAACTGTCTAGAGAAATCATGAAGAATTCTATGGCTTGAACCTCTCTGAGGTGCGGTGGAATGTCAAGACAGAACTTGGAGAAAGACCTATGGCTTATGTTCAGGCACCATGAACTTTAGGTATTGGCAGAACATTCAGGGGAAGATGTCCAGCAGACAGTCAGAAATACATTATTGGCACAGTAACAGGAAGTTAATGTTGAAGCTATCTGGGGGAGTCTTCCAAACAAAAGCAGCAGTTGAGGGCCAGAGGTAAACTCTTAGAAAATGATTACATTTAGAAGGCAGTAGGCCGTACATAAGAAAGAACCTTGGACTTCTCTTATACTGAGAATCATCAGGTACAAGAAAAACTTTAGTTTATTTATTTTAAAGTCACAAAGTGTAGGGGATACTTGGGCATGTTTATGGACTGAGAGGAGAGCCTGAAAGGAGAGAGGACTGACTAGACACATGGGGATGGACTTCTCCCAGGATAACAGTGAGACTCTGAGTGGAGAAGGAGAGGCTGACCTCATTTGATGAATGTGAGGTGAGGAAGTGAGCAGGAAGTCAGGGGATGACAGCACCAGAGTTGTGAAAGGGAACACAGCAGGATGGTATGTACTTCAAGTGAGAATACACACACTATGGGAAGCAAAGCAAGCAGGCATGGCAGTCGGAGGGCGGGGGGGGGGGGGGGGGATCAAATGTCAATGGCGAGGGGCTGGGCATAGCAGAAACTCCATAACAGAGTTACCAGGGAAGCACTGCCAAGGAGAGGTGGGTTCCAGACAAAATAAGACAAGGAGGAAGGGGGGTCCACAAAAAGATGAAGCTGTAGAGAAATCTGCGTACTGTGAACCGGTATCATTCACTCAATAATTAATGTATTGAGCAACTATTATAGACAAGGCAATGCACAGAGGCTGTAATGGTGAGCAAAAATGGACTGGATCTCTGCCTTCAGGAAGCTTACAGCCTATGAGAGGCCTGACACTATTCAAGTAACCATTATTCCAATACAGAAACATGGCACACCTTGAGAGCACAGGGGAGGTAAGTGACTAGAGGGGATCACACTGGCAGTTGAGCATTAGCTCTTGTGACAGGTATGGCATGACACACTATTCAAGATCTGTGTTAAAATTCAGGGCAAAGCTATCACAATTTAGTCTGGTTTCATAACATTGCTTAAAAGGTAGACATACCCTGTCCAAATTAGGCAGGAAACCATTTAAAAGTCACTGAAAAGCAAAGGATTAACATTCCTTAGTTTGTACACCTAATTCTCTAGAGACAAAGAAAGGGGGAGAGAGAGAGAGAGAGAGAGAGAGAGAGAGAGAGGCAGAAAGGCATGGGGGTGGGGAGGGAACAGAATTCCATTAGTTGTTTTTTTTAAAAATAATTTTACTCTAATGATGCCTTTAAGGTTGATTTTAATTTTTTTCTCCAATATAGTCACTAAGGATATTCCACTTACAAGATGTTCTATTTTGGTTTCTTTCTTTTATAACGACATGTGTGTCAAGCAAGCATTCCAGAGAACGAGTTGTACCAGCAGGACTTGGGTATAACACCACAAGCAAAGCCTCTGAATCCAATTAGGGCACCATCAAGCCAAACAGCTTATTCCAAAATTCTTTTCTGATATAATTTTTTTATTAAGATTTTCTATACTCGCCTAAAGGAATGTTGACTATGTATTACAATGATGGAAGCTTCAAAAGTAGCTAGTTGTAATTCATCAACTTTTCCAGAACCCATAAAAATAATTGTCATTGTTATTAAGCAAGTAGAAAAAAAAAAAAAGACTGCCTCTTTAAGGAGTAAGCATATGAAGAAAAAAGTAATGGTGCTCCCTACTAGATTAGGAATCCCATGAGGAAGACAGGCACCAAAAGGGTTTTATTCTGGGGGGGGGGGGGGTGCCCCCACCCTGTCTGTACCCAGGCCACAGAAAGTACTTAATAAATATTTACAAAATGGATAACTAAATCATGGACAAATGTTTGGCAATAATGAACATACAAGGTCTACCCTCACTAGGCTAGGATTTATTTTAGCAGGTCTCTAGATTTTTCACATAGAGGAAATTGTTTTCAACGGTGCCTTCCTGCAGAACTCCAAATATTTTGAAAGATAACATAACCAACACTAGAGTTTGAAATTGAGAAAATAGCAAAGCCAGCAGGAAGGATGATTAACACTCATAAGAATGGTACAGACATTGGCGACAAATTTTTCAGGTGAACAAAGACTTACGTGCTGCTTATTGTGCCCTTTTAGAAAGACAATCCATCAAAGACAAACAACAGAAGAAAACAGCTGGCATAATTTACTTTTGAAATAATCTTTTAAGAAGTCTGTATTTTTACATAGCAAAGAGTGGTGAAAATTAACATTTTTGGGAGCCACCCCTCCACCCCTCCATGAACATTTCCCTCTTCCTTCTCTAAATATATTAGGCAACTGAGACTTTTCTTCAGTCTTTCTTCATCTTCTTTCTCCTAACTGGGGGACTCAGAAAGGCAATTTAGTTTCAGTCAAGAAACTGGAAAGGCAAATTATCCGACTAAAATGAAACTAAATCCCAATTGCCTTTATTTTTCCATTGTTTTTAAGCTTCACGTGCGAGAGATTGATCTAAATAAAACATAAAACCACATGGAGTACTATACAATCATATTTTTAAACTGAGATCAAATTTGTCATATCTAACATTGTGAATGTTAGGCTCTGTATCGACACTTTAGACTTTTGATTCACTAAATACATCCAGTAGAAACTGGTAGGACTACAAGGCCCTCTATATAGCAGCCCAGTGTTGTGGTGGCAAATATCTGACTATATAGTATATAACATGCTCAATGACTAGGAACCATTCTTTAAGACTGGCAGCTAGCAGCAAGTCCTTGTTCCACTCTAAAAGAAAATACCACCTCTCTTATCTCACCTTTCAGCTGAGAATCAAATATCTCCTGTTATACCAGTATCTTACAGGGAGCAAACACAAATGGAGAAATGATCGATTTTACTGTGCTCTATATTAAAGCTTCCTGAGAAGTAAGAGAATGTTTTGTTTTATCCTTTAGCTTATTTGGCACCCTGGTGACAATTAGTATGTCCTGAGAGAGAGGGGGGAAGGAAGGAACGAACGAAGGACTCAATGAAGGAAGGAAAGAAGGAGTGGGGGGGAGAAAGGAAGAAAGTCATTTTAAATAAAAACACAGAGTTGTAAATTCCATTGAGAGAAAACACGAGCCTTGGGGCCAGAAAGACTTGGATTTAATAATCTGTTCCTCCACTTCCTAGCTGGTAATCTTGGGCAAGTCATTCAACTTTTCAGAGTGTCTTTCTATTCATAGAATGGGATAATACAATTTACCATTTGGGTTGTTGTTAGAGTTAATAGAAATAACATATGTAAAGGGTCATACTGCATCACCAATATTCAAGAAACGTCAATGCCTTCTACTACTTCTTTTCCTACTCCTACACGAGTGGAAAGGGGGCTATTAAAAGGTTTTGAGGGGAATAAATTCTAGAAAGCAGGTTATTTATGATCTAGATCAACTGGGACAGTGAAATTTCTTTGAAAGCTATTTCCCTGGTCTTCTGCAGGATTCCAGAAAAGCAAAAATAACTTGTTGAAAATAAACTCCTGCACAGAGCCACCTGTGTTGTCCACTGGTCTCAGGATAATTGCTGAGAGCAGCAGAGACCAATGAGCACTCAAGGAAAATGACCATTATTCTACAACAGAAATGCCCTGAGGAAAGTAACCAAGCAAGAGGGTTGACATCACCTACAAGAATGGGAGAGAACAGCTAGAACTGAATTTGGCTCTATTTCCCACCAGCTGGGAAGTTGCAGTTTATTTTTACACTTGTACTTGCAAAAAAATAAAAAAGTACAGTAAAAAAAAAAAACCCTATTTTATTCAAAAGACTTGTTGCATAGTTGGTGAATTCTTACTGAACCATGTTGAAAATTCAGTTATCAAACCGTCTACATCTTGTTGAGCTACCAGTTGTTGCTTTTAGTTTTGTGAAAAGCCTGAGCTAGACAAGATGTGTCGCTATAGCAGCCAAACACAGGAAGTTGCATTTTACTCCTGTTTCCAAATATGCCTAGTGTCAAAATCTGAGGAGAAAAAGAAGTTCCGTTTCATGATTCTATTAACTTCAGATTCTTTACGGTCAAGGCCAGTAAATTTAATGGCCTTTAATTTCAACATAGATACCTAAGTCCTAAAGGACTCATACTTACTGAAAATCATCATCTACTGGAGTGGCTAAGAAATTATTACCAAGGGGCTGTGTTTATTCTGTGCCATTCCCTTTTTGAGATCCAACAGGAACCTTGTGCTCTTTCTTTTTGCCCCCAGGACTAGAAACCCAGCAATAAAAATAACCATAAGTACTTATTAATTAAATCCTTATCAGTTATTTCCAGTGTGCATAGTAAAACTTCATCTTTAAGTCTTGGGATGCTGAATCCAAAATATCAGGGTCAAACCCAAGCGAAATGTTCTCACTTGGAAGAACACCAATGTTCTGTGACCATTAATGGTCCTTAGGGTCAGTGTTTAGCCAATTTTAATCTGCTCAATGCCTCAAAAGACTAAAGTGACAGGGTCACAACTAATGGGTGTGGAGCTTGGCTGAAAATTCCTGTACACCCCCGAACTCCCACTCTACTTTGGATTCAGATCAGGGTCCAAAAAAAATGGGTTTTCCATGGAGCTTTTTAGGAATGTCTTGTATCTCAGCCATCCCAAGATCTGACTTACTTCCAGGGAATTCCTGGTCCAAAAGATGCCAAAAAATTAAATAATCTTTTAGGTGACTGGAGTTTTAAACCCTCTCGAGGGAGATCTAGGATTGCTCAATTCTGATGCACTCATCTTACTTGTGGGCTTAATGGCTTGAGGACCTGTTCCATTTATATTAAAGAATTTGAACTTCACAGAGGTGGGTGTATTTCTGAAGCACTATCTTCATGCCTTGTCACAAGATGGACAAGTCTACCCAATCTGTCCTTCCCAGTGAAGAGTTTAACAAGAGATAGGAAGCCATTACCAAAAGCCTGCTAGGTATTTTGCAGTGTGCATGGGACATAATACAAATGTGTTTAGTCACACATGAATCATCTTTGAATTACCAACCCGACTCAATGGGGCTGCTGCATTTTCTGGCAAGAACATTCTTGTTCTGACTTTACTCTGACAGGTGTTTTAACACTACCTTTCTTTAGCATGCCTATTCATTCTATTTCTTATTTTAGCAGCTTTTTGTGAAGAAACATGTCACTCTGCTGCATATCAAACACATCTAAGATAATAAAAGCATACGGAGTAAGAAAAAATCAAACACAGAAAAGAACGAATATATATGTAGTGACATTTGGGAATAAAGCACTTCTCTAAATAGTGTGCCTCACATTTGGGGACCTCAAAGAAGATTATAAAACTAGTCAGGTGGTACTTACATAGTTGCCGACCACACAGGGATTAGCATCCTCATAAGCATTGTTTTTCTCAGCATTTACCCAATCATGAGGTAATTATTTCTGACACAAATATGACAGAAACGGTGTTCACATAGACTATTTTTCATTCTACTCCACATATACTCTTTACATGCCATACCTCATCTCTTAAGTGGCACTGCCTAATGACATTGATTGGTTCCGATTGCTAAAAACACCTTAAGTGCCTCCTGTTCCTCAATCATATCTACTGAATATGTGGCACTGTTGCAGGTGAGTGGGGAAGAAGCTATAATCTGTTAAGAAGTGGAATTGAAGAAACCAGAAAAAAGGCAATGGATCCAATGTATCTATGGGCCATTGTGAATGGATCTCAGTTTGTAAACCTGTCTTCAGGGCATTGTTAATGGCTGGATTTTGTCCCCCAAATTCATATGTTGAAGTCTTAACCCCAAGTACCTCAGAATGTGACTATATTTGGATATAAGGTCTTTAAAAAGGTATTTAAGGTAAGATGTCATATGAGTGGGCCATAATCCAATTACTGGTGTGCTGGTAAGACAATAAAGATTGAATAGATCTGTACGTTCATAGGCCATATGAGGGCACAGGGAGAAAGTGGCAAGGAGACAGCCTCAGAAGAACCCAACCTTGATCTTGGACTTCCAAGTTCTAAGCACTAGGTTCTTAGATTCCAGAACTGTAAGAAATTGAATTTTATTGTTTGAGCCAACCCAGTCTGTAGTAATTTGTTATGGCAGCCCTAACAAACTAATACAGACTTTTATAATTGTCCGTGAAGCTGTTTATTCATATATTCAAGACAGAGTGAAAATGTCACACAGCTTCATTTCTACTCTACCCCACCTAACAGAGGGGAAAAGAAACGTTGTTTAAAGTCTTCTGCTATGATCACTTTATAATGGCTTTATAAATTAAAACACCATCATTTAAAAAACGAGGTATTCGTGTGTTCTGACATTCCATGGTCTGATGACTCAAGGGGATTCAGTCTTTTTAAAAGTGTACAGTTCTAGATTGTTTTTAAGATCTCCAGTTTGAGATTTTTATTCTTTCCGTGTTTTCTTTAAAAAATTGGCAGCCAAGTACTTTCCAAGCGACAGAACACTAGTTGCACACATATGTATATAATTCCGTTTTAGTAGACTTTAGGAAAATGAAACACTGCTCTGTTAGGCACACAGGAACGTTCAACACGAGCTCAGTTAACTCGTTCTGGCTTATTCCAAGTTTCCATCCTCAGCCGGCTCCTGCACAGACAGCCTGGCCAGTCAGGACACATTAACTTTACAGATGTAGAAGAAATTTTGAAAAACACAGAATCCCTTTAAATAGATGAAATCGGCAAAATAAATAAATAAATAAATAAATAGATGAAATCGGCAATTGCAATCCTGAATCATTCTGTCAGGTTGCCCTTCTCAGTCCTGTGGCTACCCAGCTGTGGTCAGAAACATTTTTATTCTCGAAGGAAGGTCCAAGGCGATACCCAGCTGGCCCTCTTCAGAGCACCTTCGACAAACAACAACGGCCTTTCCTCGGGGAGGCTGAGAAACCCTTTAGAAAAAGCTTTTAAGAGACCCCAATTAAGACTAGAATTTACTTCACACTGGGCAATGTGCTGCAAAATAGGCACATCACTGAAAGGAAAGACCCCTGAAGTACAAACAGAGGCAAAAATAAAAAGCCAAATATTTCCAAGAGGAACATATGAAAAGAATTTTCAAATAAATGATTGCTTCCTTGTGACGTTTTCAGAATTTGCTGCCCACATTTCTAAAAGAGGCTCAGCCTCCTTTTTAGAAAATATATTTTACTAAAATCTTTCTTAACAGTCCCTCCCACGCGTTATTAAACACCTGTTTTCATCCAGCCCCATGCTCTGCCACTTTGGTACCTCCAGAAGTAATTAGCATGCAGCCACCTCAGATGAAGTTCACGGGGGTCTTCCTAAAAAGGCAATAGAATCCAAATTCTGTGTCCTTTCCTTAAACAGCAATTGCCATTCTGCAGATAACTTCATTCCCTTCGAATGTAACTACATTTACTTCAAACCTATTGGGGGAAATGAATTGTTTCGCAGTTTTTAATATTAGCAAAATGTACGTAAGAGCAAAAACATTTCTGGCAACGAGATTTTGCCAAAATTGTACTTGACAATCAGAATACTTGCTCAGGAACAAGACATATTAATGACCAAATTTATTGAGACACTGGGTACAGAACATCAGTGTTTTTATTTATTTATTTATTTATTTTTAAAGATTTATTTATTTACGGTAGACATAGACAGAGAGAGAGAGGCAGACACAGGAGGAGGGAGAAGCAGGCTCCATGCCGGGAGCCCGACGTGGGACTCGATCCCGGACTCCAGGATCGCGCCCTGCACCAAAGGCAGGCGCTCAACCACTGAGCCACCCAGGGATCCCCATCAGTGTTTTTAAACTAGACATTTTATAAATTCTCCCTCACTTCAAGAGAAGATACACACTGTTAATGAGAAATTTTCATCTGAAGCCACTTCTTAAACACTGCTTATCTCCAGGGGATGTTCCTCATGTTAAGAAACTTCTGGAATATTTGCTGAAAATACAGATTTGGAGATCCCTCTCCAAAAGATGGATTTGGCTGCTGCCCAGTAGTATTTTTCCCCAGCCATACTAGGTGATTCTCACCATCAGGCAAGTCTGTAAAATACCATTATTATCACAGTACACAGGTTTTAAAGTTAGTCCATTCATCTTTAAAACATTAAACTTTCATAAAATATTTTTTTAGACTGTAACAACAAGAGTAGGTCAAAGTTGAGTTCTCATGTGACAATCATTTGATAAAGTCTTTTGAAATTAATTAAAAGCTTTTTGCTAATGAGAAAATCTTCTACATAAAAATATTAATTGTGATTAATTATAAGTGGGTATTTTTACATATCACAGCAAGTTTGCTTTGCTACCTTATGATCCAGCCAAGCTATCAGCCAAGTAGAGAGCCAGAATAAAGATGCTTTCTTATAGTAGGTCTCAAAAAAACTAAGCTCCACATGAGCTTTTCTCAAGAAGCTACCTGTGTGCTCTGTCCAAATAAGGAAATAGACCCAGAAAACATAAGACACTGATCTGGCAATCTGGAGATCCAATACAAGAGGGAAGTGGAAGGACTCCCCAGGATGATATGAAGAGAGATCCAGGGCAAGAGCCGGGCAGCAAGCTTAGAGGAAATCCAGTCCAATTTGGATTCACTTCTTAAGGGTGAACTTGACAGAATAAAAAAAGTGTCTGAAATACTGAGAAGGGATTTACATGATTGGGGGAAAGATTTGGAGATGAGTATGCAAGACCTTCGCAAGCAAACAAAAACACCAGTAAGGAAAGCAGAAGCCATGCAGGAAAGAAAAAGTAATCATGGTTTACCACAAGGCTTAGCTATCATCAGCTTTTACGTAGTTATACAGAATACTAATCAAAAGTACAATAATATAAGAATGCTGGGAAGAGGAGAACCTGGGAGGGCAGGAAATACATGATGGGGCAGTAAGGGTGTGGGGAGAGACAGGGTCAGAGTAGATATGAAAAACAAAACTGCATCTTCAATTTCCATACTGTGAGGTCAGGAATAATGTGTCAAGATGAACAATCAATAATTAGCAATGTAAGCATGCTACTTAGAGACTGGAGGTAAATACTAAAGAATTAGTTTAAACAACTGTACACTTCTTGGACACTACTTAACTTTCCACTCAGTTCCTCGCACTCTATTAATATCCAATCTGGCCAGACCAAGCTGTTCAGTTATTCAACAAACAGCTGTGTCAGGCATAGATCTCAGAATAAGAAAGCAGACTGAGGAACAAGATAAGATCCCTTAGCTCCCAGAGTTTAGCTTCTAGTGAAGGGAGACGATGACAAACAGGATAATCTGAGAAATCTGTGCAATGAAGGAGCTGAAGAACTTAGACTGAGGGGTGGGTGGACAGGCTCCTCTGAAGAGGGATGGACGGTGAAGGTGTTTATGAAGCTGATCATGCTAGAGTGAAGACAAGGAGTCAACTTTGTAAAGAGCTAGTGGAAGAGCATCCCTTATGTCCCACATAGAGAGAGCGGCAACTGCCAAGGTGACAGGTTAAGAATGAGACGTGTTTGCCGGATGATTGAAACCAAGAGTAAAGCTGTAGGACAAAGGGGTGTGCTGGATGGGGGAGGGGCAGGGACCGAGGATCATAGAGGATCATGTGTGGCCTTGAAGCCAGAGTCCAAAATCTAGATTCCATTCTAAATGCAATGGGAAGACACATGATTTAGGTTTTAAAGCATGACTTGTGCTGTTGCGCGGAACATGAATTGCAGAAGTCTGAGAACAGAAGCAGGAGATTAGCCAAGAGTCACTACAACTGTCCACACCATGAGTGGTCAGGGCTTGGATGGTGGCAGTAATGATAGAAGCGAGGGGCCTGGAGATACATTTTGAAGGGAAAACGTGCAGGACTCGTGGATGGTTTGGTGTGAACGGGAAGGGGAAACTCAAGGACTCCTCGACTTCTGGCGAGGATGAGTAGCTGGCGGGATCATTTGGTGACATGTAGAAAGTTGAAGGAAGAAGGGGTGTGGATGGTCAACTCAAGCCTTCTGTTCATACATTTTACCTGCAAGATGCCCATGAGAGACCCAAGCAGACCAGCCCTACACACAGTTGCATATCTGAGCCTGGAAGCACAAGGTGAGGGCGGAGTTACAGATGCAGACATGAGCATCACCCCACTTGCATTTCTCCAGCCTCTCCCTCAACCCGGGGTCAGGCATGCACATCTGCCTGTTGGGTTATCACAGCCAACCTCCTGGTCCTGCCTTCGGGTCTCTCCCAGGAAATCAATGCTGCCCGTGGCTGGCTGATTCATCCCCCGGGGGCAAAGCTCTAATCATTTCTCATTTGATAAAAAAAACCTTCAGTGGCTCCTACCACCTTTGTCCTTCTTGCCTTCCAGAGCCAGAATTCTTGTCCCCCCACTTCCTACACTTTTGGCCTTCCTGACTTGTCCCCACAGCTCTCCAGGGTCCCTTTCCTTCCACCTTCCTTTCTGCCCATGTGGGTGAACCTTGTAGGCACAGACCCTTGTAGGCAGTGTATGATTTCCCTTTGAATATCCCCTCACGGCCCAGCACAGAACCTTCCGTGTAATTACTTCAACTGGATGAAGGTGCCACTCTTTTTCCTCTTAAAATCGCTTCACAAACCAAGCTCATGTGCGGGAATATATCCACCCAGCACATATCAACACAGGTTAGCAGGTTCTTCTTAAGCAGACCACTCCACTCCTTCCTTCATCAACCCAAATTCCCTTAGTGTTATACTTGCCAGGTTTATATGAATAAAAACATCTAGACCCTTGAAACAAAAATAAACAAAGGAGTAGTAAGCAAATATAAATAACAGACCAAACTTTTAAAAGTAACATTACTTTTATTCCCTTCTGGAGAACAAAAACCGTTGTTTTTGCTTTGGGTTCCCCACCTTTGCTTTTGTTTCTTTCCCCAGTGGAATAGAGGGTGGATCAGGAGTGTTTATTTTCTTAAGACTATTTCTACCTTAAGAACACTTTTACAGAAGTTGAGTCTTCACTAAATATGTATCTTTACTCCCAGGAAAAGAGACTCGCAAGAATAGGCAGTTAGCCTCATTACACTGAAGTCCCTCAAGACAAGAAAACGTTGGAATTCTCTATTCAAATTAAGGAGGCTTAATTAGAGGATCAACAACCCAGAGTCCTTGTCTCCCTCCCTACTACATCAAGTAGGCAAAAGGTGAAGTGTCACTCCCCCACTGATTGTTATCCTCTTGGATTTCTTTTTCTTCTTTTGTTATGTTTTTTATTTTTTTATTGGAGTTCGATTTGCCAACATATAACACCTAGTGCTCATCCTGTCCAGTGCCCCCCTCAGTGCCCGTCACCCAGTCACCCCATACCCCTGCCCACCTCCCTTCCCAGTAGCCCTTGTTTCCCAGAGTTAGGAGTCTCTCATGTTTTGTCACCCTCTCTGTTATTTCCCACGTATTTTCTCTCCTTTCCCCTTTAATCCCTTTCACTATTTTTTATAGTCCCCAAATGAATGAGACTATATAATGTTTGTCCTTCTCTGATTGACTTACTTCACTAAGCATCATACCCTCCAGTTCTATTCACGCTGAAGCAAATGGTGGGTATTTGTCGTTTATAATGGCTGAGTAATATTCCATTGCATACATATACCACAGCTTCTTTATCCATTCATCTTTCGATGGACACCGTCCTCTCAGATTTCTGAAGATAAAATACATGTAAGCTAAAAATATCTGTGATAGAGGTGCCTGGGTGGTTCAGCTGGTTAAGCATCTGCCTTCAGCTCAGGTCATGATCTCAGGGTCCTAGGACTGAGTCCCTCATTGGACTCCCTGCTCAGTGGGGAGTCTGCTTCTCCCTCTCCCTCAGCCCCTCTGTCCCTCTGCCTCTCCCTGCTTGTGCATGCTCTCTCTCTATCTCTCTCTCTCAAGTATATAAACAAAATCTTTAAAAAATATATCTGGGATATTACTCATCCACAAGACCTGATGAGCTATAGATCAAAGAGAAGTAAATGAAGTTCAAACGTTCCCTCATTTTCTTTCTCTCCAAGTGAGTGACATTTGCATTATGATCAAACAGACTAAGAAAAAAACTAAACCCAAGAAGAAGATGGCTATAGTAGGACCTATATTTTTGTATTCATCATGGAATTCACAAGAAAAAAAAGTGCATGAAAAACAGCCAATGAACTTAAAACCGAGTCCAATGACAGCTAGAGAAAAGCTAATAATATATGTACAGGTCAGCAAATGGCTTTAATTCCAGTGGAGGTCCAGGTGGACACAGGATGTGGAAGCCCTGGCTATGATCATGTCCAAAGCAGAGGAAAGCTGGGACTGTCACACTACCTCTTCATAAACGAAAATCCATTCTCTCTTTTCCTCCCTCCATATAGATTTCTCTTTATGCACATATTTAAAAACAGAATCTTTATTTTATACCTGCCTTTTAATATTGTTATTTATTGTAAAAATCACTTTTCAAAATTCTTTTTTACAACATTTCTTTACAAGATTTATTTATTTGAGAGAGAATACATGCACGGGAGCAGGGGGTGGGGCAGAGGGAGAGAGAATCCTCAAGCAGACTCCCAACTAAATGCAGAGCCCACACAGGCTCCATCCCAGGACCCTGAGATCATGAC
This sequence comes from Vulpes lagopus, assembly GCF_018345385.1. Classification (NCBI taxonomy): domain Eukaryota; kingdom Metazoa; phylum Chordata; class Mammalia; order Carnivora; family Canidae; genus Vulpes; species Vulpes lagopus. Next base: position 92,344,743 of record NC_054825.1, on the reverse strand, counting down.
CTGAACTGAAATCAAGAATCAGCTGCTTAAGGGGCACCTGAGTGTATAGTTGGTTGAATGTTGTACTCTTGGTTTCCGCCGAGGTTGGGATCTCAGGATCCTGGGATAGAGCCCTGTACTCAATGAGGAGCCTGCTTGGGACTCTCTCTCCCTCTGCCCATCTTCCCCCTGAACCCCCACTCCTCGCATATGTTCTCTTTCTCTCTGTCTTTAATAAATAAATCTTAAAACACACACACACACACACACACATACACACACACACACACACACACACACTGGCCACTTAACCAACTGAGCCACCCAGATACCCCATATTTTACATCATTTTTAAATGGTTTATTCCATGATATGACTGTATCCCAATTAATTTTAAGACTTTCTTGGTGTTCAACTGCTATTTCCATTTTTTGGCTTTTAATAAACCTTGTCCCAATGAGCAAGTAATTATTTCCTTTTCAAGATGCTTCTGAAAGTGGAACTGCTGGGTCTGAGTATATGCACATTTTAAGGTTTTACATATGTATCATCAAGATGCTCTTCTGATAGGTTGTGCCAATTTTAACTACCATAAGACAATCATCTGAGAATCATTCTTTTAAATCCTTGCCCAATTCATAGGTGATCAATGGCATCTTTTTTTTTTCCCATTAAATTGCTGAAACTATTTCATATACCAATCGGTAAATTATGTTTCCTCTTTGGTTAAGTAATGTGGGCAAGTTAACTCTTCAGCTTTCGTTTTCCCCATCTGTAAAATGGGGATATTAATAGTAATTACCCTATAGGGATGTTGTAAGGATTAAAAAGTTAATTTAAGCAAGGCACTTACTTACAGCGAGTTCACAGTTATAGCCACCAGATACTTTGAAAAATGCCTGTTCATGTTCTTTACTTGTTTTCCTATTTGAGCCTTTATTTTTTTTCTTATTGATATTTTTTCTTACTGGTTCTTAAAGGTCTTAGAATATTAAGATATTAATCAGTTTCCATACACGATGCAAATATTTTGACAACCTTATGATTTCCTTTTTCAATTTGCTAATGATGTTTTTTTTTTTTTGCCATACATAAGTTTAAAAACTAGTATCATTAAATCATTCACGTTAAGTCAGAACAAGTTACAGAGATCCAATATTCAAATAGGATAAAGACAGCAAAGGAACAGATGATTCTTAACTCTAGTTTGTAAGACAGAATTGATAAATATGTGAAAAGTTTTACATGAAAAAAATAAAGAAATTTAAGAAGAAAAACACAAAAATGTTTACAATACATAAGCATAAGGCTGATCTCTTTAACACAAAAATCTGTAAGATTTGTTACAAGTAATTCAGAGAAAAAAAAAATACAAATACTACACTTCATTCATAACCAAAGTGGGATATCCCTTTTTTCATAAACATTAACAGGGGTTTTTTCAAATTAATTATGCATAACATTGTGGTCATGTATTAGTTGTGCAGAGTGCTCACTGCACAAGGGCATCTAGACAAGGCAATGAACTGGGACTGAATTTCTGCTAATGTTCCACTTGTTAAATCATGTGCCTGCAGGGTTGCCTCACCTGGAGGGAGTCACTTCAGTTTCTCACAAAGCACTATATGGTCTAAGAGAGATCTTGATATGCATGCATTGTTGGTGAGAGTTCAGAAAAAGGAATTCTCAAATACTGAGAAGATATACTGACATACAGCCTCCTTGAGAGTAATTTGGCAAAGTCTATTAAAATAAAATACACAAATCTCTTGACTTGAAAATTCTATTGCTAGGATTTTACTGGTCCACGTAGTTCAAGATGTTTAGGTAAAGATGTTCATTTCAGTATTTTTCGTAATAGCACGCACACAAAAGAACCCTGATATAATATAAAAATACAAATGTGGGGCACCTGGGTGCCAGGTCATGATCTCAGGGTCATGGGATTGACCCCCGTGTGGGGCTCTGTGCTCAGTAGGGAGTCTGCTTGAGGTTTTCTCTCTCTCTCCCTCTCTGCCCTCCTGCTTCTTTCTATAGATAGATAGATGATAGATGATAGATGATAGATAGATAGATAGATAGATAGATACATACATACATACATACATAGGGGTGCCTGGGTGGCTCAGTCAGTTAAGCATCTGCCTTCGACTCCAGTCATGATCCTGGAGTCCTGGGATCGAGCCCCACACTAGGCTCCCTGCTCAGCAGGTAGCCTGCTGCCCCCTCTGCCCCTCACCCAGCTGTGCTCTCTCTCTCAAATAAATAAATGAAATATTTTTAAAAAATACAAACATAAAATATAAGAATAGAGTTCTTCTAAAAATTATACCTATATATTATAGAACTGCTTATAGGATTAAAAATATCAATAAAGATATTTGTAAAAAAAAAAAAAAAAAAAAAGATATTTGTAGTTATAGTACACAAAAAACTTAAACACCAGAGCAATAAGTATATAAAATGTCTTGCTGGTGTTTTGATAAAGATACATACTTGAATGAAAACTTTCTGAAATGAAAACAAAAAAAGTTGCTCATTCTGGGTTATAACTGGGAAGAGACTGGGGTTCTGGGAGGGAGAAAAACTTACTTTTAGCCTGAATTGTCTTCTAAAGTTTTACTTCTGATGATGTGCATGTTATTTTCATAAAGGAAAATAAACTCTATATATTTTTGCTTTCATGATTTCTTCTTATACCAGGTTTACATAGAAATGGATAAATATTCTAGGCAGGACCTGGGCCCTGACCAAAATATGAAAACCCAACAACATGGATAGACAGACGTTCTATCATGGCCTCGGTGTGATGCTGAATACTTTATTCACTTATTCACTTGTTCCTTCATTTTCTAAAAATTAAAGAGTGGCTTTCTCTGCTCTTTTAACTCCAGGGCTGAGGCGAAGCTGCCAAGAGCTGGTCTGTGTGACACAGTGGGGGAGATGGTACTGAAGAAGACAGAAGAAATAGTTACTAGACTTAGATACCACCCTTAAGACAACAAAGCCAGAGTAACAATTCTTGAGGTAAAAAACAAATATAACTCTCATTCATATGGTCATTGGCTTAAAGTGATCAGGCTGTTCATTGAGAATATTTGGTGATTCATTGATATATTCAACAAATTTTTTTAAAAAAAGATTTTTTTATTTTTTCATGAGAGACAGAGAGAGAGAGAGGCAGACACGCCAGAGGGAGTGGTAGGCTCCCCGCTGGGAGCTTGATGCAGGACTCAATCCCAGGATTCTGGGAGCCCCCCAGAATCCAACTAAGCCAACTGCTGAGCCCCCCAGGCACCCCTCAACAACATTTGTGTCCAATCTGCCATGCCTCGTAGTAGTTGGCAAGGGGAATACTGAAGTCTCAATGCTTCTATGGTATGAGGCCAGAGGGTACCAAAGCCACCCTATTTAGAGACATATCTGTTGAGCCTGCACTTAGAAATAATGGATCTAATACTGGCAAACCAAATACAGCAACACTTATAAAGAATTATACACCATACCCACATGAGCTTTATCCCAGGAATGCAAACTTGGTTTAACATCTAAAAATCAATTAATGTACTATGCCATATTAATAGAATGAAGGACAAAAAGGCATATGAGTATCTCAACAGAGGGGGAAAAAGCCTTTGACTCTTGAATGATAAAGATGCTCACAAACTAGGAACAGAAGGGAACTTTTTGATAAACAGCATCACTGCAAAACCCACAGCTAATATGACAGTAAATGGTAAAAACTGATTGCTTTCCCCCTTCTCAGGGAGAAGCCAAGAACATTCACTCTTGGGCTCTGTCATGGCAGCTTTGCTGAAGAAGACCACCAGCCTTGTGGGTCTGGCTGTTATGTGAGTCACATAAGAGGCTAAGAATACTGTACACAAAGATTCTTAATGTTCTTGAGCAAATTCCTGAAAATGCAGCATAGAGAAAGTATACAGAATAGATTACAAATGAGAAGCCGAATATGGCTAAAGCAGAACCAGATGTTAAGAAATTAGAAGACCAACTTTGGGGTGGCCAACTAGAAGAGGTGATTCTTCAGGCTGAAGTCTGGCAAGAAAAATGATACAGTGGAAATCATGGGAGCTTTTAGTAGAAGAGCCCCCTGCTCACCAATGGAAATGGCCAACATAATCATCATTAAATGACTAGTGTGTTGATAGGAAACTGATGTAATTAAATGTTCTGTTACATTTTTTTAAAAAAAGTTCACTCTTGCTACTTCCATTCAGCATAATAGTGTATAATGGGTGAAGGCAATTAGGCAAGGAAAAGAGATAAAAGACATTCAGACTGGAAAACAAGAAGCAAAATTATATCTATTTGCACCTGACTTTGTATATAGATCTTGTATGTAGAAATCCTAAGGAATACACTGAAAAGCTATTGGGACTAAAAAAAATGAATTCCACAAGTTTTCAGGTATAAGATCAACACACAAAAGTTTATTTTTGTATATCTATATGCCGGCAAGTAACATTCTGAAAATGAAATAAGAATATAATTTCATTTATTATAGCATCAAAAATAATAAAATATATATGGATAAATTTAACAAAGAAATACCAATACTTATACATTGAAAACTACAAAATACTGTGGAAAGAAATCATAGACGATCTAAACAAATGTAAAAGCATTAGTGTTTACAGATTGAAAGACTTCATATTGTTTTTAAGACTTCATATTGTTAAGAGAACAGTGTTTTTCAACACAATCCCTACCAAGTTCCAGCTGGCTTTTTTGCAGAAACTGACAAGACAACTGATTCATTCAAAATCCAAGGGGACTAGAATAGCAAACAGAATCTGGCAAAAGAAGAACAAAGTCAGGGCAGTTGGCTGGCTCAGTTGGTAGAGTACACAACTCTTGATCTCAGGGTTGTGAGTTCGAGCCCCATGTTCAGTGTAGAGTTTACTTCAAAATAAAGTCTTTAAAAAACAAAAAAAAAATTTTTTAAAGAATAAAGAAGACATACTCTTTGGTTTCAAGACTTACTACAAAGCTACAGTAATCTATACAATGTGGCATATTAATAAACATATAGATCAACGTGACAGAAGTGTTCAGAAATAAGCCCTTACTACGTATACCGTCAATTGATTTTTGACAAGGTGCCAACACAAATAAATAGGGAAAGAATAATCTTTTTCAAAAAAATGGTGCAGGACAACTAGATAGCCGCATGGAAAAGAATGAAATTGGAACCCTACAACACACCACACACAAAAATTAACTTGACATGTATCATAGCCCTAAATGTAAGAGCTAAAATTATAAAACTCTTAGAAGAAAACTCAGGTGTAAACCTTCTTGACATTGGTTAGGCAATGGTTTCTCATACACAACTCCAAAAATACGAAAAAAAAAAAAAAAAGGAAATAATCAAAATTTCAAAATTCTGAATTGCAAACCATATCAAGAAAGTGAAAAGACAACCAGAATGGGAGAAAGTATTTGTAAATCACATATCTGGTAATGACTTATCTCTAGTACATAAAGAATTCTTTTATTCCAATAACAGAAAGTCAAATTATCCAGTTAAAATTGGGCAAAGGATCCAAATTGACATTTTTCCAAAGAAGACATACAGATGGCCAACATGTACAGGAAAAGATGTTTAATGTCATTAGTAATTAGGAAAATGCAAATCAAAACCACAATGAGATACAACTTCACATTTACCAGGATGGCTATAATCACAAAGATAAATAACAAGTATTGGCAAGGACATGGAGAAATTGGAACCTTCATACATTGCTGAAGAGAATGTAAACTGGTATAGCTGCTTTGGAAAACTACTTGGCGCTTCCTTAAAACACAACATAAACATATAGTTACCATGTGACCCAGCAATTCCACCCCTAGAAATATGCCAAAGAGAAATGAAAACATATGTTCACCAATAACTTGTACACGAAGCTCATGGCAGCACTATTCACAGAACCAAAACATAGGTAAAATGTGGTACATCCATACAGTGGAGTGCTAGCTGGCAATGAAAAGAAATGAAGTATTCATACATGGATGACCCTTGATAAGATTACGCCACGTGAAAGAAGTCAATCACAAAAGGGCATTTGGTAATTCCACTCATACAAAACATTCAGAATAAGCAAATCTACAGAGACAGAAAGTAGATTAGTGGTTCATTAGGGCTGAGTAAGCTGGGAAAAGAGATTGATGGTGGTACAACACTGTGAATACACTAACAAATAACGAATTGTACATTTTCAGTGAGCAGAATTTCATGGTATGTTAATCATATGTCAATTGTTCAAAAAAAAAAAAACAGAAATAATGGCTCTAACTGCATGTTTTCAGAAATAATGATTAATAGTATTCCTAAAACCTGGAGAAATAGATACAGCCCTAAGCTGAAAAGTTCAAAAGAGCCTAAAATCAAGAGAGTGAAAAGCAAGTTAACTTGCGGCCTATAATGATTATTTTACAAAAGCCCAAATCAAATATCTTTTATGGTTAAGCATAACTTTTTGTTTAAGTTACCTTTTGTATAAATCAGCTGCACAATATCTCAACATGATTAGTCATTTTATTGGGAATTATAGCAACCTGGGTATTTTTTGCTGTACTGGGTAACGGCTAGGACAGTCATATGGGAAGAGTCTGCTCCGCTTCTTAGTGATCATCTATGTGATAATATTCCTTGCTTTCCGTAAAGGCAAAAATTCACCTTTCTAATATTAACCCTAACAATAGTTTGCAGCAAAAGAACTAAGTTCAGGGCAGTACTTTATAACTGTTGTATTCAAGTACTGATTTAACTCTACGCTTTACTAGTGCAGAAATTTAAAATATTAACTCTTCCTTAAAACGAAAAAAGTCACTCTGCTTTAAACTAAGACAAAGGGAAAAAATAAATAAATAAACTAAGACAAAGGAAACTAAGCTTCACTTGCACAAGAGAGTCTACTAAAGTCATCTTCCCCCGCCCCCCATCCCATCCCCGAAAGCCATCAATATGAAGTCTCTGATGTTCTGGGGGCACTGTACAACCCTGTCATTAACAGGCAGGGAAGGTGTGACCTTATTTGGGATTTTGATTTTTCCTCTTCATAGGTTTTTCTTTTGTGGGCATTAACATAAGCCCCAGCAAAGCTTATGCATGATTTCTTTAGGGTGTGAAGCCAGCTCTGCAGCATAAACAAACCCATGTGGGGGGAAGCTGGAATGATAGAAGGGAGACATCCCTATCTGGTCGGGAGACATCCTGGAGCTGATTTAAAAAAAAAAATCAGTAAAAAAAATTCATCTGTGCCCTGTCACTTCCTTTCAGCAAGATCCTGCTAATGTTTACACAATTTAAAAAAGTGCATCAGACATCTCAAGGAATAACGTAAATGGCCCCTTTGAGGCTTGGGTGTGTGTGTGTGTGTGTGTTTGCTTTTTTTAAAGGTTGATGGAAAAATAGCAAAATAGGGCCTTTTAGATTCGTTTCATCACCCAATCACAAGGAACGCCACCAAAAAGTTGTTTATCCCTCCCCCGCTGGAGAAATGCCAGGCGTACCTTCCTTCCCCTTTCTTAAAGAAAATGGGGGAAAAACAAACAAACAAACTTTTAAGACGGAGGCTGCAACTCAGACACGTCACGCACGATTCCACGACGCGGATTTCAGCCCCGGAGGCCGGCGCGGGCGGGGGACGCCCCCCGCAGCCCGGGAGCGCCCGCGCGCAGCCCAAATTCCCCTGCGAAACGATCAAGCCCTACAAAAGTCAGTTACTGAGTATTCGGGCTTCGGCCGGGCTCAGAGGGAGCCATCAGCACTTCCACTCCGAAAACAAACCGTAAATCAGCTGACGAGCCTCAAAGAATTCAGCTCTAGCCTGTCCGGAGGCCAAAAGCGTAAACACAGAAAAACCTGTTGGCACGTTTATCCCGCCAAGTTTCCGCGTCTCCGAGGCCCCGCAAGACGCACACGGCGTTTCCCGTAACTTTCAGGCTCGGAGAAAATCCACAGAAAACACCCGGGGCGAGGCACCTCGCGCGGGAAAATGGAGCCTGTGCCTTTAAGGTAAAGTCGGGGGGTCCCGGGCGCGCCCCGCTGCTCCGGCGCAGAGTCCGGGGCGGCGCGACCTCTCGGCTTTGTCCCGGGCCCCGCGGCTCGGCTCGGGCCGGGCCCCCCGCGCCCCGCGAGCCCGCCGCAGCCCCGCGGCCGCAGGCCCGGCGGCCCCGAGCAAGCCCGGCGGCCCCGAGCAAGCCCGCGCGGCGGGGGCGCCCCGTGCGCCCCGGACTCACCGCTGCTGGGCTGCGGGGACAGCGTGGACACCGAGGTCTGGCCCATGGCCCGGGCCTCGGGGCCAGGTCTGGCGATCACGCGGCTCCGCTGGTCCTTCGGGCATCGGTCCGCGCGCAGGCAGGTTTCCAGGCGCTCATTTCCCGGGCTGCGCCGAGCGGCCCGCCCGGTTCCCTCACCTTCTCCCCGGCGCGGGTCTCCCAGCCCGGCCGGCCGCGGCCGGCGAGGCGGATCCCGCCCGGCGGATGCCTGTCATTCCTCTATGCAGATTAGCTGGGGTCAAGGGTCACGGGGGAGGAGGGGGGGAGGGCGAGGGCGAGGGGAAGGGACGGGAGGGGAGGGGAGGGGAGGCCGGGGATGGGGGCAGGGGTCTGAGTGGTGCGCAGGGGAGAGGCCCAGCGGGCCCGCGGCACCCCCCCCCCCCCACCACCCAGGGTAGTAGAGAGTTCAGGCGACTCCCGCTCAACTTAAAAGGTTCAATGTCAAATGATCCTTTAGGGCTCCAAGAAAAGGAATTAAAGCACTTAGTCACGGTACTTAATTTAACAAAATGTGTTCTTTAAAGTTGATTTCTTCCTCACGTTCTGTTGGCAGTGCTGCAGCACTTGAAGCTCTCTGTGGGCTGTGGGGCTTTCCTCGTTTGAAAAATTATCTTCCTTTTAACAAACAGTAAAAAAAAAAAAAAAAAAAAAAAAGTTAGGGTCCTCAGGTATGTTGAACAGTAAATCTGAAAAAGATGGATCAGCAGAGGACAGGCCTTGCGCTCCACCACCTAAACTCCAGGAAAGCTCACTGCTCCTGTGTTTAAAAAGAATCACTGTGAAATCTCTGAAACCTTGTGGTAAGGTGTCTAAAATATACAAAAAGGTGAGAACAAAAACAATCGGTAATTTGTTCTAGAAGCGAACATTCCCCAGAAGTTGAAGTAAATCCTCCCATAAGCAAATCTCAACCCCAGACTTATTAAAAACATGTATACAGATAAATAGTCTTGGTATTTACAATTGATGAGTAATCTATACGTATATGTAGTGCACTATGTCTATCCATAGTGCATAAGACTGGGTAGTAGTCACATAAATGTGTTCACTTTAGGAAATTTCACTGAGCTCTACACTATGATTTGTGCATTTTTCTGAATGTATATATTTCATTAAAAAGTAAAGAAAATAATGACCGCAATATATTTAGGTCACTTGCCACAGCTTTCACTTTTTAGATTATCCTAGACATTCCACTCTAAACTACATAATACATATAACATTACATGTATTTTATAATACATTTATAACGTTATATGTATTACAAAATAATAAAGTTATTTAATACCCTAAGCATGAAAATTTTTTCTGTAATATTAAGATCATACACAGTCTTGCCTTAGTTTTTGAAAGACATATGCGTGTCTGTTTCATCATAATTATGTAAGTTGCCCTATTTTGTTCACACCCAAATAGTCTACCATCTATTGTGAAGACTTTTTCCCCCTAGAATAGTGTGATCAGTTATCTACTTCCCTTTGCCTAATTCATTTTTTTTTTTTGCCTAATTCATTTTTAAGAAACCTGAGTTTTTTTTTTTTTATGAAATTGAAAATTGACCAAGATGTGAGTTCTAATTAGGGCAACAAAATCAGTCAACTACGTTTCTTTTATAAAGGGCAAACCTGTTGTATTTTGGGAACACATCCCACCTTGGGACTCATCAGTGAGAGTAAGCAATTATAATGGCTCTTTCTTTATGCTAATGAATTTTCCCTGAAAACAACAACAAAAATGCAAGTTAAGTGTTTTCTCAACTTAAATTCAGAGGAGAGAACTTCACATTCTTCCTTCCATTGATCAAGCCTAACTGATAAGGGGGGTCATTCATCATAAGAAACATACAGTAAATTTTGCATATTAAAAACACATTAATGTCCAGGTGCCTGGGTGACTCAGTCAGATAAGCGTGGGACTCTTGGTTTTGTGATCTGAGGGTGGTGAGATCCAGCCCTGCACTGGGCTTCGCGCTCACACGGAGTGGGCTTCAAATTCTCTCTCTCTCTCCTTCTGCCCCACCTGTGCTTGTGCTCACTCTCACATAAATAAATAAATAAATCTTCAAAAGATATGTAAATGTAATGATTTTTTTTTCATTGACAAAGGTTAAACTTGAGGCTATTTTTGCTATCATTACTTCTTTTCCTTGAGAAATTATAATGTATTTCTATTCTACAAATTCTTATTTGAAACATCAAAGGGGTACTCTGTAGTTCTGTTCCTTCAGGATTTGCTAAATCCATCTATATTTACCTTATTCAAAACCTTTCAGGATTTGCTAGTTAATATAATCTGAGCCTCATCTGAGATTCCTGTAATCCCCCGATCAGGTTACACACTTTTCTCTAAAACTTTTCCAGTTCCATTACATTATCCTTGAAACATGTCCACCAAAACTGTAATAAGTGTACATCCAGATTTCTTTATAAGGGTGCGACAGTTATGCTACTTTGTTGTCTATTTATCATGGCTAACAAATTATACTAATGAACATTGAAAAAAAATCTACAGAAATCCATGAATGTCATTTATAGTCATCATGTAAAGGTTAGAATTTATCATCTGACGAGTATTTTAAGATAATTTCCCCCCAAGTTGCCTTTTCCTTTCCTTACAGAGATAATCTATTATTCAGCCAATTTACAATATTAGTAAGGGCTCTGGGTGTTAATCCTACAGTTTATAGTTTAACTGTGGGAACATTTAATGTCATCGGAAAAACACGGACATTTCTCTGCATATTGCCTCTTTCCAGGGAGGTTTTGTTTTGTTTTGTTTTGTTTTTTTAAGATTACATGTATTTATTTGAGAGAGAGAGAGAGCACTCAAGAACAGTGGAAAGGGCAGAGGGAGGAGAAGCTGACTCCCCACTGAGCAGAGAGCCAGATATGGGGCTTGATCCCAGGACCCTGGGATCATGACTTAAACTGAGAGAGATGCTTAACCGACTGAGCCACCCAGGCATCCCTCCAGGGAGTTTATAAAAATGCTAAATAAGGTTAGTGCCAACATCTAACTCTGAAAAAGCCGTCTATTTATAATTCCTCAGCATTTACCCCATTGGTCCTGCTCTTTGGTCTGTATTTCTAAACCAAACTCTTATCCAGTGGTATCCTAGTAAATACTCAACACTGGGGTTTGTCTAGGGGTGGGAAACAAGACTGATTTGTGACTTGTACGTAGTATTTGCCAATTTCCTAAGATAAATACTCCTACAATGGCCAATTCAACAAGCAGTCTACTGGCTTGCAAAATTTATGTCAACTGGTTTGCAAAATTCCTGGAAATTTAACAACTGGCTTATATGAGCTGCCTTCAGCATACCACTACTTTCATCCTTTATAATATGCTGTCATCAGATCGTACCATGACTGAAATTGAGGAATAGTCTATGTTAAGCTTTCCTAAAAATATAGAAGGATGCCATCTACTGATTTTTCCACCCTACAGTCTTAAATATCTTTCAGTTCCTGAAAGATTTGTGTATTCCCAGAAAGAAGTTAAACTGAGTGCATGAGTTAAATAGAATTTCCCCTTACTGAATCTGGTTTGCCTTTTGACAAAGAGGTTATATGCCCATATTGAGGTTTTCAAGCATCTTACCTTATCACACAGATTTCACTGGTCTGTCTGATTTGGAGTTATGAAGCTCTCCTACCTGCGGTACCCAAAGTTATACTTGCAGCCCTGGTGGATGAAGATCACTAGATCTACTAGATAAAATAAAAGTAATCTAAACTTTAGCCATCCATTTGTGGAAAAGTCTGTACCTACTAGGTCAAAGTCCAAATTGTAGACACATAATTTGGTGGCTAGAGAAGATGCTGTATAATTAGAAGAGTCACCGCTACCAAATCCTATCCTTTAGGTGACTGCCAGGTTTTTCTAAGTGGCCATATCTAAGCTTGGAGCAGGAGAAAGAGTGAGGTCTTTCTCCCTCAGAGCACAAGTGCCATGAGTACACATCCTGGGGGCGGGGGGGGGGGGGGGGGTTCTGCTTTGGCCAGATGCTGCAAGACTCATTTTGAGACACCAGCAGTTGAATAGGAAGAAGAGGTAGGCAGACTCCCAGCAGAAGAGATGGCTGGTCAGAACAGCGGTGGCCCAGGAAGCAATGTGGCTGGTGGTGGCCAGGAACAGGTAAATGAAGATTCTCTTAATTGGCACCTTTATTCCTGGATTTGGCCGTGGAAATTCGGTGAATCACAGACATTTCCCTGACCAAGGGGAATTACAGTCAAAGAAAAAACCCTTTCTTAGAGGGAAGGAAATGAAACTTAGTGATTAAAACTGAGTAATTTCCCAAATAGGATTTTTGTTTCCAATGTATTAGTTTGTTTTCTAGATACAATGGTTAGAAGAAATAACAGAAATTCACAGGTCATCTAAAACCATTATTTTAGCCAATTACTCTAGTTACCATTGTCAAATTTATTAAAAACTGAAAACTGTCTTCTCCGTTCTGCTGATGGAGGTGCTAGAGGGCAATATTTTTTATTTTTATTTTTTTGGTATATATACCTCCGAGACAAGCACACTAGAGGGCAATTTTTAAAGTTAGAAGGCAATTTTAACACAAGAGGTTCTAAAAACCATGTAAAAGAATACATAACTAAAAAAAAAATACATAACTCAGAAACTAAAAGCTAATACATTAGCAAACATTTTAAAATACTAAAGTACTTTTTTAGTGTAATATCTGCCAGGTTTTTAAAAACTTTGTACTACTCCAAAACCTGGCTACATTTTGTGAAATGAAGCTTATTTAGAAAAATATAATTACTAAAATGCAAATACGAGTTTTACTGGATCTTATAATTTCAGTTGAAATTCCATATATGTAACTACTGGTTACTTTTTAAAAATGTTATTCTATAGCATTGCAACCAAATGCTCCCTATGCCTTTTATTTGGACACTTCTGAGAGACTGTAGTTTTACCATGATAGTATAAACAGACGAAGGAGAATTTTGGTTAAGAAAAGAATTACAACTTTGGGCATTCTAGTTATATGAAACATCAGTAGGAGAGAAAAACACATTCCCCAAGTATTAGAACAGGAAACAAACCTGTAAAACAGGATTTTCTTTCCTATTGTTCTCATATTTTATATTATTTATATCCTGAGTTTTCCTTCTACTTCTTGCTCAAGCTAAGATTATCAAAATACCTTGCCCCTGCCTTGCCCTGAGAGAGTCTCTGCAGAGGGCGTGGTGTATCTCACGTATGCTTACTTAGTGATTGAGTTGGACAGTTGGAAGATTTATCCAGGAAAATAAGACCTTATGGGATGGTGCTGGAATTTCCTTTCCCCCAAATTTTCTCCACTCCAGGAGAAATAGTGTGTAATTCATTGCACTTCATTCCGCAAGAAAGATAAATTACTCATCTGCAGCGTCTATGACTCTGACTACTGCTATAAAATTAATAATCTTTAATTACTGATCAAAATCTACAGAGACCAATCCTTAAAAGACATCTTTAATAGTTGCTACCCAATTTACAGAAAATAATTGCTTAAAGTAAGGTCCAAATCACTGGTGTTGTTGTTGTTGTTTACAAGATTTTATTTTTCTGAGAGAAAGAGAGAGAGAGAGCAGACACCAGCACAAGCAGTGAGGATGGACAGAGGGAGAGGAAAAGGGAGAAGCAGACTCCCCATTGAGCAGGGAGCCTGACACTGGGCTTGATCCCAGGATGCTAAGATCATGACCTGAGCCAAAGGCAGACACTTAACCTACAGAGCCACCCAGGAGCCCCCAAATCATTGTTTTATTAACCATCATGTCCATCCCTAGCACCTACCAAAATATCTGGCACATAGATGGCATTCAATGCATATGTGATGAATAAAAGAATAAGCATTTATATTACCTTTGTAATTATAGCAATTTAAAGTATGGATAAAAAAATTCATCTAGAATTATATGTATGATTTTTGATATAGTATACAGACTCCATAGCAAAATAATATCAAGTCTGTCAGTTACTGTAAATTTTACCTTTATATGCCATGCTACGAATAATTATCTTGTTCAATTACATTTACTGAGCACCTCCCGTAAGCCCAGTATCTGTAGTGTATGGGACATGAGTAAGTGAGGTGCAGATCCTGTTCTGGCAGGAGTTCATGGTGTGGATTATATATATATATATATATATATATATATATATATATATATATGGTCTAATATAGGTGGAGGGTAGGTATTGTGACTTACAAGTAAATGTAAATGATTATAACAGCAGGCACTATGATAGAGATTTATTCCACCAAGAGTTAAGGATGAATAACAGGCTGCTACAGAGAAGGCTCTGAACTTTATTAATTAACAAATCTGCTTGTTTCCAACACAGAATCAGCAATTCATTCTGAAGATGTCTCCAGATTGTGGCATGCTTCCTAAATCAAAGAAAGATTAAATTTTGATAATAAGTGGATAGTCTAAACTGCATTTATTTGTTTGTTTATTGCTTACAGCTTTTTGAGGAATAATTTACAAACTCTAAAATCTACTCATTTTATGTAAACAGTTCAATGAGTTTTAGTAAAAATATAGTGTAACTACCACCACAGTAAAGTTTTAGAAACCTTTGAGAGCCCTCAAGAGTTCTATCTTGTCCTGCTGACCTGCTTTCTATCCCTATTGTTTTGACTTTTCTAAAACTTCATATAAATGGGATAACACCATATGTAGCTTTTTTAATAACTGGCTTCTTTCACTTAATGTTTTTGATATTCATAATGTTGTATGTAACACTGTTTTGTTCTTTTTTGTTGAGTAGTGTTCCATTGTACGGCTATAGTAAAGTTTGTTTAACCATTTACCAATTACTTGGCATTTGGGTTGTAACTTTATCTTATTGTATTCCTATGCTGTGAAAATACATAAGACCTATATTATGTATATGGTAGTTCTGTATAAATAAGAATTATTTATTGGTTCACCATTCACCCAGAAAATATTTATTATGCTTCTCCTTTGTACCAGGCCCTGTTCTAAATATTTGATACTAGATTAAACACAAAGTAAAAATATCTGTACTCATAGAACTTATATTTACTGAAAGTACAGAAAATAAGCAACGAACACAATAAATCAGTAAATTTGATAGCAGTTTAGAGATGAAAAATGCTATGAAATAGAGAATAGGAGATTGGATTAGCATGGGACTATCAGAGTAGTTCTCACTGTAAAGGTGCTATTTGAACACAGACTTAAAGGAGGTGATGGAGTTAGCCATGTGGCTATCTGGAGGAAAAACATTCCAAGCACAAAGGCCAGTTAATACAAAGATAAGAGCATGCCATATGTTCAAGGAACATTAAGGGGCCAGTGTGGCTGGAGTACTAAAGGAAAGGCAGATGAGAAGGGGATTATAAGCCTTGTAATACCTTGTATTTGACCATGGAGTTTGGCTTTACCATGAGTGAGAAGGGGAAGCAATAACAGTTTTGACACCCCTCCCCCCAAATATGACATGATCTGACATATTTTAAGATCACTATGGCTTCTAACTAGAGGACAGGGGAGACAAGGTTGGAAGCAGAGAGAACAGGAGAGCTACTACAGGAATAATCCAGAAAGGAAATGACAGCAACTTAGACCAGTTTGGCAGCAGTGGGAATGGGGAGATGTACCTGGATTCTGGATCCATTTTAAGGTAGAGCTAAATTTCTTCATGGGTTGATTGAATGTGGGGCATGAGAGAAAAGAGATGAAGCAAGGATGACTTCAAAATTTTTATGAATAACTGGAAAGACCAAATTACCATTAATCAAAATGAGACAACAATGAGTAGAGTGAATTTAGAGTGGAAAATTATAAGATCAATTAGGAGATGTTCACTAGACATCCACGGGGAGGATGAAAACAATCCTAGGTGTCACCAAGAAAAAAAATATAGACACATTCTAGTAAAGTCAAGAATGCAGAAAAAAATTTGAAAGTAGTAAGTAGACAAGACAGATGCCAAATTAAAGAATCCCAGTAAATCAAAGAAAGTCAACAGAATTATATTTTCTTGATGTTACAAAGAAATAACTGTCAACTTAGAATTCTATACCCAGATAAACATTCACTAAGTCAAATAATCACTCGCTAAAAGTGCTTAATCACTAAAGATACTTCTACAGAATATTCCTCAACAAGAAAGAAATTGAGCCTGGATTAAGGGTGAGATGCAAAAAACAATGGTGGATTCAGAAATGGATAAAATTATGGTGAACTTAATGAAATATTGGGTATGCAACATGGAGAGGTAGTCAGTAAATTTTTAATATATGTTAAGGTCCTGATTTTGACCAGAAAGAGGACAAATTGAATAATTTTAAATTTTGTTAGAAAATGTATTTTTCCAAGTAATAAGAAAAATACAATAATAAGGTTCCAAGTCAGTAAATAAAAGAAAGGGAAAATAGAAGTTTTGCTGACCCAAATAATGAGATGCTAAAATGAAAGAAACAAAATTGAAATACAGCATGGTAAAAAAGATGATACAAATTAAGATGGTCAAGGCAAGACCAAATCAGTAATTGGAATAAATGTGAAAGGAATATCCTTATCTAACTACAGACACTAAAAGATTGAAAGAAGCAGAAATATTAGTTCTTTTTCTCTCTCTCTCTCTCTCTTCCAACTTTAGGATATACACTTAAAATAGCAAAAGCTGAACATAAAAGTATGAAAAATGCATACCAACCAAATACCAAAGGAAAATTAGTATATCAATATTAATGATAGGGGTGCCTGGGTGGCTTAGTTGGTTAAGCATCTGACTCTTGATTTCAGCTCAGATTATGATCTCAGGGTCCTAGGATTGAGCCCACCCATGTTGGGCTCCATACACAGTGGGGACTCTTCTTGAGGATTCTCTCTCTCCCTCTCCCTTTGCCTCTCCCCTGCCACACCTGCTCTTTCTCCAAAATAAATAAATCTTTTTAAAAATAGATGAATTAAAAAAAAAAAAACAAAAACAAAAAAACAAAAAAAAAATAAAAATAAAAATAGATGAATTAATATTGAAGTCAAAATAATAAATAGAATAGATGGATCTATTATATAAGGATAAAAATAGCAGCAAGAAGATACATGTACAAATTATTAACTGGTATACCACCCTATGCTCAGAACCTTGAAATATGAAAAGCAAAACTAATAGAATTGCAAGGATAAATTGACAAACCTGCAATAATATGGAGGGATTTTAACATATCATCAAAAAGTATTAAGATTGGGCAGGCAAAGTATTTTAGGGTTGTGGATTTGAACAATCCAATTGACAAGCTTGACTGTAGATGTATGTAGAGACCTGTACTCAAGAAATAGCAACTATACACTGAGTTAATACTGGATCATACACAAAATCCCAATATACTTTGAAGACTTCATATTAAACAATCCACAACCTCTGACCATAATTAGATGTATTTATTTCATAGAAATCAATAAGAAAAATAGTTAAAAACAGAAACAAAAATGTCTCCCATGTATTTTTGGAAATTAAAAAAAATGTACTCCTAAGAAAAACAAGGAAATCCAGTTGTAACTTATAAAATGTTTAGAACTACACAACAATGAAAGTATCACAGAATATGTGGGATGATGTTAATGTGGTCATTAGAGGTATATTTAAAACCCTAACTGCATTTATTTTAAAGGAAGGAAGGAAGGAAGGGATGGAGGGAGGGAGGCAGGCTGGCAGGCTGGCAGGCTGGCAGGCAGGAAGATTGCTTTAAGGATATATTCACACATTAAAGTAAGTATTAAACTGATGAGGGTGAAAAAAAAGAAAAAGAAAAGAGAAGAAGGGGAATAAAAAAGGGGGTGCAAACAAAAGAACTAAAAATCAAGAGAGGTGATTCACTGCTTTGGTATATTCAATACCTCCATTCATCCATGTGAAAAGCAGGGACTGACTCAATGAGAGAATGAATGCTCTACACTTTTGAATGGAAAAAGTAATTGGAATGTAGGTAAAGACAATTCAAAATGAAAAACAGAGCCACCTGGAAGTTAGAAGAGCTGAAGAAATTTACTAGTAGAAAGGTGAATTTACTTTTTTTTTGAGAGGGAGGGAGAGTGCATGCAGGTGAGAGAGAGAGAGAGAGAGAGAGAGAGAGAGAACATGCAAGCGGGGCTGAGGGCAAAGAGAAAGGGAGTGAGAGAATCCCAAGCAGACTCCAGTGAGGAGCCAGATGCTGGAGGAGCTGCTCCATCCTATGACCCTGAGTTTATGACTGCGCAGAAATCAAGAATCAGACTCTTAACCAACTGAGCCACTCAGGGGCCCTATGGAGAGGTGAGTTTAAAACTTACTATTTTGCATTTAGGGAAAAATTCAGATTCATTTTTAGTGTTATTTAAAGCACTTCCATTATTAAATAGCTCAGCATCCTAGAACTAAAACCAGATGAACTCCTATCTTATGCTTATTTTTGTTTCCTTTAGAGTAAAATTATTTACTGTAATATTTTGTTATTTGTAGTACAGTGGTATCTTTAAAACTCCAAATAGCAACTTAAGGGAATCACAAAATAGTTTCTCATATTCAATAGGCTTAACTCAGCTGCTCCTTACTTTCATGCTTCTGGTATTTTATTTTATTTTATTTTTTTGGAAAGATTTATTTATTTATTTTGAGAGAGAGAGAGTGAGTGCATGAGTGGGGAGGGGGTAAAGGGAGAAGCAGACTCCCTGCTCAGCAGGGAGCCCCATGTGAGCTAGATCCCAGAATACTGAGATCATGACCTCAGCCTAAACCAGATGCTTAATGGACTAAGCCATGGAGGCACCCCACTTCTGGTATTTTAAAACAGAAAAAAAAATCTGTACGATTGGTTCCTAAAAACATATTTAATTTGATTACAACTTATATCTAAATCTAAGAAATGCCTCCAAGTAACACAACTTTCTAGGGAAAGTTGTACATATTGAAGAGGCTTTATAATATAAAATGGATTTTATTAACTGCAAATTACTTCTCAATTAAGGAAAGTTGACACATCCTACAAACAGGTGATAAAGATGGAAGCTGAGAGGTGAGGGGTAGGGGTGGGGTGGGAGAGGCACCTTGCAGGTGTTCAGAATCTCTTGCAGGTGTTTTAATCTTTTATCAAAACAAGATTTATTCAGGGAGAAATCATATAATCACACAATTAATAAATAGACATATAAAATGGGCCTGGAATATTGCCATTTTAAACCTACACACCCTTCTCCCAAGCAATAAGGCTTTTTTATTGAAGCAGTTTTATTCCCCAACTTCTTATGAGAATGCACAAGGGAAATTTCTGCAGGGGAGGGGAGAGCCCAATATACAAGATAGAAGCAAATTTTACCTGATTATTTTATTGTTGTATTTAAAAGACAAATATGTAACAGGAGAAAATGCTGTGAATTTTGTTTTGCTGTAAAGTATTCCAAAACCCATATGAAGCCTGCAGGATTTCACTATTCCTTCTTGGTAGGTGTGTATATACAGTACATAGTATTATTTTGTGAACCAATGAGACATATGTGATATATTTCTTTGAACCACTGCTGAATACAATATTCAGCTACATTTATTAATAAAACAGTCAACATTACTATACATTTCCCATTTGAGTCTGTGACTTTATTTGATAATTCTTGCTTTGTTTACAAGTTAAATATTACCCTATTTCATCTAGACTTTTTCATTTTTATGCAAAAGCACTATGAATATTTAGTTGTATTCCATTATTTATGGCAATATAGAAATACCTGCTACTATACTCTGAAAACTGATATCACTATCTGCAGAATGAGACTTTTCTTTCATAGCTTGACAACACTGCAGTTACTAAAAATTCATAGCTTATTTTAATCCCATATTCTATCTAACTTACTGAAAGCCTTGATTCTCAAATCTATGTGTGTCTCCCTCTTTTATTACTATCTCGAGGGGTCATTCTCCCTTGGTTTTTATTTCCTATGTCGACATAGGTTGATTGATTCTTGAAATTTGGCCTCCAGTTCTCCAGTATTTTATATTCTAGAAGGCATTTTGGCTTAGATGTTAAATCCTCTGGGACCTTAATCTATATATTTCTATAGCAACTTCACCCATGGAATTTATTTCAAGGCTCTCTCCTCATCTGTCTACTACACTGGACTGAATGTCATTTGGAGGCCATGTCTTATTAATACCAGCACAGAGTAAGCATATGGGTAAGTGCTCAGGAGCTATGTATTTTATATATGAAAAAAGAAAGGAAGAAAGGAAGGGAAGGTGGAAGGAAGGAAAGAAGGAGAGAGGGAGGATGGAAGAGAGGGAGGGAGGGAGGGAGGGAGGGAGATAATCTCTACCAATGAATTATTTAGTTCTGTGGGTACCCAGGGAACTAGGAAAAGGAAATTGAAGATGTAATAAAAGTACTGTGGGCTTTACTGTCAGGCCTAGTGATAAGCAATTGTGTCAATAGAATATTTACAGATGAGTCCTTATGTTTTTTTAATTCACTAAGAAAACACAGAATCTGAAAACTATCATAATCATATTAATATGCATCTACTAAATACATACATTTATGTTTTTGATGTCCCTGGTTAAAACTGCAATTTATCCTTTGAGATTACTGGCTTATATATATTTGTTAAAAATTGATTTGGTTGAAAAACAGCAGTGCTAAAGCTAAACAGAAATATCCATTAACTCACAAATCACTTCACATAGATTAACAAACTGGAGGGAGAGTTCTAATTTACTCTGCCTCTGTAGGAATAAAACATCTGACTAACTGAGGTAATGCAAGAAATATTTCTTAATGGGGTGCCCAGGTGGCTCAGTCTGTAGAATGTCTGACTCTTGGCTTCAGTTTAGGTCATGATCTCAGGGCTGTGAGACTGAGCCTTGCAAGGAGCTCTGTGCTCAGCATGGAGTCTGCTTGCTCTGCTCTCCTCCTTGCCCCTCCCCCTGCTTGCATGCACTCTCTCTCTCTCCCAAGTAAATAAATAAATCTTAAAAAAAAAAAGAAAAGAAAAGTTTCTTTTTTTTAAAATTTTTTAAAAAATTTATGATAGAGAGAGAGAGAGAGAGAGAGGCAGAGACACAGGCAGAGGGAGAAGCAGGCTCCATGCACCGGGAGCCCGACGAGGGATTCGATCCCGAGTCTTCAGGATCGCACCCTGGGCCAAAGGAAGGAGCTAAACTGCTGTGCCACCCAGGGATCCCAAAAGAAAAGTCTCTTAACACTGTGCGTGTAGTGGAGAGATACTAAGGTAGCCCTCTGATTGATATTCACAACACTGTGTAAGCCCCTTTCCTTGAGAATGAATGGGATCTGTGACTTGCTTCTAATCAATAGACTATGGCAAGGATGTATGGGATTATGTTTGTGTTATGTAAGATTATAAGGTCTGCCTTGTGAGAAGACCCTCTCTTCCTGGCTTTGAAGAAGGGAATGTCATGTTGTGTGCTGCCATTCAGAGAGTGTTGAGAGGCAAGAAGCAAAAGGCAACTTCCAGCCCAAGGCCAGCAACAAACTGATGCTCCCAGTCTGGCATTCTGCAAGGAGTAGAATGCTGCCAGCAGCCTCACTGGGCTTGGAAGCATAGCCTTCCTCAGTCAAGCCTCAGATGAGACCACAACCCTGGATGACACTTGCTTGCAGTTTGTGAGGTCCTGAGACTCTAAGCAGAGGACTCCACTGAGTTGTGCCCTAACTCCTGACCACAAAAACTAAGATAATATGTATTAAGTTGATAAATTTGTTGGAATATTGTTATTCCACAAGAGATACATAATGCAGGTGGGAATACAACTACTTGAAAGAAATATCTATTCAGTAAAAATGGACAACCAGAGAAAGGAGAGTATATGTGAAGTTTACTTTGAATTGAGGGAGAGGCATAGCAGATCAGGAAGAGACCTTAGCAGCTGAGGAAGGAAACCAGATGGTTAAGCTAACTAACACTTTCATTTTTGATGAGTTCAGAGTGAGCCAGAGCCAGAAAAATACACTTTTTTTTTCAAAACAAACAAACAAACAAACAAACAAACCCAAGAAATGTAGTTTATATATCAAAATATATGGCCTTTATAAACCTATATCATAAATAATTCAAAAATATTACAGTGGAGGGGTACCAGGCTGGCCTAGTTGGTGGAGCATGTGACTCTTGATCTTGAAGTCATGAGTTCAAGCCCCACATTGGGCATTGAGATTACTTTAAAAAATTATTATACTGGCAAAGCTAAATTGTCCACTTCTACCAAGCATACCCTAACTATAGAAACAATTCTTAGGAAATCACTTAAATCAGTGACAGCCCAAAGTGAGTATAAGCCCTAAGGACTGTGACCTGTGATCCATTCTTGACCCTCAAACGAGTATCTGGACCCATTATCTGCAACTTTTAGACATCCAGTTCTGGATGCCTATTGTGTTGTGTAATGTAGAATAGTATAATAACATAGAATAATGTAAGTTGTATACATTATGTCATTCTGTGTTTCTAATTACTATCCCAAGTAACAAATATGGACTGAAAACCCAAGAGTGAAATTGTTTACACTATCTATCCACCTCTTCTACTATTAGAATACAAGCTCCATGAAGAAAGACTTTTTTGTTTAGTCTTCTCTCCTTACATATGGGTGGCAATCAATAAATATTTGTTGAATGGATGAAGCAGCTCCATATTTCCCTGTCATTTCCTCATTTGTAAATGGAGGTGATAATAATAGTATCTATCTGAATCAATTGTAAGAATTAACTGATGTAATACATGTGAATTGATTAGAACATAGCCTTGTATGTTAGTAACTGAACGGTAAAAATTAGCTACATTAAAGTACATTATCTAAATGTATTTTATTGAAGGAACCTGTTAGGAAAAAAACTGTGCACCATAATTCATTTTCAAATACAGGAGAACCTCACCATTAAGGGGGTTTAACTTGACGTTAGGTCTTAAGTTCAACTTGAACTTTAAGAATTTAAAATAATTTTGAAATAAATTTGGATATAGAAGTACACCTCCAAAATAACAGAGGAGTGGAAATCAACAGCTTAAATGTGACTTTTTGCTATGGAAGTTTATATGAAATTGTGTCTTTTGTATATCATAAATTCAGAATTTTTCCAGTCCAAACTCTAACCCAAGCAGAAATCCCTTCTGACATTTCCATCCAAATGATCAGGAAACTTTTCAAGTCTTTCCTAAAATTACAAAGACTGCCCATACCAGTTGGGGAGAATATATAGCAACTAGATTTTCATACATTGTTGGCTGGAGTATAAAATGATAATTTGGAATTTGGAAATTTGGTCTGGCAGTTTCTTTCTTTCTTTTTTTTTTTTTTTTGGCAGTTTCTATAAAGTTAAACATACACCTATCCTATGACTCAGAAATTCTCCTTGCAGGCATTTATCCAGGAGAAGTGAAAACACATATCCATTAAAAGAACTGTTCAAGAATGTTCATAGAAGCTTTATTCATAATAACCAAAAACTGGAACAAATGTTCATCAATAGGAGAAGGGGGAAAATATATTTGGTATATCCATCAGTGGAAAACTACTCAACAAGAAAACATTTTAATGTGCTGCACAGAACCCCCCTCAGTGATAAAGAACTTATTTCCCCATCTGCTAGGAGCACTGCTAGAAGACAGCCCTAAGCAGTCAGCCGTTTTGGGAGGGAAAGGGGCAGAACTTTGTTGGCTGAAACAGCCTTGTCCAAAACACCACCTTCTTCCTGAGAGGCAGTTCATGTCCAATGTCTGATCGACACAGGGTTGGGCAGAATGTGCCCCAATTTAAGATCACTCTGAAAGGCCATCTGGCTCCAGAGGTTCCATTGCGAGGCAAGAATTTTACCACTGAACCACCTATGCACCCAGGGAGGCCATCACAGGGAGCTCCCCTGGGGATTAGCTGAGGCTGGTGTGAAGGCTGCTTCACAGCTTCACTCCTCCCTCTGCTCATTTCTGCTTCCTTCCCTTCCCTGCCAGAGCTGTAGATCCCAAGAGGCATCCTTAATCAATGCCCTGCTTGCGAATCTTTGTGTCTTTCTGGGGAATCCAATCTGTGAGAAACTACTGATAAACCCCACAAAATGGGTGACCCTCAAAACCATTTTACTGAGTGAAAGAAACCAGACACAAAAGAGTATATATGGTATGATTGCATTAATAGAGTTCAAAGACTGAAAAAAAAAAAAGAATGGATAGTGAAAGAAATCAGAACCCTGTTTGCTTCTGAGAGGGAACTAAAAGGAATGAAGCACGAAGCATCTTATTTTGGTGGTGGGAATAATTTATGTCTTGATGGGGGTCTGGGTTGCATGGATGTATGCATCTGTCAAAACTTATTGAATCTGCGCAATTCACTGTATATAAACTATATCCCAGTACAAAAAAAAATGTAAAAAAGAAAAGTAACCACATCAAATTTGGTTCAAATTGAACTATGGCCATACAACATTCAAAATATTCAAAGTTTCACTATGGTCAATCAAGCCTCTGTTCATTTGGAATCTGGTGGTTAATTTTTTGAACCAAAGTTTGGGAATTGGCATGTTTATTGTGTTCATCTTTTTTTTATTTTTTTGTGTTCTCATCGTTTTTGTGGATTGCAAAATTAACAGATATGATATTTCTGTTTGAACCATTAATTTAAAATGCTGCACTAATCAGTGATAGCTACAGAAGCCTGTTGAAACCATGAAATTACTTCTTCCATGATGACATTTATTCACAAATCAAAACATTCAATATAATACTAATTCAACTAGAAATTCATCTACCTGAATGTTCACTTAACATTGATCTCTCAAAGAATTCTAGATCAGTTTATGTAATCATAAAATCAAAGACCTTTTGGGCTGGGAAAGACTTAAGATCCCTCCATTTGCAGACAAGGAAGCTTAGGCTCACGGGAGATAACTGAGTTGCCAAGGTCAGTTGCCCTGGTCTAGCTGGGAGTAGGCTGACATCCCAGGACTCATCTCGCCAGGCCCCCCTGCCACAGTCGCTGTGCCCTTGCTGTCTTCCGTAGCTGGGCTTGGAGAGGAAAACAAAGAATGGGTTTTTCTCCAGTGATTTCCTCTCTCCTCC
Source organism: Vulpes lagopus (assembly GCF_018345385.1). Taxonomy (NCBI): domain Eukaryota; kingdom Metazoa; phylum Chordata; class Mammalia; order Carnivora; family Canidae; genus Vulpes; species Vulpes lagopus. The sequence goes on along the minus strand of NC_054825.1, from coordinate 92,319,376 downwards.
ACTGATGTTTCTTGCTTTACAACAGTAGCCCCTGTAATCAGCTTAGGATAACAAGTGCCATTGGTGGAATAAAGGACTCTTTGATCTTGCTAGAGATACAATTTTTGCCAGAAAGTAGGGGAAAACAGCACATCTGCTGTCTCCCTGCTTCCTTCTACCTCTTATATGGCCACTTGCTGGAAGCAAGCTTGGTGAAAAGTAAGCTACATTTGATTCTCAGTAGGCAAGTGTGACCAAGAAACTGAGGACATTTTATTAAAAATTCCAAAGACCTGCCATCTCTAAGGAAAGATAGCTGGTACAAGGTAACAGGTGCACAGTCAAGAACAAAGTCTGAAACATGAACAACAGGTAAATCATGAATGTAAATCCTGTGTTGCCATCATTTCTTTCTCTCTAGATTTTTCTCACAAATTTTATGGCTTCCAATGAGTTATAGATCTTTGCTTCAGACATTTTCGAAGAAACACCCAGGAAAGCAGATAAAGGCCAAGGGAAGAGAAAGAAAAATACAGAGAAAGCCTACAATTAATGACATGTTCCATCCTCTCTACCCATCTATTTTTTATGATTGTTTTATTATAACACCTTAATTGAGATCTAATTCCCACAATATATAATTTACCCATTTGAAGTATACAATTGAATGGTTTTTAGTGTATTCCTAGAGTGGTGTGGCCATGACTACAATCAGTTTTAGAGTATTTTCATCAACAAGAAATTCTGTACCCATTAGCATCCCTCCCTATCCCACAATCCCCCTACGCAACCACTAATGTACTTTCTGGCTCTAAGAATTTGTCTATTCTGGACATTTCACATAAATGGAATCATGCAATATGTGGCCTTCTTTCACTAAGTATAATGTTTTCAAGGGCCATCCATGTGTTAGCATGCATTAATGCTTCATTTCTTTTTATTGCCAAATATATACACTACATTTTATCAATCCATTCATCAGTTTGATGGACACTTGAGTTTGCACTTTTGGGCTATTATGAATAATGCTGCTAAGAAACTCATGGACAAGGTTTTGGTGAACATATGTTTTTATTTCTCTTGTGTATAAACCTAGGAATGGAATTGCTAGTCATATCATAATTCTATGATTAATTGTTTGAGAAACTGCCAGACTGTCTTCCAAAGTGCCTGTACTATTTTACATTCCCACCAACAGTATGAGGGTTCTCATTTCTCTACATCCTTACCAACACCATTATCTGTGTCTTTGGTTATAGCCATTCTACATATGGTATCTTATTTTGGCTTTGATTAGCATTTTTCTGATGTCTAATTATGTTCAGCATCTTTTCATGTGTTAGTTGGAAATTTGTATATCTTATTTGGAGAAATATCTATTAAGATCCTTAGTTCATTTTTAGTTGGGTTTGGTCCTTTTTTTTATTTTTAAATTTTTAAAAAGATTTATTTGAGAGAGAGCAAGCAAGCATGTTTGTGAGCAGGGAGAGGGGCAGAAGGAGAGGGAGAATCCTCAAGCAGACTCCCTGCTAAGCATAGAGCTGGAGGGACATGGGGCTCAATCCCAGGACTCTAAGATCATGACCTGAGCAGAAATCAAGAGTCAGACGCTTAACCAACTAAGCCACCCTGGCACCCCTGGGTTGTCTTTTTATTATTATAATGAAATAGTTCTTTATATATTCTACATACAAGTCCATGATCAGATAAATGATTTTCAAAAATTTTCTCCTATTCTCTGGTTTGTCTTTTCTCCTATTCTTTTCTTCATGGTGTCCTTTGAAGCACAAAAGTTTTTAGATTAAAACAAACTTTTTAGTTTAATAATGTCCAAATTATCTATTTTTTTCCTTTCGTTTCTTATTCTCTGGGTGTCATATGTAAGAAGCCATTTCCTAATTCAAGATCTTGAAGACTTACACCTATGTTTTCTTGTAACAGTATTATAGTTTTTGCAATGACATTTAGAAATTTGGTCAATTTTGAGTTAATTGTTTTGCATATGGTGTGAATTTGGATTCCCTGTTCATTCTTTTGCAGGTAGATACCCACCTGCCCTAGCACTATTTGTTGAAAAGGTAGTTCTTTCCCCCATTGAATCGTTGTGGGAATCAATTTATCCTTGTTGAAAAATCAATTTTCCATAAATGTCAGGGTTCATTTCCAGGCTCTCAATATTCTTCTGTTTGTTCCATATATAAACTACTGCCCCCTAAATAAACTTGTCCTACAGAAAGCTGCATTAATTCTTTCAGGCTATTAGTAAATGATGTCTTCAAAGCACCACAACAAATAGCCTAGAGATTTTACCTTCACCATTCTACCTCTTACCTTCATAGTCTACTAAGGTAAGGGGTTTAGCAATAGCAAAGCAGAAACATCCCATTGTCCTAGTTCCAGACAAGAAGGTGGAGTTCACATACAGGAATCAGGGAAGATTTCATGCTATGAAGGTGGAAAGACCAACTGACTTTGTAACAGCTTTACCAAAGTCCAGAGTGAAACCTCAAAGCAGCCATAGTTTCTAAGCAGGAGTCAACTTCCTGATGTGTCCCATGACTGGCCTTGTCTCCAAAGGGCCAACGTTTAATTATATGAGACACCTCTTAGACAGCTGGGTCTGGAGGCATCTAGGATAAATACTTTTGTTGTGAGGTAACTGTAACACCACGCACAACTAAGAGGGCCTCTTCTGCTTTGGGAAGTTTGCCAATCTCAACTTTTGTTGGGAGGAGAAGGGAGAAGAAGACTGCTGTTGAGGACACCTGGTGCTTTTCTATTGTTTGCCAGGAGCTTCCGGCCTAACTCTGGCCGGAAATAACATGGATGTTCCTGAGACAAGGCTGGGTGCTATGCCTGCCCAGGGTTCATGAATCATCCTACTTACATTGGCTGCTGAAAAGTAACAGAATTTCACAGTGCTGGGAGACTATTATAACACACACACACACACACACACACACACACACACACACACACACACACACACACACACACACTCTGTCTGCCAGAGCAATGAGTCCACGTGTGGCAGCTAAGGTTTAGCTCCAGGTGGGCATCAGCTTAAATCCGCCCCTGGCTGTGAATGCGGCTGTTTCTGGTAAAACCGCCCCCAGCTCTGTTTACCTCCCAGGTTTTTCAGGAGCTTGAAGGCTGCTCACCTTCCACAACAGGAATTAGCAGCACAGTTGGATTCCCCAAACTCGAAGCTTTGTAACAAGAACTGAAAACTGACCCAGCTTAGAGGGAATCTATCTGATGGGAAAACAAAAGCAATGCACACACGTGTAGTCACGGTATCGACAGGTAATTCGTTCGTCCCACAGGGAGGAACATGGCCTGAGTCACTTTGAAGAGATTTTCGTCAGAGAAATGCTGGCTCAAATGTCCTTCAGCTAAAATAATCCAGCAGATACAGGAAAAGAAACAGGTGCTCTGGTATCGTTGTTTAGCTCAAGGCTGCTACCTGATGCAGTTAGCTAAAGGTTCTTTTCCTTGGAAGAACTTTAAAAAAAATTTTTTTTTAACTGGGTTTTAAAATTTAATCACAAAAAAACACAACAAACTTATTTATGTTTAAAAAAATACATTTTGAGGGGCGCCTGGGTGACTCAGTCCATTAAGCATTTGACTTTTTTTTTAAAGATTTTATTTATTTATTTATGAGAGACACAGAGAGGCAGAGGGAGAAGCAGGCTCCCTGCGGGGAGCACCATGTGGGACTCGATCCCAGGACTCCGGGATCACAGCTTGAGCCAAAGGCAGATGCTCAACCACTGAGCAACCAGGCACCTCCCTGTCTGACTCTTGCTTTCTGCTCGGGTCATGGTCTCAGGGTCCTGAGATGGGGCCCTGTGTCAATCAGCTCTGTGCTCAGTGTGGAGTCCGCTTGAGGTTCTTTCTCTCCTGCTCCCTCTGCTCCTCCCCCCTGTGCACATGAAGGCTCTCTCTTTCTCTCTCCAAAATAAATAATTACATCTTTCTAAAAAAAAGTACATTTTAAGACATGAGCACATCAGGTAGTGGCTTTCAGTTTTTTTTTTATCAAACATCTGAGGTTCTCTAGTAAACTCTGGACTTCCCTGCTCCACCCACGTGTACACACACACACACACACACATACACACACAAGTATGAATGTGAATCAAAAAAGTTTGCCAACATTTTAAAGCCCAGGCAAAAACCTCATTCTTACACTTCTGAAATTTTCCTTGATTCGGGTCCATTTTGTAGTCTCCTCCCGGCCCTCTGTCCCCACATGCTGGGCTTAATGTCATTGTTTAGGAAGACACACAAAAAGAAGGGAGAAAAGGAAGGAAAAGCTGCTGAGTCTGAATGGTGGTTGGTGGAGCACAGGCAGTTGGGAAGCTAGGAGGGGAGGCAAGATCTCCTCGGCTTTATGTAGCTGATACCTGCACACAGAGGCAAGCGTGCACACACCTGCTCACGTGCACGTATTCGGGGCAAAGGAATGAAGAGTGGATCCCAGTCTCCCTGCCTCAGGCAAATGAGTAGTTAGGTTGCTTCTTCTACTGTGCTAACATGCATCCTCTTCTGGGCACTTAAACAATCCACTGGCTGATTCCTTCCTTGGGCTACAACCCCAGTGAGTGAGTTCAGGTTTCCTTCCTACTCTGCACTTCTTGTCTCCCCTTACTCACTCCATTGATCATAGCATTCCCTGAAAATCAGCCCTGCCTCACTTTTCCTGCACCTCCCCTTCTGTCTTCCTCCCACTCTTCCCAATTTACACAGAGATCCATTTACTATGCTTTTAAGTTTTAAATTTAATTTGTTTGAGAAACCTATGTAGAATCACGATAAACTCTTACCGATAAGGCAAATGAATGACTACATGAGCTCTAGGGGAAATTCAAGTGAGGGTCCAATAACCTTCTCCCAATCTCAAAATACCCACCATTGTCACCAGGTCCACTTGCCCCAAACAATAGGCGGAGAAACCGATCAATTTGCAGCTCACAATACAGACCCTAATGGGACATTGTCTTTATTGTTTCACTCTTCTGAGTTTTTGTTCTTTTCCCCAGCTGGATGTACCCCCCACCCCCCGCCCAAATTCTCGAACAATCTCATATGCAATCCCTCACCAGTCCCCTCACTGCTGCCACTCTCTGTAAGCCACACTTCTCTCTGGGGGCCCAGCAGCATCCTCTCAACTGCACTCCGATTTCAGCTATGGCCCCTACCGTTCATTCTCCATGCAGCCAGGGCCAATAAGCCCTGCTTTCTCCCCTAAGGTCAACTTTTTATTGGTTTCCTATTACACATTAAAAAATAATAATAATGGGAAATCCTTACCGTGGTTTACAAAGCTGGCCTGACATGGCCCTGGCTGTTTCATGCTCTCTCTCACCCTCCCCTCTCCAACTATATTGCCTCCCGTTGTTCCTCTGACACAAGCACATTCCCAGCCCATGGCCTTTGCACCTGCTCTTCCTTCTGTGTGGAATGCTCTTGTCCTTGAATATCTGCATGGCTTCCTTCTTTCTCAATTCATCCAAGGTCTCTCTTCAGCTAACAAATTTTCTCAGAGGCCTTCCCTGCTCCTACATAAAATCGTACCTCCCATGACTCTCAGTTCTCTCTATTTTGCTTTATTTCCTCCCCCATTATGAATTAACTGATATTAAGTATTTATCTGTTTCACTGGAATGCATGCCCACAAGGTCAGGGTCCTCCTCTATCTTCACCACTGTATCCCTAGAGTCTAGACTAGGGCCTATAGCACGAGTGAGATGTGAATGAATGTAAGATTCATGTTAGATTGCTTCCATTTAGAAGGAATTTGAGAAGATAAAAGGTCAGTGGTTAATAGTAGGGTTTGGAGTCAGGTTGTTCTGGGTTTGAATCTTGCTGTTACTTATTAGCTATGTGACCTTAGCAAATTTTTTAACTTCTTTGAATCTTATCTGTAAAATGGAGATAGTGTCACTTAGGTGACAGAAAAGGATGTAACATGCATATTACAACAGATATCACTTAGTACTGATTCATAAGTTATAATTCCCAATATCAGTTATCAGCAACCAGTCACCACAGAATGTTCTACATTTTAATGGGGACCAAGAATAATTCTATGTTCTTTGTTTTGTACCCCTCAGAAAAAAATGTAACTGCTGAACAAGCATAGTAAAAACTCAATCTTTATAGTCTTGCTAAAATACATTTAAAAATCCTTTAGAAGCAAGCCTCACCCTACTGTAGGTACTTAAGAAACATTGACTATAGAGTTCAAGAAAAATAATCACAGGACTGTTATTTTAGCACAAACATTACAATGAATGGGAAAATTTTGTTCTTTGCTGTTCTGAAACTAAGCTGTGGTGTTATAGTTAGCATGCTGAGCATAACTTCATGTCAGGAGAGAATAAGACTTTTCTTGCATATTTTTTCAGCCTATTCAGATATTAGTGCTTGGGGGAAATTCCTTGAGAAGCGTGTTGAACAGCTTCAAATCCTCCCATGTTCTTGGTTAAATTTAAAGCCGAGGTCAGAGTGCCTCTGCCCTTCTTGACATTTCAAGAAAAGTGGAATTCTAATTATCTTCCCTACTTGTTCCATGAACACAGGAAGGGGAGCTGTAGTTCAATGATAAATCATGCAAAGTGGGACACCTTTTCAGTTGTATTGGAAAGATTAGGTTATGTCTAAGGAGTGATTGTATTATATCAAGATGCTTGTTATGTGTGTTTGCATGTGTCTGTAAAATAAAGCTAATTAGATCTTAAAGGTCTGTCACTCATTATACTATAAATACCTGGGAGCTAGTTAATTATTTTAAAAAGTCAATAATCTTTAAGGAGCTATGTTATATTGTTAGGTAATGCTTGTTCTATTTAGAGGTCTTAAAGTATAGTTTTAGGATTTAAAAATAATCATTAAAAAATTAAAAAATAAAATAAATAAAAAATAAAATAAAAATAATCATTTACTGACCTAAACACTCTAACAAAATGGAAAGAAAAGTAGATTTGGGGCTCTTCAAAGGACTCTTTCTGAGTCTAATCTGCATCTTTCTTGCACCTAGACTATGACTTCAGACATATTAGATGTTCATTTAAACACCTGTTAGGGACACCTGGGTGGCTCAGTGGTTGACTGCTGTTAGCTCAGTTCGTGTTCCCAGGGTGCTGGGATCAAGTCCCACATTGGGCTCCCTGCAGGGAGCCTGCTTCTCCCTCTGCCTTTGTCTCTACCTCTCTGTCTCTCATGAATAAATAAGTAAAATCTAAAAAACAAAAAACAAAACAACCTGTTAAAGGACTAAAGACTACATATTTTAATATAAAAGGTTTAAAAATGTATGTATGCCACTGTTTCTGACATGTTTATCTCTACATAAATATTTTTTCCCAAGTTTTTAAAAACTTACATTTTCTTATAGAGAACTTGCTTACATGTTTAAGTTTACAAACCCTTCAATCATTTCTTTAATGGTTTTGGGTATAAGTGTTGTATTTAAGGAATGACTTTCATACTCTAATGATATGAAATTACAATTTTTAGAGGACGCCTGGGGTGGCTCAGTCAGTCGAGACTCCAACTCTTGGTTTCAGCTCAGGTCATGATCTCATGGGTTGTGATATAGAGCCCTGTGTTGGGCTCCTCAGTAGGGCGTCTGCTTGAGATTCTCTGCCTCTGTGCCTTGCCCCCAACCCCACGCCCACTTGTGCACATGCTCCTGCACTCTCTCTTTCTCTCTAAAATAAATACATCTTTCTTTTTTTAAAAAAAGGAAATTACACTTTTTCATATTTTCTTCTGGTAATTTTTAGTTTTTAGATGTAAATCTTTAATTCATCTGTGTTTTATTTTCATATATTGTGTGAGGCAGGATATGTATAGTCTCCTCCAAATTGTTAATTAATAATGCCAAGCAGAACTTATTATAATTTATTTGTCCTCCATTGATTTAAAGGACATAGCCATACAACAAAAGTTATATTATATGGCATATATTTTTATTCTCAAGAATGGAAAAGATGAATAATTTTCAATGCCAGCACATTCTTAATATATTCACCAGAAGTGTGTCCCTTCCAATGAGAAATTTACCCCTCAGTAATACAACTTTGCCAAACACTTTCACTATATTCACACCTTTCCTTTAGCTTAGGGATGCTGGACCCGTAATATAAAATTAGAAACAGCACTTTCCAACATGAAATTTAACTTAAAATAAATAATCCATACCTTGTATTATGAAAAAAGAAGCCTCAAGTACTCAATAGTCCACATAAATCAATGTCATTCAAAGTCACTTGAGTCAAAACATGATATAATAATAAAACAGATTGACAAGTGTAGCACTATGCAAAATTTCAGTGTATTTTCAGAATTGTCCAGCAAATAAATTTAAAAAGTGTGAATGTTTAATAGCTTGAAGTATCAGCTATTTAGTTTAAGGAACATTAGTTCCTTAAAATTGCATTTTATTTAGAATTATGTTAAGTTCTTTAATGAGAAAAAAATTGTAATTTGAAAACTCTGGGGTAGGCAGATGTTTATTCTTTCATCTGAAATCACATTGCTTCTAATCTCCTTTGCTATCCAGCAAGCAACATGACATGAGGTGTGTATTGGGGCTTGCACAAAGCAGAAACAAATTGTAATAGATTACTTCTTTCCAGTGCTTTATTTAATAGCAATATATCACGGAAACAGAACACTAAATTGCTGCTTGTAAGTTAAATGTGCATTTCAAGTAAAACATTTAACATTCTGAAGAGCTAGATTAAAGATACCTAGGGGTCTGACTTAAAGTGGTAAACAAAGGTGGAAATTAAATATCATTATCAGATTTGAACATTTATAAGCTCCATGCATAGTAAGCTCTATACTTTTACCTCTGTTTTTCTCTAGTCATATCACTGCTTTGTGGAACTAAATTTTGAGATTCATGGAAAGTACATTATCTAGGAGTTAGATACAGATGAATATACAATTTATTATAATCAATTGACAGAACATTGTTATCATCAATAACCTGACTCCATATTATCAAACATCACTAAATACCAAATTGAGCTAAAGCCAAATGTTAATTATTTTTGGAATATCAATCAACCAGTTTTTGTAAGGAGCCTTTTCACAGTTGACATGACCTGTTGATTTTTTAAAACTGCTTCTGAATTGGGCCACCAGAGCATCCTCCAAATACAAGTGATGTTAAATTTGGTTTGAGATTATATCTATTCCAATACAATTCTGAAGCCAATCAAGGAGTCAGTGGGCAAATTATTTATGAAATATTGGCCCTAAAAAAAGATGTGTTTGAGCAGAAATTTCTGTAAATTGCTTAGAGAAATGTCTGTAAAATAATGATGTATTCAATTCATTATTATATATGCAATATATAATATTGTTAATGTTAATTCTAAAATAATTTAGAATGAAATCACCTGAAATATAAGTTGAGTCTTTTCTATTGTCATAAGCCATCTTGATGCCCCTGAAAAATTCTCAAGTGAATCCATAGGGCGCAAACTGTATTAGTTTGCTAGGGCCGCTGTAACAAAGTGCCACAAACTGGGTGACCTAAACAATATAAATCCATCTCACAGTTCTGCAGGCTGGAAGGCTAAGCCCAAAGGGTCTGAGGACAGAGGATCTGTTTCATTTCTCTCTCCTAGCTTCTGCCAGTTTGCTGGCAATCTTTGGCATTCCTTCAGGTACAGAAGTATCACTTCATCTTTGCCTTCATCTTTGCAAGTTCTCCACGTGCATTTCTGTGTCCAAATTGGTCCTTTTTATAAGGACATCAGTCATGGTGGATTAGGGTTCTCCCCAATGATCTCATCTTACCTAACTGCATCTTCAATAACCCTATTCCAAATAAGGACATTCTGAAGTGCTAGAAAGTTAAGATTTCAACCTGGGAACAGGGGAGGGACACAAATCATTCCATAACACTGTCAATTAAACAAGGCATGCCCAAACCAGAACCTCAGATTGCAATTTCGTTTGTTTGTTTTTAAGATTTTATTCATTCATTCATGAGAGACACACCGAGGCAGAGACATAGGCAGAGGGAGAAGCAGGCTCCTTGTGGGTAGCCTAATGTGGGACTCCAACCAGGACCCCAGGATCATGACCTGAGCCAAAGGCAGACACTCAACCACTGAGCCACCCAGGTGCCCTCAGATTGCAGTTCTAATAAGCATTGTGAAGAAGGTTCAAATCCTTGACTCAAATGAAATATTTGTTTTATTTGTGTATTTTATTCATTTGTGTTGACATAGTTATTCTGAGGGTTAGGTCGTGGATATATATTTTGGGGGAATCACTACAAAATTAGCCAACAATATCCTTTGTATTTTGAAAATATTTCTAATATTTTTCAAATTAAGTAGTGAGTGGTAGATTAATATATTAGAAGTAGTATATTTTTTTAAAAAAAGAAGTAGTGTATTTGTTGACAGAAAACAGAAAAAGGAAGTATTCATTCTGGTGCTAAATTAGGAGGGATACAAAATCCATTAAACTTTTATAGGCTTCAGCCAGTTATACTAGGTAACTATTACCTTCCAGCTTCATCTCCTGGGCTCATCTCTTTTCCATTTCTTCACTTTAGCTAAATAGCAAGTTGCTCTCCTTTTGTCTCTCATCTGGGCTTTAGCCTAAAGATCTTATTCTATTCTATTCTGACTCTCCTGGTTACCTTCACTCATCTGTCCATTCTTGAGGTTTTAGCTCAAGAGCCATGTTTGTAGGACGTGTTCTGACCCAGCAAATCTGTGTTAGATGTCTTTTCTATGGGAATTCATGGCACCATGTACTAGCAGATCCACATAGGCAAATATAAAATTAGAATCAATGGAACAAAATGAGGATATTAATAATAAGTTGTCATCCTGTCTAGGAACCAGACTACCTTATCATTGTAGCCATGTTGACTTTTAAGCTAACTGTGTTGTAGTGGAAGGATGTTTATTGATTCAAAGCAATCTTCTAAAGTTCTGAACATTTCTTTTGTGACTTAATAAACAGTCAAGTTTGGATATGTTCCATGTGTGCTTAAAATGAATATATATACATATATATAAAAATATGTACATACATATATTTGATCAATTAGATGAAGCTTGTTCAATTATGTTACCCAAGTCAATTAAATGAAGCCTGTCAATCATGTTATTCATGTTGGAATATTCTGCATCCATTACCAGCTGGAGATTTAGTAACTTCTCTCACTATGATTCATCTTTTATCACCCCAAAACTCAAACACTTTTTCCCCACAATAATCAGTTTTTTAAATGGGGCCAAATATCATTTAGATATCAAAAGTGAAAATAAATGATCTGCATGAGCATAAAACAAAGTTAAATTTAAGATAATTCTCTTTTCCTTGTATTTCTTATAAAGTAGCACTGAATACATTTTTACTTAGTAGTTTTTTAGATGTTTTGAGCAATGCTAACATTGTTGGTATAAAAATATAGGTCCCAATGTGATAAAACTAAATATTAAAGTTCTCTTGATTATATAAAGTTCTATTATGTTTGTTTGAGAATGTAATATTACTATAGGCACATCTCATCCATTAATTTGTTTCAGAAAGACAGATGGTGCTTCAGAGTACTTTGCAGCAATAGTTGTATGATTAGGCATATCACTGATGGCTCATAAAAGCAGAAAGGTATAATGATTCAAAAATTATTTAGTTAAACAGTGGACAGTGTTTAAAAAGCCACTCATTATTATGTAGACTCAACAGACTGTTTCAAGTCTTGGCTGAGGCTTTTGGTGCTACACAGAATAATTTTACTTCTTTACACCTAGGCAATGAGAAAATTATAATAAAAGAGATAATACCATTTGTAATTGTTGGGGAAGCTACAAACTCTCTAAATTACAATTTTGGAACAGAATAAATGATGTAGCCACTGATTATTAAGAACAAATATGAAATCGAACTAGAAAATGGACAGGTAGAACAAAGAGATTTATTGGTGTAACTATCTTAATCATAGTTTTACTTCTAGCCTTTGAGATATGGACAGAAGTATCATATACGTATATACATCTCAGATGCACTGGTGCATATTCCTTTCGTTGTGTGTAAGAATCTATTATAAATGTACACTATAATCTGGGAGTCCTTTTAAAATTTCTATCACTTATTATTGTCAGCCCTCTTACAGAAACACCTCATCAAAACCTTGCAATGACTTTCCATTCTATGCAGAGTAAAAGCCAAAGACTGCCCATTGACCTACAAAGCCTTATATGAACCCCCAACCCTCCTCCATCTTTTATTCTCATCCCCAGATCTCTGCTCCAGCATCAAAAGCCTCTTTCCTATTCCTCAAAGAATGCATTCTTCATTCAGAGACTTTCCATTTGCTATGTCCTCTATTTGGAATGCTCTTTGAATTGACAAATCACCATGATTATCCTCATTGTCCTTATTGACAACAATGATCTTTTTACCAATTTTCACCTTGGTCAGTATAGCTAGATTGAAATATTTGAGCAATTGGTCAAGTTACACATTCAATAGTTTTCTTAATTTCTGATTCTACTTGGTTTGCAAACCCAAGCTCACAAATATTAGTCACTGGGAATGACAGCAAGTCTTTCATGGCTCTGCCAGGTGGCAATAAATATTAAAAACAAGGATAGACACAGGAATTTTGAGATTTCAACCTCTCCACCAAAGCACTTGTCATTTGACAATTTTGATAAAGGATTTTTAAAATACTTCTTTCTGCTTCTCATATTTTACAAGGTAAATGTGCATTATTTCTTTAATGGGCTTTTTTACAGCACCAACCTTGTGCAAATCATTATTTCTAGAATTTTTTCCTTCTTCTTTGTAAGCCATAACAGTGATTACTGAATTTGTGACTGGCTATCAAGCTCTCAGAAATATTGTAACTATGTCTTCTTTTGCTATGAGGAAGGCTTCCATACTTGTATATTTTTCTCCATCTTTACTGAAATAATTCGTCAATTATACACTAAAAATATTATTTTGACCTTGTTCTGGAAACACTTGATTGTTTTACTAGAAATGCCATTGTCTTTGTTTGCAATTGACATGAAAGTTTTGCTGGCCTTGCACCACTTGTGGCAGATAGGTACTAAGCAGGTCCTCATGATGGCTGCCTCTTAGTATTCAATAATACTAATCCCCTTCATAATCCTCTCCCTTGAGTATGAGTGGAATCAGAGACTTGCTTCTAATGAATAGAAAATGGCAAAGATGACTGGATACTACTCCCATGACTATGTTATCCTTTGGCAGAGGAGATGGAGTATTTCTCCTGTGATTATGTTATATTGTATAGGACTTTGGCCTTGACAGCAGATTTGCTTTAGACTCTTGCTTTCCTTGATGGCTTTGAAGAAGGAAGCTGCCATGGGTCCCACAGCTGCAAAGATATGAATTTTGCCAACAACCAGGGTGAAATTGAAGCAGACTCTTTCCCAATTGGGTCTCCACATGCAAACCAGCCCTGGCTGATGACACCTTGATTGCAGCCCTATAGAGGACCCAAGTTGTGCCTGGACTCCACATGCGTGAAAACTGTGAGATAATTAATGTGTGTTGTTTTAATACACTATATATTCGTTGTGTAAAAATGTATCACTGAGAACATATTAAAGATGAGAAATAGATGGACTATCAGCCCAAGAAAATCTAAACATTGTTATGTTCCCTACTATGGTTGCAAACAACAAAGACGGTTAACTTAACCAGAAAAGTTATTTTTAAAAAGATTTTATTTATTTATTCATGGGAGATACACACACACACACAGAGAGAGAGAGAGAGAGGCAGGCAGAGACACAGGCAGAGGGAGAAGCAGGCTCCATGCAGGGAGCCCAACATGGGATTCGATCCTGGGACTCCAGGATCACACCCTGGGCCAAAGGCAGGCACTAAACCACTGAGCCACCCAGGAATCCCCACCAGAAAAGTAATTAATTGGAAGGATATGGGGCAGGAATTTTCAAGGTTAGGGCAAGAATAAAGGAATAAGGCACAGTAAAGATCCCCCAGAGGAACCACCTGCTTAGGACAATGCCCCTTGCATTGCCACCACAGGATACTGCACTGGTCTTTCATGCTGCTAAACCTTGCAGCCTCTGGACCCTCCCTACCCATAACTGGATGCTCAACTGTCCCACCCACCATGAAAAAAATCTCTAACAAATCTTTGCCTTATGGATACCCCCAGGGTTAAAAATCTGGAGCAAGTGTATCTGATAGTGATAACTAGGCCACATGCCAACTGCCGACTACCAGAGAATGGGAATAACTGATCCACAGTCAGCTAGAATTTAGTTCTCCCAAATAAGAAAGTCACTAAGATATGAAACAGCCCAAAGGACTTGAATTTATACTTTAATGAATTATTCTGGAGCCATTCATCTATTTTTGTGAACTGAGTAAGTACATATCACAACCCAAAGGTATAAGATGCAAATTTCGTAATGAAAACAATAATTCAGAAATGACCTGCAAATTCATTGTCTATGACAAAATACAAGCATACCTCATTTTATTGTGCTTTGATTTATTGCACTTCACAGATAATTGTGTTTTTTACAATTTCAAGGTTTGTGGCAACCCTGCTTTGAGCAAGTCTATCAGCATCATTTTTCCAACAGTATTTGCTCTTTTCATGGCTCTGTGTCACATTTTGGTAATTCCTGCAACATTTCATACTATTTCCTTATTATTATATTTGTTATAGTAATCTGTGATCAGTGATCTTTGATTTTACTATTGTCATTGTTTTGGAGAGCCATGAAGTGTGCCCACATAAGACAGTGAACTTAATAAATGTTGTGTGTACTCTGGTTGCTTCACCAACTAGCCATTGCCCCATCACTCATCACTTTCCCTCTTCTCGGGTCTCCCTACTCCCTGAAACACAACAATACTGAAATTAGGCCAGTTCATAACTCTACAATGGCCTCTAAGTGTTTAAGTGATAGGAAGTGTTGTGTGGCTCTCACTTTAAATCAAAAGCTAGAAATGATTAAGCTTAGTGAAGAAGGTTGACAGTTGAGACAGGCCAAAATCTAGGCATCTAAACAGTTAGCCAAGTTGTGACTGCAAAGGAAATGTTCTTCAAGGAGATTAAAAGTGCTACTCCCGTGAGCATTCAAATAATAAGAGAACAAACAGCCTTATCGCTAACAGAAAGTTTTAATGATCTAGGAAGATCAAACCAGCTGCAACATTCCCTTAAACCGACGTCTAATCCAGAGGAAGGCTCTAACTCTTCAATTCTATGAAGACTAGAAGAAGTAAGGAGACTACAGAAGACAAGTTGGAAGCTAGCAGAGGTTGGTTCATGAGGTTTAAGGAAAGAAGTCATCTCCATAATGTAAAAGTGCAAGGTGAAGCAGCAAGTGCTAATGTAGAAGCTGCAGCAAGTTATCCAGGAGATCTAGCTAAGATACGAAGGTGGCTACACTAAACAACAGATTTTCAATGTGAACAGAACAGCCTTATTGTGGAAGAAGATTCATAACTAGAGAGGCAAAGTAAACGTCTGGCTTCAAAGCTTCAAAGGACAGACTAACTTTCTTGATAGGGACTAATGTGGCTGGTGACTTTAAGTTGAAGTCAATGCTCATTTACCATTCTGAAAAATCCACTGGTCCTTAAGAATTATGCTACATCTACTTTGTCTGTACTCTATAAATGAAACAGCAAAGCCTAGATAATAGCACATCTGTTTACAACATGGCTTACTGAATATTTTAAGTTCACTGTTAAGACCTATTGCTTAGAAAAAAAGATTTCTTTCAAAATATTATTGCTCATTGGCAATGTACCTGGTCACCCAAGAGCTCTGTTGGAGGTGTACAATGAGATTTATGTTGTTTTCACGCGTGCTAACACAACATCTATTCTGCAGCCTATGGACCAAGGAGTAATTTTAAATCTTACTATTTACAAAATATATTTTATAAGGCTGTAGTTGCCATGGATAGTGATTCCTCTGATAGAATCTGGGCAAAGTAAATTGAAAACCTTCTAGAAAGAATTCACCCTTCTAGATGCCATTAAAAACATTTGTGGGGGATCCCTGGGTGGCTCAGCAGTTTAGCGCCTGCCTTTGGCCTGGGGTATAATCCTGGAGTCCTGGGATCAAGTCCTGAATCGGGCTCCCTGTATGGAACCACTTCTCCCTCTGCCTGTGTCTCTGCCTCTCTCTCTCTCTTTCTCTCTCTCTCTGTCTCTCATTGATAAATAAATAAAATCTTTAAAAAATTTTGTGATTCATGGAAAGAGGTCAAAATAGCAACATTATCAAGGGTGTGGAAGAAGCTGATCCCAACCCTCATGGATGACTTTGAGGGGTTCAGGACTTCAGTGGAGAAAGAACCACAGATATGGTAGAAATAGCAGGAGAACTGGAATTAGAAGTGGATCCTGAATATGTGACCTAATTGCTATAATTTCATGAAAAAACTTGGAATGTATGAGCTTGCTTCTTATGGATGAGCAAAGAAAGTGGTTTCTTGATGTGGAATCTACTCATGGTGAAGATGCCATGAAGACTGTTGAAATGACAACAAATGATCTAGAATACTACATAAACTTAGTGGATAAAGTTTGAGGGGACTGATGCCAATTTTGAAAGAAGTTCTGTGAGTAAAATTCTATTAAATAGCATTGCATGCTGGAGAGAAATTGTTTGTGAAAGAGTCAATCGATGCAGCAAACTTCACTGTTGTCTTATTTTAAGAAATTGACATAGCCATGCCAACCTTCAGCAACCACATCTTGACCAGTCAGCACCCATCAACATCAAGGTAAGATCCTCCACCAGCAAAAAGATTATAACTAGCTCAGAGCTCAGATGATGGCTAGCAGTTTTTAGCAATAAAGTATTTTTAATTTTAAGGTATATACATTGTTTTTTTTATACATAATGCTATTGTATACTTAATAGACTACAATATAATGTAAATATAGCTTTTATAAGCACTGGGGAAACAAAAAAATTCAGTTGAGTTGCTTTATTGCAATACTCACTCTATTGCATAGTCTGGAATCAAACCTACAATATCTCTGAGGTATGCCTGTATACTATGCTAAACATATGTTAGCTGAGATGGAGTAACACATGAGCAATAATTAAAGATATGACAATTGGGGCACCTGGCTGGCTAAGTTGGTAGAGCACGTAACTCTTGATCTCAGGGTTGTGAGTTCTAGCCTCACATTGTGTGTGGAGCCCACCTAAAAATAATAATAAATAAAGATATGACAATCATTAAGAAACAAATGAGATTTCTGTAAAAATCATAATTAATCTTATTTTTTAAATTGGTGAATCAAATGGTATAATCACACTTTTCTTGAAAAACAACAGCCTACACACTGTCTGATGGACGATAGATGACCTTAAGTTATATGCTGATGGTCTTTGAGAAACACTGACATAAAGCATTCAGAAATAGGTTGCAATATATATGGTAAGTAATATATAGTAAAGGTAATAGTTCAAATGAATCATAAAATTAATAAATGGAGTGAAGAAATACATTGGTAAAGAAAATAAATGAGGATCCTTACGTCACTTCCTACATACAAATGCATTTCATATATATATCAAAATGCATATAACATTTCATATATAAAGCAAAATATATCTAAGATTTCATATATATAACAAAAGAGGAATCATAAAAGCAATAGAGAAAAGCATGATTCAATTTTTTAAAAATAAATTTGGAATGGGACCACTTTTCTAAATGAGGGACAAAAACCCAGAAGACTTTAAAAGCTTAATAAAGGTTATTAGAGAAATAAAAAAGTTCTGCATTTGTATCATTAATGAAAAGGCATAACACCTTTAATAAAAAGAGCCATCATAAATCAAGAAGAAAACCCTGATGTAAAATGGATGAATGTCATGAAGAATGAAGAAATGGGTCACAGAAAAGAAGTGCGTGTGACCAGGACTAAAAAAAAAACAAATTAAAACAATAATTAGAAATTATTTTTGCCTTTTAGATTGCCAAGAAATTAAAAATCTGATAATATTAATTGTTTCTGCAGGTGGAGGAAAAGGCACTCTCATATATTGTTTGTGATAGTATAAATTAATAGAAAGCTTTAAAAGACAACTTGGCAGTATCTGTCAAAATTTAAAAACGTACATTTTGATCTCAAAATTCCAAATTCTTTGAAGAATTTGTCCTGTAGACGTATTTAAGTCAACAAGGATTTCTGAACATGTGTGTTTTGTGTGGTATTTTTGTAATAGAACACAAACATATACACACAAACATGTGTTTGTGCCCCCAACAAAAATTAACTGGTTAAATACATTTGCGAATGTCCCAGTAATGGAACAGTATTTAAAATATCCATATACCTAGTTATAAAATAAGTCAGTCATGGAGATGAAAAGTACAGCATAGGAAATATAGTCAATAATGTTGTAATAACTTTGTATGGTGACAGATGGTAACTATGTTTATTGTGGTGAGCATTGCATAATGTATAGAATTGTTGAGTCACTATGTTCTGTTCCTGAAACTAATATAACATTGCATGTCAACTATAGTTCAATGACAAAAATAATTTAAAAGCCCAAACATATCAAAATAGATAGATAGCCAACGGATGTTTTTAAGTTAAAAATTGTTACATAAGGGGCCCCTGGCTGGCTCAGTTGGAAGCAAATGAAATTCTTGATCTTGGGGTTGTGAGTTTGAGTACCACATTCAATGTAGAGATTACTTACAAATAAAATCTTTTAAAAAATTATTGTTTCATAACCATATGTATAATTCAATTTGGGCTTAAAAAAGACAATATATACTATAGGTAAGTGAATAATCTTGCTATCTGCAAATAACAAGAAAGTAGAGAGGATAAAGATCCTATATTTGAATGTATAAGGGCTGTGTCCACCATCTTAATGGTAACAGTAAACCAAAAAAAGGATCAATTTCCTTTATAGCAGATAAATGTTCTGTGCATAAAAAATTACTTTGATTTCTAGGATTATCTAAATTACTTTGTTCTTCCTTTAAAAAATAAGAGAAAAGATTTAAAATCCTAGTACATTAAATTTATAATGACCTGTTAATTTATGACTATAAGATCCCATGGGGACAAGACCATGTTTTATATCTGCTGCAATATCCGTTTTCTTTGCCAGCCAGATCCAATAAGCAAATATTTGTGGCATGCAAATCACCTAGGATTTGCCTGCAGCAAATCTGCACATACCCAGCTGCACACTCATCAGCTTGACACCTTATAACACAGATGCTGTTGGCCTTTATCATCTTTGGCATGAAGCCAAGGCTCATTCTCCAATGGATTAGACGAGATAAATCATTGAACTGGCTCAGCCTCACTATCATCAGACTCCTTTGTTGTGAACACTTCTCATACAGTGAACACAAACTGATCAGCAGCATGAGTCACAGCTGGTCCGAGGACCTCAATTTAAAAATCCAACCAGCTCTTCTTCAATAGCCTCTGAGTATATAAGTACCATCTTCAAATATACAGACTATTATATATCAAAATGAAAAAATGCAAGCTTCATTTTCAGCGAAGTGCACTCTCATCAAATGAACAGGACTAAGTGTTCTCATTCTAGCAAGATCAGAGAGCAGAATATATTTGTTTAATTATAGTCTTTGAAGAGAATGGTGCATTCTTAGGTGACGAATTTCTAGAAGAGAACTTAAAACATTAAGATGCTCCTTGAAAGGGGTTCTAATTCAATAATTATAATGTTATTATTGGGTTATTTGCAAGGAAAAAAGAAATCCCGTTCCTAAAATTATACACAGAATAAGGTGAACATGAGACTCGGAATTTAGAATTTTCTAGATGAGATTATCTTACTTTCCCAGTGAAGACCTGTTGTAGTACAGTAAATAATAGGATCTATAGACACATTTGTGCTCACTAATGTTTTCTAAAAGTAGAATTAAATACAATATAGTTATTTCATTATATTGCCTTGATAGGTAAAATATATGTTTCTAAACCAAGACTGTTTCTACTTCAATCTCAAACCTATATTTCATCTTTAAAAGAACAACTGGGGATGCCTGGGATATCAGGGCTTAAACCTCAAAAATCATAAAGTAAAAAGAAATAGGCTATCAAGTCATGAAAAGATATGGAAGAAACTTAAATGCACATTACTAATTTAAAGAAGCCACTCTGAAAATAAGACATTCTGGAAAAGAACAAACTATGGACACAATATAAAGACTTGTGGTTGGTAGGGTCAAAGGGGAGGAAGGATGAATAGGCAGCACACAGAGGTGCGCTGAGGGCAGTGAAACTATTCTGTATGACACTGCAATGATGAATACATGTCACTATGTATTTGTCAAATCATCACCAAGAGTGAATTTCAATGTAAACTATAGATTTCAGGTGATAATGATGTGTTAATGTAGATTCGTCGATTGCAACAATGTACCACTCTGGTGGGAGATGTCACAGCAGGGACAGTTGTACAGATGTGGACACAGGGGCATATGGGAACTCTAGGTACTGTATGCTCAATTTTGCTATGAACATAAAACCAAAAATAGACTATAAATGTTGAGAAGTCAAACATTCAGAGTTCTTTATTTGCCAATATTTATAGATTCTAGCTAAACTTTTAGTAAGTTGGATAGAGGTCTAAGTTTTTTTTTTTAATATAACATAAACACTTAAGGTGAGTAGTTCATCTGTAGTAGATACCCAGAATAAGTTATAAGAACATACTTATTGTCCCCTAAATAGAAGCTCTCTAAAGAACAATATTATGCAGACCTCAAAAAAAGCAGACTTTTCTAGGTGAGTTTTAGTCAGAGCTTAAGATGGGGAAAGGAAACATTTTTAATTTCTCCTTTTGGTGGTTAGTATACTTTTGCTTCTCCAATTCTAGAAAAATGAGCATTGAGCATTGGCTTAGCATCAGGTCAAGGGAGGGTCAGGGTGAGGTGGTTTTGGGGGTGGGGCCAGGCCTAGGAAGTGAGTCATCTCAGTCCCTTTCTCAGGCTTCAAAGGCCAATCTGTGCCAATGTATTTCTGGCTTACTTCCATCACTACTTATTTTCACATATTAGTTTCAACTTTCCAGAACAAATGGCATTGTATCATAACAGAGATGGATTCATCACCCTAGAAATGGAAGAGAGTTGATTTAAAAAAAAAAAAAAAAAAGGCACTGCAGGGGTTCCTGGCTGGCTCAGTCTGTAGAACACATGACTCTTGATCTGAGGGTTGTAAGTTCGAGCCCCAGGTGCGGTGTAAAGATTACTTAAAAATAAGATCTTTAAAAAAAAATAGCACCGCAGAATAAAGACTCTCAGGGCTTCCATTATTTCTGTCCTTATCTACTCACTGTTTCTTAAAAATGCTTTGTAGAGTTCATGCCCATTATGAGAAACTTAACATTTCTAAGATGTACAAAGTGTTCCAAGGACCAGGCTACAAACGTGACTTTGTTGATGAGACCCAGTTTGTGGGACCTGGAAATGAAACTGGACAACATAGGTCAAGAGCCCAGCTAGATTCGTGGCTTTGTCTTTTCCCAATTACAATGAGAAACTCTTTATTTCTACTTAGTACATACTGAATAGGTTCACCATTGGCACAACACCACTGCAGGTGGTGTCAACGGAGACAGAAAGGGAAAGAGACCCATTTTCCTTGTGGAAGATTTAATCTCCTTGAAGTGATGCCATGCATGGAGAGTTAGGTAATGCATAAACCCCCCTTTATTAAAGCCTAACATGGGTGTTCAATTTTTGTGTGAAGAACTTTAACTTCTTATGACTTTCAACAAGGAAGGCTGATACAGAGGGAGAAAAGAAAGGATTTGTACATATTGCTATAGCTTGTTAGCTTGTCTTGCTTAAGCTACCATTGAAAACATCATTTGCATGGGGCATTGGTTATGAAGAAGACCTTTGAGTAACTTGTGGGTGAGATGTAGGGTTGAAAGGATCCCTCCACAGCCTCCCAAAGTGATTAAGTATGAGTAAGTTTCAATTCAACAAAGGAATTTACTTTGACTTATCAAGACTTTGTATAAGTGGAATTCATTCTTATGGTCTTCATTTATTTTAAAAATAATGGGTCAGAATGGGGCTTTACAAATATTAAGTCGTGTAACTTATGTAACAACCCCATTATGGATTAATGATAGTTGCTTACAGAATCTCTAATGGTTACCAAAAGATTTTTAACTTACTTTGAGTCATAATTAGGGAATAAGTGTTTCAGATTAGTAATAAAATTAAAACTGGATATACACGATTTACAGAGATCCTTAATTTACATATGGCGCCAAATCGAAAATTTTGTCTATTAATGTATTATTTCTTAAATTTCCCCCTAAAAGTAGACAGAGTTAATATGCCTGAGTGTGGCTTCCTCGACATACCTCATTTTCTCAATGTTTACATCCATATAAAGCAAGAAAAGTTTTTAAATGATAGTAAATTAAGACTTTAATTATTTAATTTAAATAAAGAATATTTGTAAATACTCATCTTAACATCATATGAAAGTCTCAAATCCCATTATGGAGGTACCCAAGACTGCATCTTCCCTTTGCCACAGAGATTACCTTAACAGAAAATGCAAACCGCAAGAAGGTAGAAATATGCCAGCAGAAATTCTGTCGACTGCTTTTCAGAGGTCAGCTCAGATCATGCTGTCTGCTTACTCTCAAGGCCTATGATGCCACATATTACAGATGGCACATTTTACAGGTTGTTCCCAGCAATGAGTAACACACTACAGAGAACACTCTAGATGAATCTGAGCAGCAGCCTGAACGCTCCTTTAATTTGAATTTCATTATCTCAGGGCTGAGAATTCTTGTCCTGGAAGAGCACACCACTCTGTTTTGGGCTCCCTTTCAATAAGTGTCTCCTTGGAGGTTTCTCTTCCTCCTGGCAGCACACTCAACAAGTAAACACCACCACAGTACTTATGTGCAGTGACACAACACTTCACGCTAACGGCCACCTACACAAGGGAGCCTACTCAAGCCCTAGAAAGTGACTAGTAAAATCTCCAGCCTCCTCATACCCACAGGTCTCACTAATCTGGATCACCTTCCATGCCAATACTCAAGGACGTTCTATGGAGGCACCATTAGGATGCCAGGCTGTATTTCTCCATCGCAGAGAGGTACTGGTTACTTTGGAATAAAGCCCAAATTACTTAATTTAATATTTAGCAGATTCCTTGCCAAAAGTGGGGCTTGATGTAAATTCAAATGCTGAAATTTCACTTGTTTTTAAAAATACAACTGGAAGGAAAATTTAGACGAGTATCGGAAATATGTTCTGCTCTTTCTGAAATGTTAAGATTCTGTCCCTCTTAGCAGAACTGGATGGTCACTTCCTAAGTCCTACCCCCCCTCCGGAGATGTCTGGGGAAAGGATGTATGATCAATGCGATTTTCATATAATAGACCAATATTCATACATGGAATTAGAGAATCTTATTATTCTATAGGCTTCCTTAAGAACACTATACAATTACACCTCCTTCATTTATAGTGTAGCCATCACCACCTTGTATATTGACTGAGCAGGTGCTTTGACCTCTATTAAGCACTGGGGATAAAGAGACGAATGAGGTCATCTTTGCCCTCAAGGATTTGCAGTCCAACAAAACTTTTACCTCCTTTCCTATCGGCCAGGAAGTGAAAAGAAAAAACCCGAATAACCCAAATACAGCCCGGTGGGGGCTGACATTAGCACTGCTAAAGAAATCAGACCAATCCAGCAAGAAAGACCACTCTGATAGGCTGAATAATCAATTCCCTCCACTCCCAGATACATATTCTAATCCCTAGAACCTGTAAATAATGTACACGGAAGAAGACACTTTACAGATGTGACTAAGGATCTTGAGATGAGATAATCCTGGATTATCTGGGTGGGCCCAATCTAATCACAAGAGTCCTTGTAGGAGGGAGGCAAGAAGGTCAGACATGGAGGGAGAAGAGGCAGGGACAGGAGCAGATGTTGGGGATGAGAACATGCTATATGCTGCTGGCTTTCAAGATGGAGAGAGGAACCACGTGCCAAGGGATGTGAGTGGCCTCTACATGCCAGTTTTAAAGGAAAGGAATGGATTCTCCCCTAGAACTTCCCAAGGAATGTAGCGCTGCCCACACATTTAGACTTCTAAATGTGATTTCCAGAACCATAAGATAATAAGTTTATGTTGCCTTAAGCCACTAAATTTGTAGCAATTTGTTATAACAACAATAGGAAAGTAATATAGACATGCTATGGACCCAGAAGCTAAATCTGGTTCCTGGCACAAGGGACAGATAAACTTGATCCTTACAATTCTTTTTTTTTTTTTTTTAAGATTTATTTATTTATTCACGGGGGAGGGACAAAGGGAGAAGGACAGGGAAGCAGACCCCTGCTGAGGGTTGAGCCCCATGTGAAACCAAGAGTCAGACGCTTAACCAACTGAATAACCCAGGTGCCCCACTAAGATTGGTCTTTAAACAATTCTGTGATAACTTACAGACAAATGAATCTTGTCTGCCTAAAATCAGTCCTATTGTGAGGTGCTTCACTTATTGCTCACAACATTTTTCTAACTTGAAATTGCCATCAAAGACGAGGAAAAGAAGATCTACAAATAGCCATGAAGCATAAGAAAGAAAGCTCAACATCAATAGTCATAAGGAAATACAAACCCAAACTGGAATGAAATAATATTTCACATTCACTGGGATGGCTATTACTTAAAAAACAGAAAGTACCAAGTGTTGGTGAGGATGTGTACAAATTAGAATCCTCATATATTGCTGGTGGGAATGCAAAACGGTACAGCCACTGTGGAAAACAGTTTGTCAGTTCCTCAAAAAGCCAAACAGAGTAATGACGTGACCCAGCAATTCTACTTCTAGGTATATCCAAAGAAATGAAAATCAACTCAACAAATACACATACGTAAGTGTTCCTAGTAGCACTATTCACAACAGTTAAGTGGTGGAAACAACCCAGAGTCTATCACAAAATGTGGTATATTCATACAATGGAATATTATTCATCCATAAAAAGAAATGGAGTACTAACACATGCTGCAATGTGGATGAACCTCAAAAACACTACATTAGATAAAAGAAATAAAAGGTCATGTATTGTCTGATTCCGTTTATGTGAAGTATCCAGAATCGCTAAACCCATAGAGACAAAAAGCAGATTGGTATTTGCAGGCCTGGGGGTGAGGAGGTAGAGATAAAGAATGACTGCATAATGGTTGCAGAGTTTTCTTTTGCATTATGAAAAGATTTTGGAACTAGATAGAGGTGGTTGTTATACAGCATTGTGAATGTACTAAATACCACTGAATTGTACACTTTTTTTAAATGTAGGCCCCACATGGGGCTTGCACTCACAGCCCTGAGATCATGACCTGAGCTGAGATCAAGAGCCGGCTGCCTAACTGACTGAACTATCCAGTCGCCTCCTGAATTATACACTTTAAAATGGTTAATTTTATGTGAATTTCACCTCAATTAAGAAAGGTTTTTGTTTTTTTTTTTTAAGATGAGGAAAGCCTGTCTTGAATTCTCCAAGGCATCTGCACAGTGGCACAGCAGGCTGCCTGTGGCTAGGTGCTCGATAAATATTTATGAAATTGAATGGTAGAAAATATTCATGTCCCGCAAGTAAATTTATTTCTTGGAATTAGTCAAGATCATTCTAGGCCAAGTCAGCTGAATAAGTTGGGTTATCAAATGGGATCATGCCATCTTAGTTTTAAAAAGAATAAAGTAAAACTGCTAAGTAAAAGACTGCTGTCAGAAACATGTTACCCTCCACTCACATTTCCCTCCACCTCGCAAGCATGAGCCTGGTCTCCAAACACTCCAGCCTACATGTCTCCTCCCCTTGGAGCTTCCCCGACCTTGCCAAGTGGAGCTTACCTCCTGGGCCTCTCACCTTAAACAGTTCATAGCTACCCAAGCACTTCCAGCTCTATAACTTCTCTGTCTCCCCATAACGGTGTCAGCTCGATGGAAAGCAATGGCTCTAATTTATTGACATACACTTAACAAGAAGCCCCATGTTGGCAGAGAGAAGGCTTCGCAAATGTTTGTCCAACGACAGAATGAATGAACTAATGAAAAACTGAATGAATAAAGTTTTGTTCTGGCTTGTGAACTGGCTCCAAAGACAATTCTAAAATTAGAATCCCAAATTTTGTTTTCAGTAATATCAACATTCTGAAATGAATGCGATTCTTGAAAGAAACTCTCTTTGGCTATTTAAATTCTAATGTCTTTGCTAAAATCCAGCCGGTCCATCCGTCTTTAATTGACACGCCTTCGACATTCTCCCCAGAGTGGCTGGGGTGCATGGCAGATGCTCTTAAGGCCAAAGTCTTTTAGAACAAACATCTGCTAACTTGTTCTCTATAAGGGTAAACAACAGGTCTTTGTCATTAAGGAAGAAATGTTTTAATATTTTTGTAATCAAGCTGCCACCACAATTCTGCCAGCCTTTCCTTATCTCATGGGAACATCCTCTGATAACAATGCAGTTTTGTGCTAAATTTCAAACAAATCTGGGCCACGGCAGGTTTGTCAGGGGTGGGGACAGTCATGTAATTATGTGCCTTCATTCTGTTGTCACACAAAACAAGATGAAATTCTTCGCGTTTTTCTTTGACCTTGGACCACTTCTTGAAACTTGAAACGGCACAAAACTTAAAGAATTCAAGCAGATTGAAATAAGAAAAAGTAGTGTTCACCCGAAACTACATCAAACTAATAAACGATTTTAAGAAGCTGTTCTTACAAATCTTCCAGGCTCTGTAACCCAGTCCTGTTCAGAGAGCCAATGAGCAGGATGAAATTCACATTACCCAGAACAACATGCCATCAGCCCGCTCGGTCACTCTGTTTTACTTTTCCTCACTGCTGGGCCTTATGCCAGATTTTTGTTTATCTGTTTATTTTCTGTCAGCCCCAACAGAATGGGAACCCCATGGTATCATGGACTTGCTATGTCCTACCATTGCTGTGTGCTCTGCAGCCAGAAGAGTGCCCAACACAGAAGGTACTCAATTCATATTTGTTGAATATGTCTTTCATTTCAGTTATATTTTTAAATTGTGATCATACACACCCTCTGCTCCTAAGGTACTTCCCTTAGGAAGTACCTCACCTGATCCAGTGCACCCGTGAGGTCTTACCTTCTGGCCTGGAGACCCACAGGGCGCTTTGAACATAAGGCCCCCACCCAGCAGACACAAGGTATTTATTCATCTGAACACACACACATATCATGAAAATAAGATGCTTCTTACAACATTAAAAATGACTGGAGATGTATTCCAAAATTGCTTATTTTACCCATAAACCTCAAGTCTACTCTCAACATAGAAGATAGAAGAAAATCTAATTAAAATGTTCTCATTGTGGTAATATATGCAAGTTAATCACTATGAGTCTTGGTCATAAGAATTAACAAGATTTTGCTGATTAATAAAAGAACAAGTTCAACAATAGCATGTGTTGGGGCAAGGTAGGGAATAGGTAGCGAGGCTGGGCCTTCAAATCATTCATCCTAAATTACTTTGGGTTTGGGACCTTTGTCATTAGCATCAAAGGCACACCCTGGATACAATGTATCCCACATGCTAATGCAGAGTATGTACTGGCTTCCAGTTAACTGATCAAAACATAATTATTAGGGGCGCCTGGGTGGCTCAGTGGTTGAGCATTTGCCTTTGGCTCAGGGCATGATCCTGGGTCATGAGGTCAAGTCCCACATCAGGCTCCTCGCAGGGAGCCTGCTTCTCCCTCTGCCTATGCCTTGCCTCTGACTTTCTCTCTGTGCCTGTCATGAATAAATAAATAAAAATCTTTAAAAATATATATAATTATTGGCTTTTAAACATTTCTAAAAGCAGTATATCTTATTGTAAAAGGAAAACCAAAAAATAAAAAAATAAAAACTCAAACAAAATAGAAAAATACGAAGTAAAATATAAAATTTCCTCTTTCATTTCCCAGGGATTAAGAACTGCTAATAGTTTGGGCTATATTCTTTTCAGGTATTGTTCATGCGCACACAAACTGATTTTATACATTTAATAAGTTTTACATGCCATAATCACACTTATTCTCAACAACAGTTCAGAACTATTTCCCTCTCCTCTGGGTATTATTACTAAGTCACACACACACACACACACACACACATACACACACACACACCCAATATTAAGAACAAGGTATAATATAAAGATGCTGATATGTTGGGGCACCTGGGTGGCTCAGTCAGGTAAGCATCTGACTCTTGATTTCAGCTCAGGTTACGATCTCAGGGTTGTGAGATTGAGCCCCGCGTGGGGCTTCACACTCAGCAGAGAGTCTGCTTCAGCTTCTCTCTCACCCTCTCCTTCTGCCCCTCACCCCTCGCTCGCTCTCTTTAAAATAAAAATAAATAATTTTTTTTTAAAAAAGAATACGATATATTCTAGGTATTTTGAAAAAGAATTTCTCTTTGTAGAGAAGGTAATTAGAAATGTTCAAGGAGGGCAGCCCCGGTGGCACAGCGGTTTAGCACCGTCTGCAGCCCAGGGCTTGATCCTGGAGACGCTGGATCAAGTCCCACGTCGGGCTCTCTGATGCCTGCTTCTCCCTCTGCCTGTGTTTCTGCCTCTCTCTCTCTCTCTCTCTCTCTCTCTCTGAATAAATAAAATCTTTTAAAAAAGAAAGAAATGTTCAAGGAGGGATGCCTGGGTGACTTAGTTGGTTAAGCAACTGCCTTTGGCTCAGGTCATGATCTCGGGGTCCTGGGATCAAGCCCCAAATCAGGCTTCCTACTCAGCAGAGAGCCTGCTTCTCCCTCTCCTGCTCCATGTGCTTGTGTTCTCTCTTTGTGTCAAATAAATCAATCAAATCTTTAAAAAAAAGAAAGAAATGTTCAAGGAAAATGGATAAAAGGTATTGCTAGGCCGAGCCTCTTTCAGATTGAAGGCTACTTTCTTTTTATTCCCCACTATGACCAAATTTCAAATGCCTCATTCCTTTGTTATAATCAAATCCTCCTTGGGCAAAAAAATTCTCTTCTAAATCTATGGTACTTCCTTCTTCATGAGATGTCAAAGTCAAGGTACTTGTTACTATAATTCTTATATGTTCTATCTTCCCCTGCAAGGAATCCCTGCAAAAATATACATTTTTAAAATTCTAAATTTGGCTTAATGGCAATCAAACAAACAAACAAAAAATCAAGATTCCCAAGAACTATTTCTGGATGTATCAGGATCTTACCAACATCATCAAGCAGGTGGCTGTGTTCTGCATTTTTGTATTCAACTGCTTTCCCTTCAGACTATCCTTTTCTCCTTAAACTTTTAAAAATGTATATAATGAAACTGATAAATTATCAAATGCTACATCTGAAACTAGGGATGTACTATATGTTGGCTAACTGAATTTAAATTTTAGAAAAGTGTATATAATGAAAATGTACAAACACACCAGTGTGCTACATAGAATGTTTTGCAGCTTGGTGACAACAGCTCGAGCAGGGAGCCAGCCAGCAAGTATTTAGTACCTAGTGTGTGCCCCCTAGTGTGTGAGACCTTAAGGAAATGAAGGTAATGGTGCCCTTAAGCAGATCCCTGGCTGGTGGAGAGAGCTCAGGGAGTAGCTAACCCTGCAGTGGGGTGCAGAAAGATTTCCACATAGTGATTGATGAAGGAGCCACATGTCCTGAAAGACAAACAAGAGTTCTGCATGTGAAGAATGGGGAAGGAAGAGAGGAGAAGATGAGCATGTAGTGGAGCAGAGAAGTAAGAACACACAGCATTGGAGTTGAGATGAGGAGTCTGGGATGCCAGGACCAGAGCGTGTGACTAGGGGCCAGTGGGAATGTTGGTGGCACAGGTGGGGGCCAGGCAGGCAAGGGCTCTTTGTGTGAGATCTTGACCTTTCATTTTAACCTGAGGGCACAGGCTGGATCATTGAAGATTTTGTCCAGGATTAGGAAAGAAACTGAACTGCCACTTAGTCCAAGTAAATATAAAAAACTTCACGACCTCCAGACTCTCCAACATGAATCACAGGAAAACCACTCAGGCCCTCACTGGGGCGGGCGGCAGCGGCGGCGGTCTGCGTACCATGATCGTGGACAAAAGAACAATCTCGATTATCTGGTTTCCCAGGCCACAAAAGATAAGAAAACAGACACGTAAACTCCTTTGTAGCTATAGAGCACGATGGATGTGAACTAACGTGACAGTGGCCATCATTTCACAACGAACAGAAGTCGAGTCATGATGCTGCACACTTTAAGCTCACACAGTGCTGTGTTTCCGTTCTGCAGCCAAGGAAAAGAGAGGAAACAGCACGGGAAAGGGAAGGGAAGTAGAAGCTGCCAGAAGCAAATGCCCGGACCCCAGTAAACAAGGGACAGCTGAGATGGAAGACACACAGGAATCCGGGGGGAGCCAGCCAGGGCGGGCTGAGGTCAGCCGCCCCTCAGGTGGGTGTGAGAATTCCCCTCGTGTTGGTAACAACTTCAAATGCACATTTATGTGTGAGCCCGGTTTGTTGTGATGTTATTGTACCGGAGCTGGGTATAAGTCAACTTTATACTTGGATGAGGAAAGTGGGGCCTGTGAGTCAGCCCAAGGCCCCGCGCCAGCCAGTGGAAGGGGCTCAGCCAGGAACATCTCCTCCTTTTCCGACTGAGTCTAGTTTCCTTGCACTATTCCAAATGTTAGAGTATGTTCAATTTGAAAAAGCAGGGAACTGTGACAAAATATAAGCAAGAGTTGCAATTTAAGAAAGATTCTCACTCAAAATGTAAAGTCACATGTTGGTGGTGAAAGGGTGAGCTTCCTCACAGCTGCTGGCCGCCCGTGCCGTTCCAGAGAGAGGCGCCAGAACTATGCACCAAGCTGCCCTTCTGTGTTCAGGGGGTCTGAGAAGGCTCGTGGTACCCCAGAGCTCATTGCTAGTCTCCTGAGTTTTCTCTGTTGCCAACTCACACCAAATTGAATAAACCAGAATAAAATTCGTGCAGTCAACCCCTGCAAAATCAAAAGTCAAAAATCTTCTGTCAACCCCTTTCATAAACTAGAATCTACCTCGGTCCGTCTGTCTTAATTTGTCCAAATCCCCTATCTGATACTCCAGTCCCCACTCTGGAACTGGACCTCCACACTCTATCTCTGTGAGAAAATGCCAGGGCTCCTCTCATCCTCCTACTCTTGTCACTTCCCTGGGGTTTGTACTGTCCCTCCATCTGCTCCCCACCTGCCATATAAACATATGTCCTTTGTACGCTTGGTCCCCTAATTAATGAGCCTCTACTGGAATTTCCAGCTGATTTCCAGCCCCTGATCACCTGATTGCATATCCTAGTACATACAGCTTCAAGATAATGGATTGGGACAGTTGCATTTCATGGAGACTGTGACCAAAGCCATTTGGCTGTCCTCCCCAGAGACAGTCTTTGTGGCCAGAACAAATATAACACATTCCCCTGAAAAACAATATCGCATACAACCCAAAGGGTAAATTGTGTTTGGCTTTCCTTCTGTGCAAAAGTCAATGGGAATCAGATTTGGCATGGGCCATGCCTCATGTGTTGGCAAATGGCCAACCATACACTCAGCCCGATGTGCTTTTATATGTCAATGCAACATTTTCCATTTGCAGTTAAGCTGTCCATGGGGCTACTCTCTGATAATAAATAAATACATTCACTTTTTTTTTTTTACCTTAGTTTCCTATCTGTAAAAGCAGAACTGATCATTTGAAATGTTTACATAATTCACTGGCATACTGTGAGAAATGAACTATATTTGTAAGCAGTTTTGAAGAATTTTGAAGATGAAAGGGATAGTTTCAAGCTTTGAGGTATGGACAGCATTCTAAAAAAATAATAAATCACTTATCTCTAGTCCTGCATTTTGAACATAGTTTTGTGGAAGTTGATTTTGTGTTAAAATAACCCAGGCACCCAAAAGTCCATTAGAAGTTTTTACAGTTTTGAGTCTTCGTAAAAACCTTCGCTGGAATTGCTAGTATAAGAGACACCTTTGTTTATAGAACCTTAGGGTTGTGACAAAAACTGACACAAGCCAGGAAATTTAAAAGTTAACGGTGGTACTTTGTGCGAAATGTATGCTACGGGGCTGCTGGTTTTCCACAAAGTCTGGGTTTTAAGGACAAGGTTGGCTTTAATTTCCAACTCTCTGTTTTTTTTCACTGAGAGTCACAGTCGCACAGTTATTTAAACAAATGTCTTTGAACTTCCTTAATTTAGAGAAGTGACCCTGAGGTTAATGAATGTAAAATGCTTGTTGTTTGAGCAAATGAGTTAGCTCCACCTACTGACGTCTGGTCTGTAAGTGCTACAGACTGGAGCCATAGCTTCTGTGAAGACTAAAGTTTTACTCTCACAAGAAACCCAGATATTTTCACTCTTACACCACGCTGATTGTTCTCTAAGGTCAGGACTAATGCCCTAAATTAAGTTGCTTGTAAAGAAAATGATGGTTGCCAAATTTCCCTTACTGGGCAAATAACTCCCAAGTATATGAAATGCAGAGAGAGGCATCCAGCAGGTGATAAATTAAAGGCAAGTTGGGAGGATGAAGTTTTAAGCAGCTCCTGGTCAACGCTGGGGAACCTAGCTGGGTGCCTCTTCACAGTAAGTGGATGAATGCCGCATCCACAGAATTCACCACCACTCCCAGGGAACAGCCTCACTGAGATGCTTTGTTTATAGGTCAACGCAGGCCTCCAGGAGGACAGACAGGGCATTTTTGTAAATGGTACAAGATCTTTATGGTTCTAATAATAATGTACTTTCATATCACAACAATCAATTCTCTTACTAACACACAAAGCAGAGGAGTAGCTTCTTTCTATCTCCCTTAGACAATGGGTCTGAACAGGGTATGCAGTGGAATCCTCCGTGAAACCTTTTTTTTTGTTTTGTTTTAATTTAGCTATCCCTTTTTCCCATGGGAGATTCTAGTTAGTTGGTGTGATGTGGGGCTGGGATGGTGATTGATTGATAGATAAACATACAGGAAGAGAGCCAGATGATAGGTAGGTAGATAGACAGACAAATATATATAAACAGATAGGTAGGTAAATAAATAGACAAGCTTTAATTCTACAAGTGATTTTGATGGGCTCTCCACTGCTCCTCTTAAGTGGTATATGGCCACATCATTCAACAGCCAATAAAAATTAATTCATGCTTTCCATGTAAGTACTAGCACACAATAAAAGATACGCCTTGGGCTTTATTTTGGCCAGTTTTTGAAAATGTATCTCCTGCCAGATGCTGCGTCAGGTGATGAGTTCACGAGGAAGACATGTTTCTGTCCTTGAGGAGCATGTGGCCTAGTCAAAAAGGCAGACACATAAAGTAACATTACAGTTTATCTGATAACGTACTATAATTGGGTAGGAGAGCGCTCTGTGGCAGTAGAGGAAAGAGAACACTAATTCTATACAGAAGAATTACAGAAGATTTCACAGAGGGAGGGACACCTAAGCTGGGTCTTATGGAGAAGGTTTTTCAAGGTAGCAGTAGGGGATGCAGAGAACCAGAGACTTCCACAGAGAAGGATCAACATGTTTAAATTATGTGTGTTTCTAGGGTGTATTGAGAAGTGCAGAACAGCCAGTCCCCAGTATATGTGAGTGAGGGGGGTGGGGGGAAGGGCAGTTAGGGTGGGGATATGAGGCACAGCACCTGTGTAGGGGTGCTGCTGCTGGCAAACCAAGATGAGGGCTGGTCCCTTGGAAGTCTCCTTTGACATTCTGGGGGAGAGGGGAGGGTCCACCCAATACCTGATGCTTCATTTGTAAAAACATTTAGAGTTAAAAACCCTCTGTTATTTTTTCTTTTATATATATAATTTAAATTCAATTTGCCAACATATAGTAAACACCCAGTGCTCATCTCATTATATGCCCTCCTTAATGCTGGTCACCCAGTTACCCTATCCCCCCCCCCCCCACCTTCCCTTCTATAACCCTTTGTTAGTTTCCCAGAGTTAGGAGTCTCTCACGGTTTTTCTTCCTAATTTTTCCCCACTCAGTTTCCCACGGTTCCCTTATGGTCCCTTTCACTATTTCTTATAGTCCACATAAGAGTAAGACCATATCTCTGTCACTTTTTCAAGTGATCCCCACAACCACATGACATAGTTAAGTGAAATATTATAAAAGGTTGTTTTATTGAATGTTATTGTTCTTGTTAAAAGGTATGCATTAAGCCTAGTATAAGAAGCACCATTTCTTAACCAAAATACTCAGAAAACAAGCTAGTAGATTATACCTTTGTTTTAATATTTAAGGTCAGTTCAAAATTATCTTAAACTCATTCTGAGGTGTGTGTGTGCATGTGTGTGCATGTGTGTGTGTGTGTGTGTGTGTGTGTGTGTGTGTGTAGGAGAGAAGTATAAGGTGGAACAGGACCTATTTCTCTATCACTAAAAAGCAGGACGCCTGTGGTGAGTCACATGATATAGCAAATATAGCATCGGTGTCTAATAGTGGCTCTGACCCAGCCAGTCGGCACAGATACACAGTTAGTGATGATTAAATCATAGCAGTGCTATTTGGGGTCTAATAATGTACCTCTTTTGTTATATAAAACCTGACAAGGGATGTTTAACATCTCTTACTAGTTAAAACTCACATGTAAAATCTCACTAGGTAATAGTTTTTGCCACCGTGGTGAATCTTCATTTAATATTTAATTTGCTTGGGAGACAGTGGAGGAGAAAACACACTTCTTGATTAGGAAGTAGGTGATTAAGTCTCTCCAGAACTGCCTTCTTTGATCAGGTCCACATACACCAAAATGATGGATTAGAGAAAGCTTAGATTCCATTTACTTTGTTCCTATCCTGATATGTCATCCAGAAGTATCCTCTTGCCTCTGCTTTTCTCTTTCAGCTGTATCCTTGGAGATTTCACTCACTCTCACAGCTTCTTGTCCCACCTGCAAGCAGAGAAGTCCCCAGCACAAATCCTCATCTAGATTGGCCTACTCAGGTAGAGGGGGAAGGGGCAGAAAAGCTGGCTTCTTACTCCTACTTAACGCAGGTATTTCTGAGGGTCTATAATGGTGATTCTCACCCTGGTTATCCATTTGAATATTCTGGGGGAACTTTCAAACAAATATAATGTCCTGAACCCACTCCAGGAACTTTGATCTAATTTGTCCACGGTGAGGCCTAGAGACTGCTATATTTTAAAAGCTCCAGGTAATTCTAAAGGGTAGCCAATTGAGAAGAACCACTCAAAATCTTTGGAGGACACAACAGATGGCTCTGATATGCCAACTGGCCTCAAGACACCTACAATCTGGTTGGGGGAAAAAGTCTCAGAGAATATCTCAGACTACCATGAAGTACAAAACTGTGTGGTGAGTTCTTTTAGTGCCCTGAGAAAAGACAGGTCTCCAAGACCAGTCAGGAAGATGTCATGAGAATGGGGTGTGTGCTGGGCCTTGAAACGGGGCTGAAATTTTCTTAAGTTCCCTCTTCCCATCCCCACTGCCACTACCCTAAACAAGCACCTTCTAAGAGCATTTCATTCTTGGGAGCTTCCATCTTGGCTCTCTCCTCTCTGTTCTTCCCATGTTTATTCCTTGAAATCATCAGTCCCACCAGGTCATGCTTCTGCCTAAAACCCTTCAGGTGCCCCTGAGAGCTCACAGAACTATGCCAGATCTCAGACTTTCCATGATAAGCCTGTGCTCTTTCTCATTACCACTCCCTAGCAGGACAGTCTTCCTTTTGTTCCTCAATGCTCCCAATCCCTTTCCTGCATTGGGGCTTCTGCATCTGCTGGTCACTCTGCTTGGGATACTTTTTCCCTGGCTCTCAAGGAATTGATTCCTCTTTATATACCCCAGGTCTTAGGCTGCATGTCACCTTCTCAGGGAGGCTGTCCTTGACCAGCCAGTCTAGAGCAGCCCTCCACCCCAACCTCATTCTCTGTCAACATGTTGGTTTATGAGCTTAACAGCACTAATCACAACCCAAGTATTTTATCTATTCAGTATTAACTTTTGCTCTCTCTGCTAGAAGGAACTTCTATAATGACAAGCTCTGACTCCTTTCTTGGTATCTATGCTCACCAACACAGTGCCTGGCACAGAGTTAGTGATAAAGAAACATCTGATATATGGATAAAAGAATGAATGGCAAGGAGGGGAGGGTGTTCTGGGTGGGAAGAACTGCAAGTACAAAGAGAAGGAAGGAGAACATGTTCTGTCTGTGTGTCTGTCTGTCTGGAACACACAAAGGACTGGATCCAGGGAAGTAGAAGACACGTGGTAGGGAAGTAGAAGACACGTGGGATATAGCTGAGTTAGTGATAAAGAAACATCTGATATATGGATAAAAGAATGAATGGCAAGGAGGGGAGGGTGTTCTGGGTGGGAAGAACTGCAAGTACAAAGAGAAGGAAGGAGAACATGTTCTGTCTGTGTGTCTGTCTGTCCGGAACACACAAAGGACTGGATCCAGGGAAGTAGAAGACACGTGGGATATAGCTGAGTTAGTGATAAAGAAACATCTGATATATGGATAAAAGAATGAATGGCAAGGAGGGGAGGGTGTTCTGGGTGGGAAGAACTGCAAGTACAAAGAGAAGGAAGGAGAACATGTTCTGTCTGTGTGTCTGTCTGTCCGGAACACACAAAGGACTGGATCCAGGGAAGTAGAAGACACGTGGGATATAGCTGAAGATAAGGGTGAGCAAGTCATGTACAGTTATTAATAGCTGTTACTAATGAAAGTCAGAATTTGAATTTCACATCTGTTAAGGTGTAAAAAACTGCATTAGGACTGAATGATTCAGGTCTAAGAAAGGAAATCATGTTTATGAAACCCAAAAAGCAATGGAGCATAATTTTAGCCACTATACATGATTAGAAGATTAAATATTTGTAAACAATTGATTTATGTAAGGAAATTCAAAGTGTAATTTGGGGGGATAAATAGTTGGGTGTTAGGGATCCATCTTCTGTAAAAGAATTATTCAGAGCTACTTATGGAAAATGTCTGCATATATTTTATGCCAGACAGTAGGAAAGCCTATTAACCTATCTTTGAAACCATGGCTTCTCTTGACATATGTATCAAAATTTGAATAAATGAGAATATTATTTCATAGCATGTTTTCCAATCTTGTCATGGCTCAGAGTCACAGAGAGTCTGAAAAGAGGTAATGTTAGCATTACTGGGGAAGGATCTAGCCATGCACAGGTGTGGTGAAAAAATCCCCACTGCTCTGTGATCTTCCCTCTAACCATGATCTCTCTGAAAGAAAATCAGAGAAAGAATAAATTTCTTCCATATCCCAGAAAAATTTGTCTAAATATTTAACTATCACTTCAAAATTCTTCTATGCCTCTTTTCATAATTTCTGTTAATGATTCTAACATTAAAATATCTGTCGAATGAATTTTTTAAAGATTTATTTTTATTTTAGAGAGAGAGAGAGCATGCAGGGGAATAAGGTGCAGAGGGAGAGAGAAAATTAAGCAGACTCTGCTCTGAGTGTGGTGCCCAAGGCAGGGCTGGATCCTAGGACCCTGAGATCAGATATAAGCTGAACCAAGAGCTGGAGGTTTAACTGACTGTGCCACCTAAGCACCAACCCCCTTCAAATGAAATTTTTAAATAACTTTTTATTGCAGTAACAAATCTCGTAGGCAGACTCTATCAAAAAATATTCTGTTATATAAAATGTATGAACGTCTGTGAGAGGACATTTCAAAACTACATTTTTTCTTACCTGTGTACTGATCTCTATCTAATAAACTATTCAGATATGTGATAATACCATGTTTGACACTGATATTTAAAAATGAATTTCCTGGGGAGGTGGGGGAAAAAAGAAAAATAAAAATGAATTTCCTTTTGAAAAAAATTGCCCTGAATTAATGAAATGACATATTTAATTTTAAAACATTTCTTACATGCTTACTACATCCTGGGCACTGGACTCAATGCTATGGAAGACACAAAGATGAGGAATCTCTACTCTCTAAGCAATATGACAACACAAAAAATGCTGGGTTGAATTCTACTAACTCAAAAGATCTGAATTTGAGTCTATAAATTATTTATTAATTTATAAGATTTTATTTATTTATTTGAGAGAGAGCACAAGACAGAGAGAGAGAGAGAGAGATCACAAGCAGGGGGGAGTGGTAGAGGGAGAAGCAGACTCCATGCTGAGCAGACAGCCTAATGCAGAATTGGATCCCAGGACCCTGGGATCATGACCTGAGCCAAAGGCAGATGCTTAACTGACCGAGCCACCCAGGTGTCCCCATCCACATGTCTGTTGAGTGAGTTTATATTTAGTTTCCCCATGTTTGATTTAGGGAAAATTATCTTTACTTAGCGAATGATTACAAGTATATAAAAAAAGAATGATTGCGAGTATTAATGATATAACATGTGTAAAATACTTAAGTTGATGCCTGGAACATAATAGGGATTCAAAAAGGTAAGCATTCTTCCCTCCAAGACCTTTAATATTCAGTTAAATATGACTTGCTTTTGTGTGCCTGACTTCTAAAGTAGGACTTCAAAGTTAACTTTTTAGATATAAAATCTAGCACCTATTTTTAACAATTCATATGAAATATTAGTTTGGATCAATAAAATCTGCACATTACTCCTAATTTCATAGATGCAATTGAATTCCATTCATTTCCAAAGCTAAGTCTAGCTGCCTCTCCTTTACTGCAGCTGATGGTGATGCTAATGAGCAATGAAATGCCCCAAAGCTTAGAAACAAGGAAGGAGAAATCCTGGACATAGATGACACAGATATTTAATTTCAAAATAAGCAAGCTCTGATATTTATACAAGTGAATGGTTTGCTGGTTTTCCCAAAATGGCTTCTATATGAGGAAACAGGAAATGCAGAAGAATTCAAGAGAGGAAGAATATGATGAAAATGAAAAGCAAAAATGAAAACGAAGGGATTGCAACAATGATTCCCAAATCTGAGTTCTACACCTTGTTACTGGGCATCCCCCAGAGACCCTGCAGCTAAAATGACCGAGAAATGTTGCGTTCTATAATCCATCTTGGGAATTCACAACAAATATTAGCATAGGCAAGGAATTATGTGCTAATTCTATTAGCATGTTAAGAAGAAACCTGTCTAACAGTCAAACTCAGCAATTCCCAAAATTGCCTGAACACTGAATCCTCTGTGTGTTTGTGAAAAGGAAGTGAAATTTAACCAATGTCTTATGGCATTCATGTGCAGTGACATATAATTTAGAAACCATTGTTACTTATTCCCTTCTCTGCTACTGAATACTTTTTTTGCTGACTCTCCATATCTCTTCCACTGTTTCTTCTTGACCTGAGTAAGCCATCGGACCAATAATTCCTATTTTGTCTTATGAAGATAGAAAAATTCATTTTGCCTTTGGAAAGATGAGTGGTTGCAAAAAAATGAACAACAAAAAAGAAAACCACTCAGAACTAATTCTAATGATTGGGGGTAAAAACCCCAAAACCTAAAACTTTGTTTTAGAAACAATGACTTTGTCCTCCTTCTCCACGTTCTCAAGCCAGAACTGTTGGTTTATTCTCAGGTGGTTAAAGTCTCCCTCCAAAATTAGACTAATAACTCAGAATCAGACCTATAAACAAATGGTTGCAGAGGGGAGGGGATTGGGGAATGGGCAAATGCGTGGAGGGGAATCGGAGATGCAGGCTTCCAGTTAAGGAATGAAGAAATCATGGGAATAAAAGGTAAAGCACAGGGACTACATCGACAATATTGTAATAGTGTTGTATGTTGACAGATGGAGGCTACGCTCTGGTGAACATAGCATAGTGCATAAACTTGGGAAATCACTACGTTGTACACCTGAAACTAATGTTGTATTTTTATCAACTACACTGAAAAACAAAACAAAACAAAACAAAACAAAACAAAAAAACTAAGAAAATTTAGTGCCACTTTGCAAGTACTTTTATGTACACTTTTATGTACTACATTTCCTTGGACATTTTTGTCTTAAAGACAGTGATTTCTGTAATAATTATGGCACTTTGAAAATAGATATTCTAAAAAAAAAAAAAAAAGAAAATAGATATTCTGAAAAGCAGATTCTTTATTAAACTTTAATCCCTCCCTGAGAAAAATATCTTTATATGAATCTAGGATGCTCTTAGAAATAGTTATTTGATGAACTATAAAATGCTACAACAGCACAATGGGTGTCACAATAAACGCAAAGAAAAGTACTGTTATTACTTGTTTTATGGCAAATAAAATCCTCAATAATAGACATTTTTATGACGTAAGAGGCATTTCAGAAAATAGGAATCAATTCCTTTTTTTAATTAAAAGGAAAATCTTAAAAAAATAAAAAAATAAAAGGAAAATCTTCTCTAGATTCTTATTAAGTTTTTCAGAAGAGCTAGCAACATTATATTCCCCTACATTGAAGCTTTTAATCCCCAACTGAAAAATGCACAAACAAGTACATATATAAAATTCATTACATGCATGCAAATGTATGCATATGTGTGTATGTGTGTATATAACATTATTATATTTCTAAAATGTGTCACAGTTTACAAAATTATAGCTACTAAAACCAAGATACCATGAAAGTAGGGAATTAGAGAAAAAAAATTTAAATTGCACCAAATATAGTTTTTAAACATAGTCAAATGTCCTAGAAAGCATTCATTTCCAAAACAAATTAATTCACATAGGAAAGTCAGCTCCATTAGGTAACCCTTCTCCTGAATCACCATCTGTAGTTGTTTGGGAACTTGGCGATGACAGCCTGAGCTGCCAAGGTAGATTCTCCTAGGAAAGTTTTTTGAACCAGTTTGAAATAAAATGTGTTTGTGCTTACATTTTCTTACATAACAGCTTATTCTTTACCAATATTATTTCAGTGCTTAGGGGCATGTTTCTCTGGACCTGGTCTTATCTTTGTGTTAAAAGGACTGTCAAGAAGCATTTGAAAGTCTCTTTTCTCTACATCACCTATAGGATCCGTCTGGCAGGCAGGGCTCAAGGAAGCAGTAACTGCTGTTGGGTCTACTGGGATGAACTAAACAAAGCAGATTAAAGTAGGAAAGATTTTAAATTGGGGGTAAAAAACAACCCTGCATCATCCCGAATCCATGGTTAGTAAGGAATTTTGTGTGTGCATGTGTGCCTCTGTGATGTGTGTGTGTGTGTGTGTGTGTGTGTTTGTATAAGTTATCACTGAATGGCTATTAAGGCTAGCGGGTAACACAGAAGTATTTCAAATTCAACAAGTCTTAAAACAGAACTCATTGTTGTCTTCCCTTTAAAACTCCCCTGGTATTCCATAGTATAGAAATATTATTATTATCTTAGATTCTCACTAGAAACCTCGAAAGTCGGCTTTGATTGGTCTCTTTTCCCCTTCCTTCTCATCCACTCATCATGCTTCAACTGATGCAATGCACCACTCAATCGTGTTCACATTTCACCACCCACCTCGATTTCCAATTACGCTGTTGGTACAGCCACCTGACTAGCATCTGATTCTAAGTGCTTACTTTCTACACCAACATCACGCTGCCAGGGCCATCCTGCTAGAGTGTATATTTATTCATAAAGCAACCCTGCTTCAATTTTTGGATGGTTCTTTAAACAGCCAACATGCATTGAGAAGTACCATATTGTACCAAATTTTACATGTAGTGTCTTATTTTCTCTTCATAACAATCCTATAAGATGGATACAATTATTGTTGGCGCTCACAAATGAAAAAATAAACCCAGGTTTTAGATAACTTGCTCATGGTCACTGGGATGGCAGGTGGCAGAGCCGGTGTTCATCTCAGATTATCAGGTGCTCTTGATCATTCTCTTATAAACTTTCCCTCAATCTGATTCCCAAATAACTCTCCAGTCTTTTTTACAAGGAGCTAGAAGACTGTGAATTTCTCAAATTCAACTATTGTACATCAAGGGTCGAAAGCCTGTAAAGCCACGAGGCTAGAATGTAAGGTGAGGGCACAGTGACTCACATTTGTCAGCTCCTTTCCAAACGAGTGTGCCTCTTATAACCTGTACACAGCGATGGAAATATCCTGATCCCAACCAATGAAAAATTTTCCCCACCAATGCTGGGGAAATTCTTTATAATACTCTTTATAATACTCTGCCCCCTGTACAATACGGAATAACATTTCAAAAACATTGTTTTTCAGACATCAATCACACACTACTAATCAACTTTGCTGTAACATCTCTTTCATGACTCACGCATGAGAACCACTTGAGGAGGGGTAGGGTGAGGAGCAGTGAGGGGTCTCGAAAGCAGGGATAGAATAACTTGTAATCACAGACTTGTTTTTGTAAAAGACCATCATGTGAACCATCACAGAATTTATAAGAAGAAACAGTCATATAAAAAAAGAAGAAGAAGAAAAGGTTAGATATTGCTAAAACTGCCCTGACATATTCCACATGCACTATTTGATAAATATTTTATTGTTATTCCAGGAAAAGCTTTTAAAGGAATACATAAGCCAGCAATTATGGGGAAGGGATGTCTCCTTCTCAGAGATAGTAGGAATGCCAAAGACAGCTCTTTGCTGCTAAGGACAGGGTGGACAGACTCACAATGGCATGTTTGCTGAAATGTGCACAGATACACATACAGAGCCAGAGTCCCAGGCAGCAACTCTTCCTTATGTATTAACAACAGGAAACACACAAATATCTCCAATGCAGTGTTCTGTGTGATGTGAATACATTGGAGGCACTTAGCTTGTGAGTGTGTGTCTCTATGTGTGTGTACTCATAGTTGTGTTTCTGCTTGACAATTATCCAAAGCCTGACACAGAAAGCCCTGCTGGAAGGAAGCCTTGATCCTGATGGTTTAATGGTTAGAACTATGCCCAGCTCTAAACTGCTAGCCTCTGAAATACAAGGCCTGAGCCCATTTCTGGCTGGAACAATTTAGGCAGGTATTCAACATCATTATCTTGTTTAAATTAAATGGGAGAAACTGCAATGCTCCAAGTTAACTGGGTGTCTTGGTATCATGCTAAAAGCATTTCCAGGGATTTTGTTTTCTTTTTTTGGGGGGGTGGGGGGTGGCCACTTACCAGTACTATCTTAAATGCCTTCCTATAGTCAATACAATTTATTGAAGTGTATGTATGTGATGGATGTTTACATTTCCCTGCTGTAAGAGGGGCTATTTATGTCATCAACAAATTACCATGAAAAGTGATCACTGACAGTCAACTGGCCATTATAAGAAAGATGTTATCTCTGAAATATTCAAACAATGCCATTTAAAAGCCTGTTATTCCACTCAAAGGTAGACATACCTATACTGGAGTTTTCACCAAAAATTTGAAATGATGTAGAAATTGCTGCTTTAAAAGCCACTTGACAAAGTGCATAAATATTCTTAAGTGTGTCAGAGGCAGAGGTATTTTATTAATGGCATTTAAAAAGCATAAATAAATATAAGTACAAATAGAGAAAACACGTATTTCCCTAAGCTATAGTTGGCCAAAAAGTAAATCATGACCCTCAGCACTTTTTATACCTATAAAGAGGCTGCTTTAGCAGTTTCTTTCCTTTTCTTAAATGGCCTTTAAATAAATATATGAGTCAGTTAAGAAAGGCATTTACTTGAATTAAAGTGATAATTCTTCCAGGACATCAGTATAATTAATTGTGGGTGGAAGAAGTTTTAAATGAGGCTAAATCAGGGATTCTAGTTTATTTATTTTTTACTCACTCTACCTCTATAATTAGAGAAGTTTTTGGTGGCTCCTGAAATTGTGCCTTGTCATGGAATATCACACCTACCTATGCACATATACATCATATACACATACATCAATCCAGCCTCTTTCCTACTACTACTATTGCTACTACACGCAGGCGCGCGCGCGCACACACACACACACACACACACACACACACACACACACAAACACACTCGCCCAGCACTTGTTTTGGTTCTTCCACAACCCTGAAATTCTCATCCCTAATATTTCATTGTTCCAATTCATTTCACTGCCTTCAATGTCAAATACAAAATTATGTTAGTCACAGAGGTTTGTTCCTGGTGAACTATTTCATAAAAGAGCTCAAAACACCCTGCCTTCAAGATTTCTGCTTACCTATGCTACCTGCACCAAGGACTGAAATAGCCAGATGCCATAAACAAGTATGTTTTACTAAAAACGGGTAGTCTGACTGCGTAGGACGTGTTTTAAACGATGCACCCCCTCAAAAAAAAATAAAAATAAAAATAAAAAAAACCAATGCACCCCATCAGCAGAGCTGCCCGTGTCTCAAGACGCTGTAGGGCATTGCTGTAAGACTGACAGAGGCTGAGAAACTGAGCTAATGAGTTTCAGGAGACAGAGAACCCAGAACACATTTGGGAGAATTCTGCACTTAGTGTCAATGACACTGACATGAGGAGCGTATACCTTTTCAAAAGTTCAATACAGCAAAGAAAACAAAAAGTTCTACTTGAGAAATAATCGTATGCTAATGATTTAATTGGCACTAGAATATTTCAATAGTTACATCTGTCTAGCTGGCAAGATCTTACAAACAAATACGTCTTTAAAAGGTACATGCATGATTGGCCACTAATGTCCATACTCTGAAATTAAAATCTCTGAGGATATTGAGACATTTTCTACATTTCATCCTAATGTGCAGACGAAACCTAAGACCCGAGAACTCGTCTCCTGTTACCCTGGGCACACGGTATCGCTGAAAAAAGAAATTATGTTTAAGTTATTAA
Organism: Vulpes lagopus; assembly: GCF_018345385.1. NCBI lineage: Eukaryota > Metazoa > Chordata > Mammalia > Carnivora > Canidae > Vulpes > Vulpes lagopus. The sequence continues at coordinate 92,274,555 of NC_054825.1, read as the reverse complement.
CTCTATCTACCTTTTGCCACCCCTTTGTAATAGTTTTTTCATTAACTGTAGGCATTTTTTCACCCCCTGTTCTGAGCACAAAAGGATCCAACAGCACCGTTCCTGCAGCCTAAAGAAAATAACCATGCAGTCTCAGAAAAGGTGGACGTGGAATTGCGAGCTGCATTCCCAATTGCCGAACTTCAAAGCAAACACTGACCGCCTTGTGGACAATGCAGCAGGGGTAGCACATTCCATGTCTCCCGGTCTTGAACGTTTAAGTGCAGAACGAGACCAACACATCAGCAAACCTCCTGCAGCAAAGGATGCAGGCTGCAAACGAGCCTAGGGGCTGGGAAGAATCCACGCTTGCTTTACCTACCGGCATTGTCCATGTCTCAGGAGTGGCGAGGCGAGTTCTGTAGCCTGGCAGCCGGGGAGCCCCAGCTCCTCTCCTGGCTAACGAAGCACCCTGCCCTTCTGCAGATTATCAGTCCTTGCTGGCACACAGAGCATACTTCATGCACTGTCTGCAGGAGACACCGCCAGGAAATTTATATCTCCAAGGATGACAAACAGCCATTAGCTCCATTACAGGCTGATTAAGAGACACTGAGCCTATCAAGTGGATACTCGAATCCACTGGGGTTTTCACCTCTGTTCCAAGCAAAGGAGAGAAAAAAAAATCACTGCAATGTTGAGTATACTGCACATTTCCGAAAAGAAGTGCACATGCTATGCAGAACACAGTGCTTTTCCAAAAGATGCCAGAGCAAATGTGAGCAGTAAAAGGCACAGATAATTAAAAGGTGAAAAGGAATCTTTAAAACTATAATAAATGAGCCTTTCTTGGGGGTTGATCTAAATGTAGTTCAGCTTTTATCACTGACATCACTGAATGACTGGGCAACTTTTCAATTTACAATTTTAAAGTTTGTGGTGGTGGTTGTCACTGTCACTGGGGGTGAGCAAGGAATAGCAGAAAAACCATTTTAAAGTAAAGGCTATCTTTCATATTTCTGCACTAAATACATGCTAAGAAGCTGAGTATTGTCATCCCATTTTGGTTGTGTTTTCATCATGATGAGTGTCCCTATTTCTGGTCAAAATTCTGCCCACCTATCCTAACAGAGAAATTCAGAGGAATTTCACTAACCATCACCAATCACACTAGAAATAATTGTCAAAAGATATCAGGAGACTCTACCGTCTGTCACAGTCTGTAGCCACCCAAGTAACAGAAAGCTGAGGATCAAGAAAAATACATTTACTAACACAGGAGAGTACATTTCTTTTCTTAAATCTGGCCGTGCAAGATGCAAAGTCACCTAAAACTACTTACGATATCAAGGCCTAAGGATGGGCAGAGTGCCGAAGAAATTATGTGCCATAGCCTATCTGTGGCTGTTGTGACATTAGATTCTGGGGACAGCACAACTCTGTTTTCTGCATTTTCTCAGATATAGTAAAAAAAAAATTACAATACCCTTATTTAACTATGATACAATGAATGCACAGTACAGTAAGGCTCTAGAGCCTTTCTATTTGACAAGATTTAAAAAAAAAAGTTGTGGTATTATCATACCCTCAGGGTTGCTCAATTGGAAGAGCAATTCATTTATTTATTTAGCACTTCTGTATGTCATTGGAATTCCTGGTGACAAACCACTTGCAATTTATTTATAATCTTATCTTCCATTTCAACAGCTTCGAAGTATTTGTTTTTAACATAACTTTCGTTTTTCCTACAGATTTGAGGTTCCTTCATTGTTTACACAAAATACTCCATTTATGATATCAGTACTAGCACAAAAATATTTGCTTCGAAGAAAAGTTGAATCTCTCAGTGATTTTGCACTGAGACATTTTCCACATTATTTCAAATCTGCCACAATTTTAAAGATATATCACTCTATTAATTTCAAAAAAAGTATTCTTCACATAGTTTTTAAATGCCTGGATCCCATAAGACTGAAATCACTGTGGCTTCCATACCTCATCTACTTGCCCTGATTAAGGCTGCCAAGCACCCAGACTGAGTGTCATCAGGAGAAATCTAGGGCAAGCTAACTAGGAGTTAACAGGGAAATATGAATGACAAAAGGAAGAGAAACTATTTTATGAAGTCTGAGATTCTGGTAAGGAGTAGCTAAGAAGTATCATGTCCTGACAGTGCATATTGACTAATATGAATATGTTAGCTCTGTATGCGGTTCAAAATGAGACTCATGATTATTTTCACTAATACTATTAGTCGCCAAATTATAAATGAATTATATGCCAAATATTTGTTTTGTTGGTCATTTGAAAAACACTTGTTCCCATAAACAGCGGTTAGGTTCCAAAGACAAACCATTAAATACTGCTTAACTCATGATGTGATTTATATAATAATCGTAATCTCTCATACACAATTTCAAAATCCAGAAAAGCTTAATGTTCTTTCTTTTTTTAAAGTTGTGCTCCAAAATACCATGGTGCCACAACATGACTTGAAGTGATGGGAAGCTATTTAAGATCTTTGGTTATCTCATTTTGAGTAAATCACATGTTTTAAAACAAGAGTTTTAATGTCATTACTATGAGAATCTGTTTGGACCCTGCTGGGGATGATATGTAGTATTTTGTGTATGCATTATTTTACCTTCCTAAAATGCAAAAATTCTAAATTCTGAAACACACCTGACACCAACAGTTTCAGATGAGGGACTATGATCCTCCAGTACCTCTTGGCAATTTAAAAGAGTAGAAAATAATCCCTTATACTGTTTTGCCACAGGCTCCCTTACCTTATTAGGAATGCTCTAGCTCCCTTCCTCACCTGATGAGGCCCCTACCCAGACCTCTCCAGCTGCTTTGGAAGATGTAAGAGATAAACAAGGGATGAACAACAAAGAAAGATGTCTAGGTATTGTGAAACTAAAACTGAGTGGCTATTAGGAATGAGGCTGTTTACAAACAGCATAAATTGCCATGGACACATCTGCTCTGGATCCCTCTGCATTCTCCACCAGCCCACCACTGCCCGTCTTCTGCTCCTATCTGGCATCACAAGATGGCACTGTAACAATGGAAAAGCGCGAGTGGTACATTTTCCTCAAGCTCTGCGAGAATCTACTCCTTCACTTGATTTAATTCAGACTTATAGTTAACATGCCCTAGTTGGGAATGCCTGCATATAAAATGTTTACCAGGCCCTTTCTAATTGTCCCAGAGATGCCGTGTGGTCCAGTAGGAGCATCAATAAATCTAAAATTCTAGAGTATGTTTCAAAGGTAAGCTTAATTCCTTTTTTTTATTAGCCTTTTCATATGTATACTCCGTAGCTCTCTTTGGATCAGACTAATATGTTTGAGGCGAGAACCTGCATTCAAAATAACCTCCATGCTATCCTACCTACAGAAAGAAGGCAACAACCTGTCACCATGGGGGTTTTAAAAGGGTAGTTGGCCTGAGGTTGGTTGCAAGACATTTGTGATTCCAGGCCTGATCTGCTAACGTAGCAATAGCATGGGCATCTAGCACCTTCAAATGTCACCAAGCACCTGCTGATAACCTGGCCATTTATTACCACTTTCTTCAAAAAGCTCTATTAGTTACTCTCTCTCTCTCTCTCAATTTCAAAGAAGACAATGTTGTGGCTTCCTAGAACAGTTCTGCTTATCTCATATTATTTCTTAACTTTCCTATGAGATGCTTTCATGTGCTGGGGCCACAGAAGGTTGCTGGTGGCGATCAGGCTCTCCCTTTTCTGACTGTAGTCTAGTGTGATCCAAGCCCAGGTAGACCAACAGCAGTCCAAATGGATACTGCGGAGAACAAGATGCAGACACGGTTTTCCAAGAGGTGTAGCAAATCGAGAATCAGAGGCTAAAAATATAGTTTGGCTTTCAGGGGACCAACTGGGATACTTCTGGGCAAAGTTAGACTTTGCTCCTTAGAATGGAAAAATTAAGATAATGAATTGTCCATATAATCATATTGCTTAACCTGGCAGATCCCGGGGACACCCAGATCAGCCTATGAGACTGTCTTGATCTTCTCACTTTCTGATTCACCCGAAGAAATAAAGAAGTGCTAAGATATTGACTACCAATTAGGAAGTAGTCAGGCTTGCTCTCAGTACCTTGGGGAATAGATTCTACTGGAAATCTGTTCTGAAAAGATTTCAGATACTGCTTTTATAAGAACAGCTACTGTATATTGATAGGACAATGAGCAAAGTGCTTGGATTAATAACTCTCCTAAGTACTAAACCAAATCCCTGAACTATTTTTAAAAAGTTTACAAGAGGAAGTATTGCAACAGATAGTATTTCCAGGAAAATCAGGGCAAAAAAATTAGACATTTATCTAATGTTCTATTATCTGGACTTTAGGACAATACTTACTTGACATACCTATGTCATCCATTATTCCTAGCCATTCTCCTCTGAGATTTCTCTTCCAGTGTAAAGTGCCTCCTGAACTACTTATTAATATTTGTTTCTCTTCCCTTGTACGCAGTCCTTACAAAAAGCCTTCCATTTACATAGACTTAAATAACACCTTCACATGAAGCCATGACACTTTCCAGTGTCATGGAACTTGGAACTTTTCTTGGTGTCTAGACCTTAATGAAGCTACAACTTCATTATTGTATGACACGGACATTTTATGGCACGGTCATCTGACACGTGTGGACTGTTGATTAAGGTGGTTTGGTGAGTCTACACTTACACACTACCCTTCTGTTCCAAACATACAGCAATGATAGATAAAATATTAAGTAGGTTAGTCATAGCGAGGCTTACAAAGCAAACGACTTCCATGAGTCAGAAAGGAGCCAAAAGCTCAAAGCAGAAAAAAGGCTTCTGCTGAGGTTGACGTGCTCAAGGTGGAAAAGAGAGGCTGGGGGCAAAGCCATGGCACCTATGTGGTGACAGGTTTCAAAGAGCTCCACAGGAGAAAGGCAGGGTGAGAGCCAGGTTTTGCTTCAATGAGGCCCCCTGAATTAAGAAAAGAAGTTGCAGAAAAAATGGCTGTTGATCCAGTTCTAGAAGCCATGACTTTATAAAGCCTAGATGGGCATAGGGAGGATAAATCCTTAAAACCAAGAACAAAATCAGCTTCTTGATGGGTCCCTCAATGCTAGATCACCAAAATCCTACTCAAAATCATGCAGGAGCCCCAGGATGTCATTGATAGACCTGACTCTAGAATGGAAGACCACAGAGCAAGGTGGAGGCAACTCGAAACCACAGAACTATGAAAAGAGGAGGTGCAAAAAAAGAGTCAAAGCCAACCAAAAATGCAAAAAACCAGAACAAAACCTTCCACTCAATCTGAATGTGCAAAAGAATTTCAAATTGTTTAAGATTGCTAATATTTCAAAACCAAGTAAGTAGAATAATCAATAAAACATGATTTCAATCTCAATGATTTTGATGTTATGGAAGAGTCTTATAAAGATTTTTTAATAACTGTACATATCAAAGAGATAAATGAAAGCATGACATCAAAAAGAAATAGAAAAAAAGAAACAAAAATACAAGAATCTGGAAGATAACTCATGGGAAGTCTTGGAAACGAAAGAGAGAGTTAGAACACTGAGACCAACATAGACTCCTCATTAGCAATCACTGATGCCAGCAGGCAAGATGCTGACAGTAACTGTCAACCTTGAATTTCACATTAGGCTATACTCCCATTCATGAGCAGAACATTGGCACTCTCCTAGACACAAAGAGACTAAAAATCACCAAAGGATGCACTTTAGCAAGATGAGAAATAAATCCAGAGAGAAGGCACGAGATGAAAAACGAGTAAAAAGCTGATAACATGTATTAGTATATTTAAATAGCTATTGATTGTGAAACAGGCATTTCAAAATTAATGAAAAAACGGGCAAAAAGAGGTCAAACTGGAAAACCATAACAAAACATGAGGTGGATGTTCAATGAGAATTCCAAGTGTGAAAGGAGAAGAGAAACACTGAATATTTTTAGATTTAGATTCAGACGTAATGAATAATTTTAGATTTTAAATTGGAAGATATAGAGGTATGTGGGTGGCTCAGTAATTGAGTATCTGCCTTTGGCTCACGGCGTGATCCCCTAGGATTGAGTTCCACAAGAGACTCCCCGTGGGGAGCCTGCTTCTCCCTCTGACTATGTCTTTCTGATCTCTCATGAATAAATAAAATAAAATCTTTAAAAATAAATAAATAATGTATATAATGTATTGTATGTATATGTATAATTATGTATTATATATATGTGTGTGTGTATATATATATATATATAAACATATCAACCATTAAAAGAACAGAAGTAGTTTGGTTACTTATACTAATTGTCTCTCCAATGGACTGAATAGTACACCAAGGAAGGTGCAAAGTGATCCACTGTTGTGAGGAGATAAATTATTAGAACTTCTATTAATATTTACATTTATATAAGAGATAAATTATTAAGCTATAATAATACTTAAAATACAATGTTTCATGGCACCTTCACTTTTCTAAATGTCAGACTTGGAACATATAGTAAATAGCTCCACAGCATGGAATTAATATAGATTAGGAAACTGAATTCTTTATCTTTATTCGAAAAGCTTCAAAATGAAGAATTTCAGTGAATTTTCTTTCTCTTTTGTGTGTGAATTTTCAACTCATTTGCTAAAATCCAAAGATGCAACACATATTGATTAGTTTTCAAGAAGAACCCATGAAAATGGGCGAGAAAGCCATTTACTAGCTGAACTACAACCAAGAGTTTTGATGAAAGGTTGCTGGCAATGAATTACAATTTTGCAAGGTCAAAGGTGCACTTCTTCAAAAAGATCTCTTTTCAACTCTGATTGTTCATTAAAGCCATGTGTCAAGATAAACTAGAGAATCAAAGCATCGGGTTGCTGTTTCTGAAAACATTAAACCAAGTTTCAAAAATTAATAATGCATACTCCATCTTTGCCTCATTAAAAAAATTAGTGATTTTTGCCATAGGACTTTAGTCTTATTAAAACAAACTTCTGTTATTTTTGAAATATTGCTTATTTCTCCTTGATCTTGACCTTAAAAGTGTTTTATTTTTATGCTACATAATATACATGATACAATATTACAGTGGTCCATGTATATAATTTCTAAATTAATAAATATACATGTATTGAGAGAACATGCTATTTTTTTCTGATTTAGATTACTGCAGTGCTTTGCTTGCCAGCCATCTATAACACAAACTCCTTCCATCAAAATTCCATGTGTTCCCCTGATTCTGATTCTACTCTTTATTATCTGTCTTTTTTCTTTTTTAGGGCCTGCTGCTATTACCACAGATGAGGTCCACGTATCCATCTTCTCTGTTGGTCACTGAATTCTCAGGCACATTTTCACTCCCCTTGAATTTCAGCAGATCCCATGTCCCATTTCTCAGAAGAAAGATCAGATGGGTGAACTCTTTTTCATAAACCCTTACTTCTTAATATGATCTACCAAGGTTTCCCAAACTTATTTCACCTCCTCATGGTGTAATTCTTATAACTCCAATAGAACTATTGGCTACAGTTTGGGAAAATCTAGTAAAAAGTGGGGAGGGAGGCATTTAGCCCATAATTTTTGCCTTGAACCTTTCTGGCACTTGATGTCGATTACAATAACTGCTTCTATAGGATGAAAAAGATAGGCTTCCAACTGCGTGCTCAAGGAGGTGTCCCTGAACACAGAACTCCTCTTTAATCACAAAAATGGAAGTTCAGGAAGGCATTTCTCTTATGATAATGATACAAAAGAGTGAGAGAGAATAAAGGATCATCTGGACCAAGGAGTGCACGCTGGCAGATCCTACTTGACAGTGAATCTCAAAATAAATGCATTGGTGGCTAGAAAGCTAAACGGAGCCACCAGCCCATCTCAGTGAAAGAAATCGAATGAAACATGACAAAGCCACAGAGAGATGGTTCCCCGATATGTAAGATATATTTAGTTTTTCTAAAACAACCAATAAGCCTGGGGGGTGCCCTAAGAAGTAAATCCTGACATCCAGATGAGATTTCTTGGGTGTAAGTCTAGCATGCCTCAGCCCTGGAGCTGTAGCCCAACACAAAATGGAAAGCAGGCCTGTGTCTGGGCCTCGCTCTACACAAACATTCAGGGGAAATCTTGGGGGTGAGGGGGTTTACAGTGAAAATTTATTCATTAAACTCTGACCAGCAACTTGTCGGTATCTCAGGCCCCATGAGGATCTTTCCCCAGATCATTCTGACTCCTGGAGCCCACTGATGAGCTTCTTCCTTCTCTTCCAGATCTATAACCCATGGGCAGCCCTGGTGGCTTGGTGGTTTAGCACTGCCTTCAGTCCAGGGTGTGATCCTGGAGACCTGGGATCGAGTCCCACGTTGGGCTCCCTGCATGGAGTCTGTGTCCCTGCTTCTCTCTCTCTCTCTCTCTGTCTCTAATAAATAAATAAATAAAATCTTTTAAAAAAAATCTATAACCCAGAACTCACACTCCTGTCTGAGTTGCAGGAGACTTAACCCTAGTAGCAGTTCACATTTTTAGCACTGACTATTTGCCAGGCACTATGCCCAATTCTTTCCCTGTGTATTACCTCATTTAAGCCTAATGATAAGATTGAGTTTAGTACTAATTACTATTATTCCCATTTTCATTTTCATGAAAAAAATTAAGACTTGGTGGGGTTAAGACAAACTTGCCTCAGATTGTGCAAATTATAGACCTGGATTTACACTTAGGTCTCTTTTATTGTAGCCTCTTCACCTGCAATCTCTACATGTATTTATCAGGAACAGGGAGGCTCTTTGGAGAAACCCAACTGCTTCTTATAAAATCTGATTTTGTTGAACTCCCAATTTTAACAGCGAAGAATAATTTCTTTTAAGCCTTCAGGTTTCTGTCTCAATTTGGCTAATAAAATGCTTAAAGCTAATCTCCTATGCCTTCAAAAAAAAAAAAAAATCTCTTGGTCTTCAAAAGGACTCAGTAGCGTTGGTATAAAAATAAATGTGGTAGAATTTCTGCCTGTAAAGAGATACAAACCTCTTTCTAAATTCCAGGAGATAACTGCATTGAAAAATTATTTCTGAAGGGAGACTAAATTATAAATCCATAAATCAAAGCAGAATGATATATGCTTGCCATTATCCAGATCAATTTATTTATCACTTCAAGGATTTTTAAAAATAGTTTTTAGGAACTTTACATATACTTTATTATGGCCAATGCTCAAAAAATTATTGAGTCAGCAGCAATACAACCAGTCACCAGAATGCAGAGGAAGGCATCTGTCTGATTTGGTGCTGAGTAATTGGCAAAAGAGAGCTCCTGACTCGTCCATCAGCCAAAAGGGTGGCCTGTTGCTCAAAAAGCAGTTACAGGGCAGCCCGGGTGGCTCAGCGGTTTAGCGCCGACTTCAACCCAGGGTGTGATCCTGAAGACCTGGGATCGAGTCCCACGTCGGGCTCCCTGCATGGAGCCTGCTTTTCCCTCTGCCTGTGTCTCTGCCTCTTTCTCTCCCTTCTCTGTGTTTCTCATGAATAAATAAATAAAATCTTAAAAAAAAAAAAAAGCAGTACAGCTGTTTTGTGCATGAGTCTACTGTTAAAAAACCAGCAACCAGAGGGAAAAGCAGGTTCACAGAATCTGCTCCAGGAATATACAGCCTGAACAAGTTCTCTCGACAAGCCATCACTTACTGAAAAGCATGATAGATGCCCATCCCAAACAGACAGCAAGCAGATGGCTGGCAAGTGCATGCTGGCCTGACTGCGGGCAGCCTGTCACCCAAACACTCAACGACGGCCATCTCTAATAGGCTTTCAGAAAGGGTCAGCCTACTGCTTTCTGAGATGAGCAATCAAGGACTGCCAACTGGCAGTCTAATCAAATCTGGCCTGCTAACATGAAGATTTGATAAGGCCAGACCTCGAGAGCCTTCAGCAAAGCATATCCATATGCCCTCAATTTGCCAAAGTACCCACTACTCCCTATTGTCTTCTGATGAGCTGTACACACCTATATGACCTGCCTGTTCTTGAATACATTTGTGCCCAAGTCAGCAGAACGGGTTGATGACCTCTCACATCGCTTCCTGGCTCATGGTTCTATACAGAAACAGTGGGATATTTTAACTAGTTGCCTAGCAGGGAAAGGGGAAAAAGGTTTAGACTGGATCTTAAAGAGCTTTTTCTACAGGCTGGCAAGGGCCATACTACTCTGCAACCAAGAAAACTGCCTTCATGGGATACTTGTCTGGAATTATCAAACAAGGTATCCTGGGTTCTGAGTGCCTTAAACTTAAGTAGCTAAACATATTTTTAGTAACAAGATGTTTCTTAACTTGGATAATTCCTTATCAAACAGGTATTGATTAGCTCTGTTATGATACACTGTCACTGAAGGCAGGATCTAGTCAGTTTTTGGAGCTCTGAGAACATTATTAAGTGTTCAGCAATTGTTTTTAGCATGAGTACATGACTAGGTGAGTGATGCTTGGATAAATAAACAAACACTGGTGTTGGCAGGGCCCTTTCTGAATTTCAGCCACGTCACATTTCACCAACAGGAGAATTCCATCATGTCTAAAAAGTACTGGTCACTTTTTTTTCACTAATTCATCAATTTCTCCCTTGGTCACTTTTTTTTCACTAATTCATCAATTTCTCCCTTATCTCCTTAAATAGCCCAATGAAAATTTAGTATCCTCTTCCAGAAGCACATTTTGCCATCCATTAGTAAAAATGGTAAGTACTAATACTTACACTTCAGATTAATTGAGGAAATGATTCTTTCCCATCATGTGGCTTTTAGCTCTTTATGCAGGCATTCGAGGAAGGAAGAAGTAGAGAACCCAAATTTCTCATATCAACACAGGACACCCAGAGCTAAGTGCTAACTACACAGAAGGTAGTGAACGTTTGGCTGGCTGATTTACCTGGTGACTGAAGTCTCAGAATTTTCCTACTAAAACCATTGTTCTAAGGAAAAGAGGGATAAGATCCCAGTTTAATTAGTAGGGTCTCATTTCGTGCCTACAATTCACACCACTAAACTTGGCACACACAAGAGTGAGCATCCACATGCCAGCCATCTAAACAGTTCTGGAAGTACTGATGAGCATCACAGCAAACACCTAGCTGCAGTCTTTGAGGAAGATGCTTCCAAGATGGTTGTAGGAAAGTCCCTGAGAGCTATGGGGGGAAAGGAGATAAGTCTTTTTCTCTGTTATAAGAGGAAAAAGAAGGAAAGGCACTGGACAGCAATCAAGGTCTAACCAGGTTCTAACTTACCAGCGGGCACATAGGCCAAGATGGGGAGCCGATGTGGCTGCTCTTAGAGAAGCAATGAGCCATCCTATGGGTCCTTTCTCTCCTTGATTCACAGTTCTGCTTTCAATTTGCTTTTTGAATTGTCTTTTTTTCTTAAAATTTTTCTTTAATTTTTTATATATTTTAAATATTATTTTATTTAAATTCAATTAGTTAACATATAGTGCATTACTAGCTTCAGATGTAGAGCTCAGTGACTCATTCATTGCAGATAACACCCAGTGCTCATTATATCATGTGCCCTCCTTAATGTCCACCACTCAGTTACCCCATCCCCCCACCTGCCTCCCCTCCAGCAACCCTCATTTTGTTTCCTACAGTTAAGGGTCTCATATGGTTTGCCTATGTCTTTTCAGCTTTATTTAGTTTCCTGTTGACACTGTAATAAAGCCATGAATTTAGTATTTTATAACAATCTAGATTTATCCTTATAGTTCTGGGGGTCAGACATCTGAAATAAGTCTTATAGGGTTAAAATCAAGGTATCAGCAGAGCCGAATTCCTTCTGGAGGCTCCAAAGGAGAATCCATTCCTTTTCTCTCCCAACTTCTAGAGGCTGCCAGCCTCTGCTTATGGCCGCGTCGCTCCAGTTTCTATTTCTGCTCTCACATTGCCTTTTCCTCTCTGACCTCCTTGCCTTCCTCTTATAAGGACTCGTGTGATTATATTGGGCTCAATTAAATAATCCGGGATAATTTCCCCAACTCCAGGCCTTTAATTTAATCACACCTACAAAGTCCCCTTGTCATGTAAAGTAACATATTGACAGGCTCTGGAGACTAGGATGCAGACCGCCTGGAGGGGGGATGGGGGAGAGACATATTCAGCTTACTACACCATCATTATCTTAACAAACTGCAAGTCATTTTAAAAGTTCCCTCTCCCTGGGAATGTGATGAAAGACAGCCCAAGTGCCCCTGTTGCTCCCCTAGGTGTACCTGAGGTCTTGAATAGGGCTAATTGGTAGAAAACCTGATAGGTGATGGGAGGGACACCAGAAAAGGCACCTGTAATGGGATTTGAGCAGGGAGTGAAAAGGTACTTTTAAAGAAGGATTATAAGGAAGAGTGTCAATACCATGGACTGGAGGCCTTCCAAGAATCTAATTCTATATGGCATACAAACAACTGGGTCCCGGATGTCCCTGAGGCTAACCCCAAAATTGCTTAGGCCAATGCTGGGTTAAGAATTTAAAAACTGAAACGCTGGGACACCTTGCACCCCAATGTTAATCACAGCAATGTCTACAATAGCCAAACTGTGGCAGGAGCCATAATGTCCTTTGATAAATAAATGGATAAAGAAGATGTGATATATATATAGAGAGAGAGATAGATATAGATATCTAAAAAAGGACAAATACCTACATTTGCTTCAGTGTGGATGGAACTGGAGGGTATTATGCTGAGTGAAATAAGTCATTAGAAAAAGACAATTATATGGTTTCACTTATATGTGGAATATAAGAAATAGTAAAATGGACCATAAGGGAAAGGAGGGAAACTGAGTGGAGAAAAATTAGAGAAGACAAACCATGAAAGAATTCTTAACTCTGGGACACAAACAAAGGGTTGCAGAAGGGGAGGAGCATGGGCGGATGAGGTGCCTGGGTGATGGGCATTAAGGAGGGCACTGAGTGTTATACTATGTGTTGGCAAATTGAATTTAAATTAAAAAAAAAAGATTTTAAAAATCTTTCAGTGAGAGCACAGCTGAAACTATGTGTTACGTGAGGGAGTTCCCTTGACCTTCACAGCACGCCTGAAAGGAGCAAAGAGCAGTCAGCTAATCAGCAGCATTTCTCCCATTTCTCGGAGATGAGGTTGAGTAACTGTCTTCCTGGAATTCATTGGGTTTTCCCAATGACTACAGTGGATTTTCCCGAGATAAAAATGAATAGGTTCTTCGACAGTAATGGAGAGAACATGGGAGGGGGAAAAGGTACGCCAGGAGTCGAAAGAAAACTCCAGAGTATAGAGCAGGATGATATGGCCTGGATATAGATGCTGGGAACAAAAGCAAAGGAAAGAGGGAGGCAGCAGTGAGGGCAGGACACTGGGCGGACCCAGAGAAGGAGGAGCCAGCTGAGTGAGTTCACAGGACTTGCTTCAAGTGCTGCAAAGCTCTAGAAGCTGCCTCAGATTTCAATGCTGTGATTCTTACAGAGAGATTTGGCATTTCTATAGCTAAAAACCATTCACTTGCTGAAAACCTGTTATATTATCCACTCAGAAACGTTTGCTGTCAACATGTAGTACTGATACTCTGATGCAAACATAAATAAGACAGTGCGTTTGCCAGTGAAGCTCAGCTAGATGAATGAGAGCCTCTACCACAAGAGAACTACCAAGAGGGCAATCTGAGAAAGGATGGCCAGCCCAGTTAGTCACTCTCAACTTGGAAAATGGAATATATGCTAAAAAGACATGGTATCAAGACATGGGAGACAGAGAATAGAGCGATACAAAGATCTGGCTTGCCGGGGACGGGGCAAGTATTTTCCACAGCCAATTTTGCACGATGGACAATGAAGATTCAGTTACCATCCACATAGTGCTATAAAATATCTGCAATTCATTTGAGATCAATTACTAAGTTTGATGATTAGTAAGCTATCATAACTCTATAGACTCTCTACAAAATGAATAGTTCTCCAATATGCTTTTATTCTTTAAAGTGCTATTTTAAGAGGCCCCCAGTAGCGATTGCTTATATTAGAAATAGTTTGAGCCATCGGAAAACATTAAAGGAGTTTGACAAGAATAAACTCTCCTCTAAGCGAGTCTACCTATAACCCACCTACTCAGTAGACCAGAGTAGGAAAAGGTTACAGAATTAGTGTTAAAATAGTAACATCAGCATGCAATGATTCACCAGTGTGTTTATCTTTAGAGGGCTAAATTAAGTAGAACATTCTGGCAACATTCTTTTTTCTTTATTCTAACAGCATGTTTTCTCTCTTTATAAACAACAAAACAAACTCTAGTTCTCTTCATGAAAGACTTCACTCAGGACAGGAACTGATGTCAAGCCCTGTTCCCTTGAAATTTGGATAAAATCTTAAATTTGTAATTTCAAATGTGAATAGTGAAGTAAAATGCATGGCTTGGAATTTTCAGTTTGTATCCATTTAGCAAGGCATTCTACAGCGTTTGCTTTGGGCACATCTTACAGCTTGCTCTGTGAAAGCCTGAATTAAAAAAATGTTAGCTCATCAGTCATTTGAGTCTGGAAACATTTAAATAATTAAGCTCCCAACCCAGTCAGCACCATAGGATGCTCATGACCCTGGAGATGTCCCAGGCTGTCCGCTCTGCTTCAATAGATCAAAAAACTCCTCCAAAGCCAAGTCAATGTGGCACAAACTCTCCATCTAGTAAATGTGGGATGAAACCCTCCATTTTAGTTTTATGTTGAATATAAAGCTAGGCTAACTATCTCCTTCCTTCACCTGATTATCCTTTAGTGTGTCGTTTGACATACTTTCCTGAGCTCATATATATTTTAGTGACCATCATGTCATTGCACTTATTACCGAGCAACATCATTCTTTGTCCATCTATATTTTGCATCAAATGCGTCACACCTGATGAAGGTTCCTAGATTTGTTCTTACTACAAGAGCCTAAAATTGGATTGCTTCTAAAACCTGATCTGAGAATGTAATAGAAAAAGACCTGTTTTAGGAAGCTATGTGTTATTCATAATATCATTATGTAATAGTATTCATTTTAGAATTTCTTCCCTCAGATGATATGTCTGCAAAGGAGCTCTGCTGAAACAAGCTGATTGGAAAAAGCAGGTCAGACATCACCACAGACCTGATCTGCCCCACCGATAGCCTGGTTAATCAGAACAAACCAGGGCCAAGAACTTTGTAGTGGTGCCAGCACGGTCTCTGAGCACAGGGCAGGAGCCAAGCCCTGCTTGCCTAGAAGCGCAGGCTATTGGCTCCAGACCAACTGATGGCAAGCTCTAGAGGAAGTCCATGTGCCGCCAACTGGGTCTAGCTAAGGCCAGCGCTGAAGTAGAAACCTGGGCTTACTTCCTGGACCATAATCAAGTCAAAGGCTTCTCCCACTCCCCTTCCTCAGAGGCAGCAGTGACACCCCATCTTCATTTAGAAGAGAATTAGTGGTGCTTAATCTATGCCAACTCCCATGTATTGTTTCCAAATTCCACCAGAATATTTTCATGGATTCTAAATGCCAGTAGTTAACTTCTAATGGGTTTTCAGGTGAATAGCTGTCAAAAAAGACATTATTCTCTAAATTCATTCAGTCAACAGATACTGAGCACCCTCCCAGGCTGGGCATGGAGCAGAGTGTCAGGGATGCAACAGCAAAAGACTGATGCTCTGAGAAGTCACAACAGGGCAGGAGGATGAGACAAGGACAAGGGGACAAATGAAAGCCCACATTCCATATACCTAAACATTAAAGCTATAAATCAAGCTAAGAAACTGTTAATTAAAAGAGATTCTATCCTCAACAAATATTCTTCACAATACCTGGAAAGTGGCCGCACTGAGAGTCGGCTTCTGGCTGAGGCCCATTCTCTACTGCCCCCAGGCCTGTCCTGCACTGTAAGAGCTGCGTGCTCTGCTCATACCCACACATGCACTTTCTGTCAACACACTCTGCCAACGGCCACCACTCTGGCCTGGGGGTACAAACACCAGTGATACAGTCTACCTTCCCCCTCACCAAGATGGGTCAAGGGAAACAACCCAGGCAGGCCCTGGAATTGGGGTGAGGGCTGTTTGGACCAGGAATTCCAGGACCCCAGGTACTCAAGGAAAGAAAGTCTGGGCCCCAGGTAGCACATTCTCTGCCTTGTGAGAGAAGGGTAACTGGAAGAGGCTAAGCTCAGAGCAAAGGTAACCTTGTGCTTGAGTTTAAGGGTGGCACTGGGGTCATCACCTGCATATACTGACATCCTCTGAGAAGTCCTTAATCCCATCTGGCCTTCACTGGTCTCTGATCAGAGACCCATGGAGGTCACTGCTATGTTCTGCCTTCTTCCCAAACTTTTAGGTCTATGGCCTCTCCATGCCATGTTCATGCTATTCTTGAGTACTTGGAAACATTCTGCTGCTCTCACATAACTCTGGGCTGGGGAAGGCAACCTCACTGCTCTCCTGGCTTCACAAGCTCATTTTCTGCTCACGTGCCACGCTGAGGACAGGAACTTGATGGCACTCTCGAGCAACCTGCCAGGTTGCCACACAAATATTTTTCTTTGTCAGCCTGCTTGATGCAAGGTCACTCCAAAAGTGTCCTAAACAGATCTGAGTCCATTTGCCTCCTTGATTATCTTCAAGCAATCCTTTTAATCTTTTACCCTATGCCAGCGCTCAGCTTCTAAAACTGCAAAGTTAAGAGCTAGCTTCACTGTTCTCTGCATGCTGCTCAGTCACCCTGTCCTAAAGAAGTGAGTGCAGAAGGCCCAGCTGCCTGGGCAAAAGGAAATGTCACAAGGCACAAAGAATTACAGAAGAAAAAAAATCCATCAGTACTTCAAAATATTGTCTCAAAACTCAGATAAAATTATTGTGAGAATTGTTATCCTTCATATACAAATACAACTATACTGACCCACTGTCCACAGGATATAAATGTTGAGTTTTTCTGGTAGTGGGTATGGATTTGTTCTACTTCATCCATGGTTTCAGCCAATGCAGCTAGTGACAGCACCTACACTGGCAAGATGGCCATCTGGAATTGGGGGATAGGAGGAGGCCACACTACAGGGCAAATTAATCCAACCTCATGAAGACATCATAATAGATTGTCCTTGTGATCTGAATTTTTTTTTTTTTTACCACAGTGACCTCAGCTAACAAGACACAAGGCTTTTTTGTTTAGATCTTCAGATACAACATATAAGACAGCTTGTTTCTGTTACAAAAGAATAACATAAATAAGTAAATAAATGGAAAGTCTTTAAACTCCTGGAGTGATATTTAAATCTATAAGGTTTCCTGAACAGTCTTTGCTTGACAGTATTTTCTTTATTTCTCTTCTTCAATAGCACCCACTCATGATCGCAAATGCCTATTGACTGCAAAATCCAGAATACCATAATTAGCTTTCCAATGCTGATTTTATATTAAGGCACATAAATAACATTGGGGAGGTGAAATGCCATGTTCCTCTTGATTAGTGTCTTAAAATAACAGATGTAAGCAGCCACACGCTGATAGACATTTGCTCTAAGAGTACATTTAAAATCAGAGGCTGGCATTCTCCTCTGAACAATTCAACCAGAAGCTCATTAGGACTTGCGTGAAAGCTAGCATGTTTTTATGAATGTGGATCCTTCAGCTTCATGGTGGTGTTCCTGAGAGGCATTGGCAGCACACGAAAAGGTCATAATGAACATAAGACCAAATATAGGGAAGGTATCACAGTAAAAATCAGTTTTATGAAAGACCTGTAGATTTTAAAGAATGTAAGACCACCCACAATTCCATGTCTCATGTAAATAAAATTTACCTTCAAATAAGTACATTTTCTTTAATCACTAAGTACAGGGAAACCAATCAATTTAAAACTCTTGTTACCATGAATCATAATTGCTGAGCACAGAGTTCTAGTTACTATAATATTCTGTGATAAACTCAACCCTCTGATTATTATATTTTTCAATACATTGTTGGGTTAGGCTATAAGTATTTTGTTCAGGAATTTTCCATATGCTCTTATGAGTGAGATTAGTCTGTCATTTTCCCTCTGGCCTTAGAGTGAGCTAGGCTGTATATTATCATTTTCTGTAATATAAAGTAGTTTGTGTAATATTAGTGTTGTGGACTAAATTGTATCCCCCAAATTCATATTCAAACTCCCAGTGCCTCGGAATATGACTATATTTGGAGATAGGACTTCTAGAGATGATTAAGCTAAAATGAAGCCCTTAGGGTAAGCTCTAATCTAATCTGACTGGTGTTCTTATAAGAAGTGGAAATTTGGACACACAAAAAGACACCAGAGATGTTCATGCATAAAGGAAAGACTTCATAAGGACATAGCAAGACGGCAGCCTTCTGCAAGCCAAGGAGAAGCATTGGAAGAAACCAAACCTGCCAACACCTTGATCTTGGACTTCTCCAGAACTGAGAGAAAATGCGTTTCTGTTGGTTAAGCCATCCAACCGGTGACAATTTGTTATGGTAGCCCTAGCAAACTAATACAATGAAAATGACTTGTTCCTTGAATGCTGAGTTAAACTCACTAGTAAAATCCTCAGGGTCTGGTGAAATATTTTGATCAATGATTCAAATTAGCTAATAATTATAGGACTTTTCGGTTTTCTATTTCTTCTAGAGCCAGTTTTTCTAAGTTAAATTTTTGAGAAACGTGTGTTTACTCTGTTCTCAAGGTTATAGGTATCAGCTTGCCTATCCTCTTACTATCTTTTAGTGTCTGCAATCTTTATAGGTGTGTCCCTTTCCCATTTCTAATATTGTTTATTTGTGCTTTCCTTCTCTCTCTCATGGATATTTCCCAGGTATGTCATTTCCATTAGTCTTTTCACAGAACCAACTTTTGGTTTTGTTGATCCTCATATATTTATTTTCTGTTTAATTAACTCTTACATTTATCTTTATTATTTCCTTCTTTCTGCTTTCTCTGGGTTGAGTCCAAGAAAACCTTACTCTGAGGACTGACCTTTGGAACATCAGTGTCAATTAGTGGTTTTCAAATTCTGCTCAGCAAGACCCTGGGATATTCTTTGGTGGTGTTTCAAAGATTTCCTGACTCCCACTGAGAAAGCTTAGCTGTTTTAATCAAAGAAACTCTACTTTTATCAGTTTTATGTGTAGGACTTCAATAAAGTTTAGGGGGGGAAATGGTTGCATTCCCTAGAAATGTTTTTAAAAATTTGAAGACTTCAGAGGGATGAGGCTAATGAGATCTGCTTCTCGCATATCATAACTTTTAGTACTTATAAATATACATATTTCTATTGACAATGTAATGAGTTACAAAGTACCAATTTATAGCTGGGGAAATTTGTCCACATCTGTCAATGCCAGAACCCTTCTAAATTGGGATTCTGTAATTCTATCTACTTATATAAGATCAATGATCTTGAGTATAAAAGGTTTTAGAAGATCCTTCACTGCCAGTAATATTTAGAATTTGTGCTGAGTATTGGACTAATTTTTTACTCTAAATAACCCATCAGGTAGAGTTCCTACAGAAGGATTAAAGAATAGTGTTTCTTAATTTCAAAACAAACAACTTTCTTGCTTTCAAATATCTCATTAATTCGTTGCATATGTACCTGAAAAAGTGTCCCAACTTTTTTGTCAACAGACTGCAGATTTAATCTTTTCATTTCATCATCCATGAGTTGCTAACAGGCTTTTGGTACAATTACTCTATTATATAGATCACTGCCATAAGCCATTTCATATTACTGAGAGATGAGTTAAGAATAATGTCAGATTGGGAAGAAAAGTAATGTCAGATTGTATTTTTTTAATATTAAACTCTGGATAACATTAATTCATCTGATATAGGCCTTTGATTCCATGGACAGAAATAATTTATGGACTTAGTTACATGATTTGGCATAGACAGTCTATAGATGTTGCTTTAATGCCTTATCATATACCATTGTCAAAAATTAAAGTGTGGTTTCTTAGAAAAACAAATTAAAAACTCAAATGCTATAGATCAGGACTGAGTCTTAGTTACATAACCCTTCACCCTTTACACTTGTAGCTAAGTAATTTGATTTATAATTTATAATTATTATGGGGCACCTGGCTCACTCAGTTGATAGAGCATGGTATGCTAGATCTCAGGGTCATGAATTCGAGCCCCACGTTGGGTAGAGAGATTACTTTAAATAAATAAACAAACAAATAAATAAATAAAATTGAAAAATTAGAATAATTACCATGTCTTTCCTAATGGCATATAGATTTATTTGTCTTCATGCAGATGATGTGGGTTTCACAAACCAGGAGCAGTAATTAGCTTAACCTACTAGCTAATTACCATCAGAAAGAAAAAAGGTTCAATAATAACAAAAATCTCAGTTGCTGGGTTAGACAATCTTTAATATTGTAACACACAATGTTAACATCACTGAATATGGGCATATTTTCAGAACTTATAAGAAAGACACATTTTGGCTAATGCAGCATGATGGACCCATGTCAGGTCTACCCACAATTTACATACCATGGTTCCTTTGAGCTGTGTGGCCAGTTGGTACTATTTACCCTTCAAATTACCCTGAATAGAAACTTCTCTTCCATTTTATATGATACAGAAGGTCCATCTGTATCATCTAAGCATGTGATAATGTGTTTCTGAGGTTTTTGTTTTAAAGAAAAAGGAATCTGTCCCTTTCATGAATTGCTAGCAGCCCCCTCTTAAAATCCCCTGTTGCTGGGCTCATCTGCTCCTATTAAACTTCAGTACAACATTAATTTTCTGGCCAAATCTAGTTGCAAAACAAATCACCTTAGAAGTCCCATTACACAGCTCTGGTTGCTCAGTGGGTTAGCGCCGCCTTCAGCCCAGGGTGTGATCCTGGAGAGCGGGGATCAAGTTCCATGTCAGGCTCCCTGCATGGAGCCTGCTTCTCCCTCTGCCTTTGTCTCGCCTCTCTCTCTCTCTCTCTCTCTGTCTCTCTCTGTCTCTCTCTGTCTCTCTCATCTCTCATGAATAAATAAATAAAATCTTAAGAAAAAAAGAAGTCCCATTACCCACATCTTTTTGAGAATGGAGTCACTCATGTAGTTCATTCATCCACGAACATTGAGCACCTATCAGGTGCCAAGCTCAGCGATAGCTAGGAAGATGCCTCCCATCAAGAAGCTTGGTCTCTAGTTTGCTTAGTCTTTTCAAAACCCTGTGTTCCCAAGATGACACTATCAGCCTCCTGTATTGCTTCCTGAGCTATAGAGCTGGCCCTTTGGTTTCCCACTTGCTAGAAGCTCTGGTGACTCTGGTTCTGAATCCAATTTCTCACTCCTTCAGCTCTAGGTCAAAAATGAGCCTGCTTCCCAAGTGCAGATGTGTGGTCCTTGCTCTGTCTGGTATCTCAGTTTCCACTCCGAATGGAGATTTTGCCTTGGTTAAATCAATCTGACCCCAACACCAAAAGTCAGCTTCCAACCCCTTCCTAGGAGCCGGAATCCTGCTGCAGTGGACAGACCTGCACCTGACAGTGACTACTGAGCTGGGTCTCCAGCATCCTCAGCCCCCCACATTCCCTCTCAGGTTGATGCAGGTATAGTTCCCACCTCCTCCCCTCCCACCTGAGTTCCACTGTCAGGCCCTACAGATCATTAAGACTCTTCCACTGGTTCCTCTGGGTGTGCAGGTCCAGTGCTGTGGCCTGGTCCTGCCCATTAACAGTGCCATGATTGCTGATTAAATATTATATATTTCCCCCAGAGTAGGACTTCAGTTTAATCTACATATTTCATGATACAGAGTTCAGGAACTATGTCTTTTAAAAATTTGTATCCATAGCAGTTGGAAGTATTTGAAATGTAATAAGCTTCAGATCCAATGAACGCTTGGATGAATGAAAGAATGAAGTTGTATGGGCAGATTGGAAACATTTAAGTCCTTGCTCTCACCATTGAGACATGCTGCCTTCCAATTAAGACAGAAGTGCCTATGGGTCTGTTATTGCTCGATTTGATGGTATTCATATACCTATAGACCTCTTTTCATAAGTACTTGCTAGATTCCCTGCCTTTGTGACTTGAACAAAGTGAAACACATTTTCGTGTCACTTAGCAACTTTAGGATAACTTCCAGAGTGTAAACTAATGTTCTACCAACCCTGAAAGTGAGACAGGATGGTGTTTTCTTTGTAGATGGTTCTGTGCAGATGACAACCTAGGGATAGTGGCTAGCATGTACCTCTGTAATCCATCCCCATGTGATAGGACAGGTGCTTTCATTAACCAAACCACTATTTAGTAAAAAAAATACTCAATCTTCTCAATTTATAGAGATGGAAGGATTGTGGAGGCATGTTCTTCAGTGATACCGTAAAATGTGAAATTACCGGTACCTAAGTGGCCCATATCCTGGCTCTAATGGCATAAATAATTGATACATAATTACATTCAAAGACAGAAACAGAAATTTACTAACTCCTAAATTCCCTGAGAACTTCTTACACCCAAAATAGAAAGATTCGGTATGGTGTTTCTAATTCAAGTAGGTGAATGTTGACTGCATTTTTAAGTGCATCAGAATTTGAAATTAAAATCTACCTGTGCAACTATTATTTATACATTTTTATACTTAAATTCTTTGTAGAATTTTCCCTTTCAGTACAGCTGAATCCTCCAACAAAATCTTGGCAAGACTTTGCCAAGTCTTGATGTATTCAAGAATACATCAAGTACCTATTCAAACAGAACGCTGAATACATCAAATACCTATTTGAATGGAATGAAATATTTTTGCATAGCTAAATAATTTGGAGAGCTGAACGTTGCCATTTTAACAAGAAGTTTTTGATCTTGCTCCTATCTCTTAATATCATATTGAAAGCACATCCTCATGTCATTAAAACTGTTCATAAATGTAAATAATACTGTACAATTTCTATCATTTACTTCCTCACTGCCCTATTCTTGGATATGAAGATTGTTTCTAAGGTTTCTTTGAATATTTTAATAACACATAACGACTATCATTATGTGTTCATATCTGATCATTCTCTAATAAAATTTTGTAGGAATCGAATTGCTAAATAACAGAGAATGAAAGGCTTTTATATATATATATATATATATATATATATATATATATATAGAAGTTCAATTTGCCAACATATAGTATAATACCCAGTGCTCATCCTGTCAAGTGCCCATCCCAGTCACCCCAACCCCCCACCCACCCCCCCCTTCCACTACCCCTTGTTCATTTCCCAGAGTTAGGAGTCTCTCATGTTTTGTCACCCTCTCTAATTTTTCCCACTCATTTCCCCTCGTTTCCCTTATAATCCCTTTTCACTATTTCTTATATTCCCCCCATGAGTGAAAGCATATAATGATTGTCCTTCTCTGATTGACTTACTTCACTCAGCATAATACCCTCCAATTCCATATCCACCATTTGCTTCGATGTGAAAGGCTGGTATCCATTGTCTAATTTTTTCTTATCTTATTTTCCTTCTGATTCCCTCTCGTTGTGATTAGTTTCCTAGTGTATTTTGTAATTTTTATTTATAAGCTCATGTTCCATTGAACATTTGTGGTAATGCCATGAAGGTTGGCCTGAGTTTCCATTTCCAGAAAGGACTGACTCTGGATTGTATGCGGCAGGTGCCCATGCTGCTCTGGTCCAGAACCACTTTAAGTTATTTGTTTGGCTTGGCATTTAAAGGCCCAAACTAGTAACCACATGAGGTTGGGACTATGGTTATAAATTTTTATGGGAGGTTTCTTTCTCATCCATAACCTAGGAGGTAATAGGTAAGTTTTCTGGCGGGGTCTCTTTAATGACAGATTTTTTTTCTAGCTTTCTCTTTTTTGCTAAGGGTGCAGCCCTATATGCAGGGTTTATATGATACCTAGCATTAAAACCCAAAGCCCCAGTGCCCATGCCCAGGAGGCTGCCTTGCCATCTCCATGTGTGATTGCAGAGACAATTGCATTCATGAAGGGGACTCAGTGGTCAGGCAGATGAGCAGAGAATGGCTCCCACTGCTATGTTCTAGGTCAATTAGAGATTCTATGGGGTTTATGCCATAGAGGTGAACCAGATGGCCTTGTCCTCTGTCTACCTGGAGCCTGGAGAACTAGGCCCCAAGGCCCTAGACTATTGATAAAAGTTGTTGGTGGCTTCAGTGCCTATTGACCACTCTGGTGTCCAACCTCATCTGGCTTTGGCCCCAAAGGAGTTTCCACATTTTAAAAAGATATTGAGTGAGACATGTAAAGAGCTGTATCTAATTTCAACTCTTTGATTTGTGGGTGTGTTGAATGGGAACATTTTTCAGGGTATCTGATATGTCATATTGCCAGAAGAGGTCCCATTTGCAATCTCTAGACCTCTTGTCACTTCCTCAGAAGTGTCAGTTTTACCTCCAGCCCATGCCTCTTAACATTCTGGGCCACTTCAACATTTATGTGGGTGACCCATCCAATACCTTAGCCTCTCCATATACGACCTTCTTATCTTTAGTGACCATCATCTTCCTGTTCCTCAGCTACCCACACCATAGCCTCTTCTACTACATCAGTGGCAGCACCCTTAAAAAACTTTAATTCCATCATCTTAACTTTGGACCACAGTCTCTTATCTCTTATCTTCACTTCTCTTATTCAGTTATCTCTTTGATATTTCCAGACCCTGATTCCTCCTTTCTCCTGATCTGTCACCTGCAGCCCTCCCTGAACTCCCCATCCACTTTGCAGCCTAAAGCAGGCTCTCAATCCATATATGTTCCCCCACCACCCTTCAGTTGTACATGCCTGAACAGGAAAACCAAACTCTGTGAATATGGCAGTCTGCCTTTTTCACACCTTCCTGTGAGCTGCTGGGAAAATCCACACAATCCATACAGATTGTGCCACTTACATTCAAATTCCTCAACTGGTTGCTTCAAACTGCTTAGTGATTTGGGGCACCTGGCTGGCTTAGTTGGCAGTACATGCAACTTTTGACCTTGGGGTCATGAGTTCAAGCCCCAAATTGAGTGTGGAGCCTACTTAAACAAACAGTCTGCTTAGTGATTCTTATAAATATTCATAGTTAATTCTCTCTTCTGTGGCACACAACAACCAGCTCAAACCTTCTCCAGCAAACTGTTGACTCCATAGTCCTTAACAAAAGAATTGTCCTCCACCTCACAGAAAACAAGGAAACCATCAGAAGAGAACTTCAGTTGTCCTGCCACCACATCTCAACCTAACTAACTACCATATGGTAGGCAACCTTTTATGATGGTCCCTGAGGATTCCCAATTCCTGGTATTCACACTTCTGTGTGATCCCCTCTTTGAATGTGGGCTGGACTGACTCCCTTCCAATGAGTCCAGCAAAAGTGACAGGCTATTACTTCTGAGATTAGGTTACACAAAGTCTACACTTTTATCTTGCTTGCCCTCTCTTGCTGTCTCTCCAGCTCCCTCTGCTATGTTGTGAGCCTCCCCATGGAGAGGCCCATGTGGCAAGAAGCTCAGGGTGGGCCTGTTGGACAACCTCCAATGAAAAACCGAAGTCCTCAGCCCAACAGCTCATAAAATCAGAATCCTACCAACAACTTTGTAAGTGAGCTTGGGAGCAGATCCTTCCCAGGTTGAGTGTGGAAATAACTACAACCAGGCACATTTCTTGATCACAATCTGTGAGAGATTCTGAGTCAGAAGTCCCAGTTAAGATATGCCTAGATTCCTGACCCATAGAATAAATGCACAATAAATGCACTGTGTTAAGCAGTCACATTGTGGGGTAATTTGTTACACAGCAATAATGAATGTACACACTCACTCATCCTTCCTGTCATTCTTGCTGTGAGGGAAAAGGAGCCTCTCTGCGAGGGAAAAGGAACCTCTCTAAAGTAGATTCCACTATCAATGGAAGAGGTCCCATCCCTTCTCAACCCCTCAGATCTTATTGTGCCCCCCACAAACAAGCTCCTCCTCCAAGATCTTGCCTGACTTGTGGGCATCTCGTCACACTTGTCGTTTTTGAAGCTTACCTCATCTCTCTTTGCCCGAGGGTACAAACTGTGTGAAGATAGAAGCCATGCTAATCTGGATGACTGTTTTATCCACAATTTCTACCATCATTGTTTGAACATAGAAGGCCCTTCATAATAATATAGTGAATGAATACATCATGAATGGATATTTTAAAGAAGCTCTTGGAGCCAGTCCAACAAAATTTCTTTGGTCTTATTTAGCACGATCATATCACCTGTTTTAAACCCTAAATATTAAAATCTAGTTACAAACTATACATATAACAGAGTAATTTGCTGAAATTGGCATTTTTGCTAGATTTTCCTTGTTGTCATTTTCTACTAATGACTCACCTTCCCAAATGAAAATATTCTCCTTCCTTCAACCAGGACCACCCTTAGCCAATAAGGCTCTTTTATGCAAAAAATTAAGAGTGCCTTTTCCTCTCCAGCTTGGCAAACCACGTAAAGGATGGATTTCCAGCCACATTCTCTCCCACGGCCAATGCCCTTGTGCAATGAACCTGCACATCCTTACATCACTACTCTGCTCAATCCTTCTAGAGCGGCATATTTGCTCTCTTGAGTTCTGAGCTCCCTTGTCTCCCTGAGGAATGTCAAAAACCAACAAGAACTGAATTAACAAATCTAGTTTAACTAGATTATTCAAGAAGGGGGGAGATGGAGGATGATGCTTTACGGTGGAAAAGAGGAACGGGTAAATTTAGCTATGACTTCCCTACATCGATGGTGAAAATGGCAGGGCCAGGGACCCATCTCCAACAGCCGCAGAGCTCCACACAGGACTGCACTGGTCGGTGAAGGAGCAACTGTAATGGTGACTACAAAGGGCAGAGAATGAGGCTTCTTCCCTGTTGTGCCTGCATAGCTACTAATGTAACCTGCAAGAGGAGAAGACAGCCTGGCAAGTAGATGGATTCTGGAAGTCTCATCAGTGCTGGCAAATGAACAAGGCTGGCATGCCTTGGACCAGATTTCGATTAATTTAGAATGACAAATAATTAACCTTACCCACACATATATTATAACCCTACCTCTATACCCATATTTCCCTCACTGGTTGTCATATGTGCCCCTTGTTTCCTTTTTTTTTTTAATTTATTTTTTATCGGTGTTCAATTTGTCAACATATAGAATAACACCCAGTGCTCATCCCGTCAAGTGCCCCCCTCAGTGCCCGTCACCCAGTCACCCCCACCCCCCACCCTAGTTCGTTTCCCAGAGTTAGGAGTCTCTCATGTTCTGTCTCCCTCTCTGATATTTCCCATTCACTTTTTTCCTTTCCCCTTTATTCTCTTTCACTATTTTTTATATTCCCCAAATGAATGAGACCATATAATGTTTGTCCTTCTCTGATTGACTTATTTCACTCAGTATAATACCCTCCAGTTCTATTCATGTCGAAGCAAATGGTATTCGTTGTTTCTAATGGCTGAGTAATATTCCATTGTATACATAGACCACATCTTCTTTATCCATTCATCTTTCGATGAACACCGAGGCTCCTTCCACAGTTTGGCTATTGTGGACATTGCTGCTAGAGACATCGGGGTGCAGGTGTTCCGGCGTTTCACTACATCTGAATCTTTGGGGTAAATCCCCAGCAGTGCAATTGCTGGGTCATAGGGCAGATCTATTCTTAACTCTTTAAGGAACCTCCACACAGTTTTCCAGAGTGGCCGCACCAGTTCATATTCCCACCAACAGTACAAGAGGGTTCCCCTCTCCGCATCCTCTCCAACATTTGTGGTTTCCTGCCTTGTTAATTTTCCCCATTCTCGCTGGTGTGAGGTGGTATCTCATTGTGGTTTTGATTTGTATTTCCCTGATGGCAAGTGATGAGGAGCATTTTCTCATGTGCTTGTTGGCCATGTCTATGTCTTCCTCTGTGAGATTTCTCTTCATGTCTTTTGCCCATTTCACGATTGGATTGTTTGTTTCTTTGGTGTTGAGTTTAATAAGTTCCTTATAGATCTTGGAAACTAGCCCTTTATCTGATATGTCATTTGCAAATATCCTCTCCCATTCTGTAGGTTGTCTTTTAGTTTTGTTGACTGTATCCTTTGCTGTGCAAAAGGTTCTTATCTTGATGAAGTCCCAATAGTTCATTTTTGCTTTTGTTTCTCTTGCCTTCACAGATGTATCTTGCAAGAAGTTGCTGTGGCCAAGTTCAAAAAGGGTGTTGCCTGTGTTCTCCTCTAGGATTTTGATGGAATCTTGTCTCACAATAAGATCTTTCATCCATTTTGAGTTTATCTTTGTGTATGGTATAAGAGAGTGGTCTAGTTTCATTCTTCTGCATGTGACTGTCCAATTTTCCCAGCACCATTTATTGAAGAGACTGTCCTTTTTCCAGCGGATAGTCTTTCCTCCTTTGTTGAATATTAGTTACCATAAAGTTCAGGGTCCATTTCTGGATTCCCTATTCTGTTCCATTGATCTATGTGTCTGTTTTTGTGCCAGTACCACGCTGTCTTGATGACCACAGCTTTGTAGTACAACCTGAAATCTGTCATTCTGATGCCCCCAGCTATGGTTTTCTTTTTTAATATTCCCCTGGCTATTAGGGGTCTTTTCTGATTCCACACAAATCTTAAATAATTTGTTCCAACTCTCTGAAGAAAGTCCATGGTATTTTGATAGGGATTGCATTAAACGTGTAAATTGCCCTGGGTAACATTGACATTTTCACAATATTAATTCTTCCAATCCATGAGCATGGCATATTTTTCCATCTCTTTGTGTCTTCCTCAAATTCTTTCAGAAGGTGCCCCTTGTTTCTAACTGCATTCTCTAAACCACTACTGAGGCTCTAAAGATTCATCCTTAAGTTATTTCTATGGGTACTCCATGGCTCTCCCTGACCCCCCCTTACTTCTTTTTCGCACCTATGACAAGATTACCAGATTAACCACTTTCAAATGTCCCTTTCAAGATATCCCTTCAGCACACAAACATTTTCACCTGCGGCCTACTAGGTAGAGGCTGGAGTTCAAAGTCTCAGCCTATAGTTCAAGGCCCTGCACAGTGTACTCTCAGGACACCTGGCTAGCTAGCTTCAGCCACTCATCTATGATTCTAGCCAAACTGAAAATTCTCCTCTCAGTGCCTCTGCCCATCCCAGTTCTTCTGGTTGGGTTTTTTTCCACACCTTCTTCTTTTTTTTTTTAATCAAAATCTTACATAACCTTTAACACATTAATGGTTAACACAGTAACATTAAAATGTTCCTTTCTCTGGAAGCCTTTCCTAACTCCTTAATGCCTAGAGTCCTTTTCTTGTCTTTTATATTGCTTGTGGTCATAATTTCATTTCCCTATATTATGTAATATTTGATTTTAAATATTGACTTGACTGTGAGATCCTAGGGGCAGGAACCAGAGCAAGCTGTCCATGTTCATGTGCCTACCATGTTGCCTAGTACAGAGTTCTGCATAAAAATGAACAAAATAATTGATTTATTGATTGATTCTTCCTCTTACCAGAAGATCTACCATAACAAAAATTTTGATGGATATAAAATATGACTTTTAGAATTAAAAAATATATATTTTTACATTCCATTCAATTTCTCAAAAAAAAAAAAAGTTCACCTAATTATGAAGTTTAATCACAAACCTGAAAGGTGCATCTTAGCCCAAAATTAAAGTACATAAATATATAATCAGATATAGAAGTTTTTTGTTTTAGGGGGTAGAGTTACATAGAATATACCTATAATATAAGCTATGTCATAGAAAAGCTGGTCCTCTTCAAAGAATATTAGGTTATTAACTTTAAAAAGAGCAAATATCACCTCTTTTGGCTTATGTTTTAAAGCTGGAAAGGTAAATATTAGAAATAAATCTTCCACTTGAAGCTGTTTGGGTAGTAATGAACTCTATTTCCAGAAGTTAATAAATGTAAAGTCTGTTAAATGTTTTGTTTTCCTGTATTTTTTAAGCACAGCTCCTCCTTGAATGAATGCAATTCCACGAAATTTCTTTTCCAGGAATAGAAATGACTTGTGACTTGTAAAATATGTAATCCAGAAAATATGGGAGAAGAGAACCCTACCAAAACCAGGTGATGAAAGCCAACAGTCACACAGCAGCCTTTCTCCCTAGCCAGGCCCTGAGTGTGGTAGGACTTAAAGATGCCTAGGAGAATCGGGCTTGGACTTCAAATCCTATCACACACAGAGAAATTTAATGTGAAGACACCAAATTTGGAGGGCCTCCAAATCTCTGGCTAACATAAGCAAAAACCCTATTGATATAAAGATTTTAACATCTACGTTAGCTCTGTTGGACATCAATTCAAAACAGATCAATTTAGCCAAGGGCATTTGCTTTCTCTGACATATCTCATTCCAGAAATGTAATTAAGCCCTATTAGCTGAAAACAGCAACCCTTGAAAACTTGCTAATTTTTTTTTTAAACAATTGTCCACAGACTGGACACAAACTGTTTTTTCTAAAGTGAAAACAAATGTCCACTTAGGAAGACTTAATGTACTTAAGGATCAATTGTATTCTGAAAACAATTTACCCTAAGAGGGACTAGATTTTTATTTAACAAAATGGTCCGATAATGGTTTTAATAGATTGGAAGATAAATAAGCATTAAGTAGTTACAAATAAAAGTAATTCATCTAATATTGTTTCTCAGGGACTACAGTGCTTTACAAGAGAAAAAAATTCAAAACAACACATTTATAGGTACATCTGTCTTTTCAATAGAACTATTAAGTGCAAATAGTTATTTTCTGATCAGTATTACCACTACTCCATCTAGTGTCCAAACTACAAACAACAGCTAAGGAGAGATTTTCCATGCAAGCCCATCTCTCTGAATGCCATTTTATATACTTCATGTTTGGAAAGTAGTTTACTACAAAGAATATAAAGGACTGACTGTACATAAACTATTAAGCACTATAATATTTCACAGTGTGTTAAGGTAATTAAGATCTGGTGCCTAAAAAATATACAAACTATAAAACAATTTTTTAAACACAGGTAAAGCTATTTTTTTTTTTTTTTACTTTTTAAGTCTTTTTACAAGAGTTTGTAAAAGTGAAAGTAAAGATAGTACATTGAGCTGTAGCTAGGATTCATGACCTTCATAGACTATACAACCAGAATGCGGGGATATACTTGGCAAATATAAAGTCAAATGGAAAAATATGAAAATATATGCAAAAGAATAATTTAATTGACTAGTTGGAAATACTTTCAAAGTTCCAAATTATTTGGATGATTATTTGTTTATTTGCCTAATTATAGCTCTTAATTATTTCAAGTGGATATCTTGCTGTAATTAACTAGCCAAGTAAATATTGATAAATCTAATGTGACAGTCACATCTAGCTATTCTGCAAGGTAAAGACAAATCTGGCCAAATTCCACAGATCCCCATTAAAAGTATTAATTTTTACATTTGAAAAAGTTTTTTTAAAATATCATTCTATTAGTAAAAAAACAAATGATGGAAGGCCAGCTGTTAGAACTGACATGCTATCAGAAAGAATGAATCATTTTGGGGGGTTCTTTTCAATATTGCTATTGAGGAGGTCCTGGTTTGTTTGGAAAATATTTACATCAAATTTCCACTGCAACTAACTCTAGCAGCTGCTACTTTTTAAACATCATTAAAAGAACATAAAAATATTTTGAAGTTTTTAACATGTCTTCAAGAATCATTTTATGAGTATTGGTAAAATGATTCAATCTAAATGAAATGCAGGTGATCATAAAAAGAAATTTTGAGTAAATGTAACATCTATTCAGTGATGAAAAAGAAAAAGCAGCTATAATTTTAAAAAATCTAACTGAATTCTATAGGTGCTAGTGGAGAGGTGTAAAATTTACTTGTAGAGCTAAAAGAAGACATGTTACAAATGGGCATTTAAGGTAGTGTAGAGAACAGACCCTAAGGTGACCTACATAATTTGCCACCTCCTGATGTCCATGCCTTTGTGTGGTCCCTACCCTTGAGTGCAAATGGGACTTGTGAATGGTTTCTAGCCTAGTCCCATTAGCCAGTAGAAAATGGAAAAATGTCACTTTTTGATATGTTACACTATATAACTCTGTTTTAGCAGGTGGGAGCAAAAGGTTCTCCTTCTTGGTTTAAGGAATTGAGCAGCCATGTTGAAGATGCTTAGTGGAAGCAGCCTTCAATCAATAGCCAGCAAAAAGCTGGGACCTTAGCCATACTGTCCTAGGAAATGAATTCTGTCCACAAGCCAAATGAGCTTCGAAGCCAACTCTGCCCCAGTCAAGCCTCCAGATGAGAACACAGCTTAGCTGGTGAGCCTGGTGAGACCCTGAGCAGGAAACCCAGTTGAGCTGTGCTCAGACTTCTGGCCCTTGTAAGTTGCGACTTGTTTTACCTGCTAAGTTTGTAATTTGTTATGCAGCAATAGAAAATGAATACAGGTAGGATGTTAAATAAAATTGACAATTCTATGGTTATTGAAAACTAGACCCAGGTCTGAGTCTGGTACAGAGTAGGTCCTCTGAACATAGCTAAATGGATGTATATCCTATACAAAAATTAGAAAGGCAGGTGAGAGTTTAATGCATAGTTCCAAGGACATCATAATCTATTTGAGGAAAAATGGATATGTAATTAACTATGAGGAATAACTAAAATAAATGTTAACACAAGTACAAGTAACATGATTGCATACACAGAAAAGAGTCTGTATCAATAGAAATCTTTCAAGCTACAGAAAACCCAAATCAAAACTACTTAGAAAAAAAAAGATGGGGTTGGAACTTATTGTTTCACAAAGTCTGGAGGCAGGGCCAGCCTTATGTTTAGGAGCATCCATCCTTGAGCTCCAAAATTCTTTAGGTTCTTTCCTCCTAAGTATGTCATTTTCAAACTTGGGCAAGCTGCCCCTATGTTGACAAATATGAACACAAGGGTTATAGTATACCATACTTCTCTTCTATAAGCCCCAGTAAAAGTCCCTATGTTTCTAATTGACCTGAGTTGGATCATGCACACACTCTTCAACCAAGCTCCACAGCCAAAACTATCTAAAGCCAGTTAGAGCCCAGATCTGGAGCAAACAATGGATCATTCCCTCTAAGCCACATGGTTGATAATGCCACAAAGAGATGGTTTCCCCACAGGAAAATCTGAGGGTAATTAGTGGGATTCAAAAGAAATCAATGCTCAGGTGGTCACCAATAAATGTTGATCATAGGGCCCTACTAATTCTGAATGGGAAAATGATCACAGATGTAATGTATATTAAAATACAATGTATAAAGAAATTACATATATACCCAAGCGAAGGATATATGAAAACATCCTGTACTCATTTCACAACAATTTTATAAAGATGAGATTATTTCAGATTAGCAAGTTAAAAACATTTCATTTCTTATTCTGGATTACATATGATGGAAGCCAAACTTCCACTGATTAAAGAAATCAGGTTTTTAAAATCGAAAAAAAGATTTGTAGTGGTAAAATTGGTGAATTTCAAAAGAAAATAAACTATTGTTAGTTTTTGAGCCTATAACACACACACAACACACACACTCTTTCTCTAGTTAGAATATATATCTGATATATATATCTGATATATATATATATATATATATATATATATATATATATATATATAAAATACATTTGATGGAAACATTTAGACTCTATAGTTTCAGCCCAGAAACTTTCTAGTTCACTTCAATGTTGAGCTGGATATATTGATTGAATTGACTAGAAAATTGGCACAAGGGTCAGAGAAAGAGATATGATACCAGGAGTTCAGCAAAAAGCTGAGGTGTCAGGATAAAATCTGAGAGAAGAGAGAGGAATTTAAGCCAGTTAGGAACTAAATTGCAGAAGAGGAATGTTAGAGAAATATCAATGGGGAGAAAAGAATTTTTTAGCAATAACAAAACCTAAAAACAAGGAAAAGTCTAAAAGATATTGCCTCTATTGATGAACCAATGTTTCATAATTAATCAAGTATGATAAATGGTAAGAAATCATCTAATAACTCCTATATAAATAGTTCCCACAAGGTAAAATTAATTTTCAAAGAATATAAATAGAATATTATAAACAGAACATCAAAACAATACTGAAATGAGCAGTCCTAGGGGGAATGGCTGATTCCAGGATGTGGGCAGGGAACACAAGATGAGCCTGAAACATCACATGGTGCTAGAAAATAAGGAAGTGATTTCAGAAAATGATGGGGCATTCAGAAGAATACAGGAACCAACGTGAATGAGCTCTCAATAGCCAAATACACAAATAAGTAATAACAAAATAAGTAATGATAGCAATGGCTCAAAACATGCAGACTAATAAATAAATATCCATGGTCTATATTGATACAAATAAATAATTGA
Organism: Vulpes lagopus; assembly: GCF_018345385.1. NCBI lineage: Eukaryota > Metazoa > Chordata > Mammalia > Carnivora > Canidae > Vulpes > Vulpes lagopus. The sequence continues at coordinate 92,240,191 of NC_054825.1, read as the reverse complement.
ATGAATAATAAATAATTCAGAAGAAACAGCTCTTCCTTACAGTGTAATTCCAATTAATAAATGTAGAAGGCATGCCAGAAATAGAAAATCACCACAAGGCAAGCACCCCAATAATAACTGTTGCAGGTAAAAATTATTCAAGGTTATTAGTGGAATAACTGGCTAAATGTGAATAAGATCTATAGGTTTGTTAATAGTGTCTGATCAGTGTTCATTTCCTGGTTTCGACAATTGTACAAAGGCTTTATAAGAGGTTTTCATTTGGAGAGGCCAGGTGAGAGGTACATGGGAACTCAACATACAAGTTTTGCAACAGTTTAATGTGGATAACATTATTTTAATTAATTTAATTGATCTTTCTGGTTTTTAAAATTTTATGGAAATAATATGAATATAATTTGCTTCTTCAGGTCTCAGGGTCATTATGATAAATATTAATCACCACCTTCAGAGCCATTCATCACTTAGGTTAAGAAAATCAGGGCAATCATCCTCGACCTGCATTTTAGAGTAGGAGGTGGAGTACAGGGGAGGGCTTTGCGGTTGAGAGGACTCAGAAAGCAACAGCAGAGCAATAAAGCTGACTGTCAGCTGCCGGAAGTAGTTGCAATGACACCCACTCAGCACGGACGTCCCCCTACCAGAACAAGTGGATGGATCTAACAACAGCTCTGCTAATTGCACATATACCTCTTTCTGGCCACCATTTTGTAGACCTATTTCCCACCATAGTTTTCTCTAAAGCTGTTGCTAAAGGGGTTAACTTCCAAAACAATGTGTGGACCTTAGGGAGGAGGAGCAAAGGGCAGAGGGAGAGATAGACACCGGAGAGTGAGAAGGGGGTTGACACACCTGGTGTGGGATGCCAGTCACCTCCTCAGGAACAGCTCTGGTAGCTGTACTGAAAAAGCGTAAAAATGCCAAACAGTAGAAAGCTATAAATAGAACATCTCAGCTACATTTGAAATGCAATATAGGATGTTACCACACAAGAATAATGTTCATTGTTGATGTTGCTGATAAATATGTGACTTTTCATCTCATAATTTAATGTCCAGCATACTTAGAGAAGTCAAGTATCACGCTAGACAGAATGACCATGAATACAAAGCCATTTGTGGTTAGGGCCGGTGGATGGTGAAAAGAAAGAGCCAATGGGGCTCCACGTGTGCTTTTAGACTGATGGCAATATTCCTTCTGAATATAAGCTCAACACATTTTCATTTTAAAACTGTCAGCTATGCCCATAATACTTTATTTTATTTTTTAAAGATTTTATTTTTAAGTAATCTCTATACCCAAACTGGAACGTGAACCCACAACCCCAAGATCAAGAGTTGCATGCTGTACTGACTAAGCCAGTCAGGTGTCCCTGCCCACAACATTTTAAATTCTTAAATGTCATGATACCACAAATGCTAATCTTTGGTCAAATCTGATGTGAGCCTAATATACTTAATGCAAACAGAACAGAAAAGAATGAGAAAAACATTCCAATTGACCTCAAAGGATTGGAATGGGGCTTTTATTGTTTAAGTTCCTGTGTGTGTGTGTGTGTGTGTGTGTGTATTCCTTCTAAGTCATTTACTAAATTTAATGCAAAGCACTGGGAGTCAAAAATAAAAGTCGCCCTGTCTGGTGGAGATCTCCTTTAATAGACATTCCATCAAATAAGTTAGCAGATAGAATGTTTCTCAACCCTTCAGTCATCTGAATACCACCTCTTTCAGTTTTGCTATATCTGCATGCCAATTATACTTTTATCTCTTTCATATTTCTCTTTAAGTCACTTCATTTTCACCAAAGTTATTTTAGAAGAAATATTTCTGTAACCACTATGAATGGAAACAGAGAATCACTTGCCATAAATAGAAACAAATTATAAATGTAAATAAATATCTAAAATACACACAAGTCTATCTATGGACCACATAAAATTATCTCACATACCACTGGTGGTATGCATGCTACAGTTTGGAAAGTACTTCAGTATAATCTAAAACAAATATAGACACATCAAATTCTTAAGGATTTACTCTCTGCATACAGGAAAAACTTAATAATCAAAGAATAGGTGGAGGCCATTTTAGAGATGGAAGTGCAGTGGTCAGGAGATATTGGACTGTACTAATAGCAAAAAAAATCCCAGATCTCATTGGTGTGACACCACCAAAATGTATTTCTCAGTTACACAAAGTCCACTGTGGAGCCAGGTAACTCTCCAAGGAGATTGTCCTCACGTGACAAGTCAAGGTTGAGGTCAATGGAGACTTCATTATCCTGAATTCGCAGGCTCCCAGGAGGTGAGGAAACAAAGTCTAGAGAGTTAGACACAAGCTTCTCACAGCCTCGGCCCATTTGTGACACAAGTCTTTCCCTCATAGCTCACTGGCTGGAATTAATCACACAGCCCTCCCCAACTGCAAGGGAGGCACGAAAGTGCAATTGCTTCTCATGGATATGAGTGAGCACTAGAAGTCCCCACCAAATATGGGTTGGGAAGACTAAGAGACTAGTCCAGAAGAAACAATCTCTAGGGAGAAATGCATCTGTGAATAGAAATAGAGGAAAGAGCCGAGAGAACAGAACTGAATGGATAAGAGGTATTTTCAGATCATATCTGCAGCTCTGATTAATAAAATCCTAAATGCACATATTGATATATTCTACTGCAGAAACTCTGTAATCATCTCTTCAATGGGAAGAGAAATGTACACAATTACTATATTTACATGCATAATTATCTTCTGCTTATACCTTAATTCAGGTCAACATGCATCTACTGGATTCCTACAATGTGCAAGAAACACACTAAGCTCTAAGCACATTCAATCTAAAATATAAAAATAAAATGACATTTGAGGAAGATTTTACAAATCATCATGAAAATATCAGACACATTTGAGATTCTCAGCTCCATTTATTTTTTTTTAAAGATAGATAGATTGATTGATTTTGAGGTGAGGGTGCAGAGGGAGAGGGAGAGAGAGAATCTGAAGCAGACTCTCCCCTGAGCCCAGAGCCCTATGTAGGCCCATCTCACAACCCTGAGATCATGACCCAAGCAGAAATCAAGAATCTGACACTTAACTGATAAGCCACCCAGGTGCTCCTTAACTCTGTTTATAAAGAAATCAGAGTAACCATTCTTTCAGTATTTATTGCATTCTGGATTTAACACGTCAGCTATGCTTTAGCAATTCCCCATTCCTTATATATGGGGAAGGAGGGGATGTGGAAAAGAGCACTTTTTCCAGAAAGTGCAGCTCAAGAGCTGTTTACTGAGCCTCTTACTCTGGGCTAATAACTGGGGCACAGTTGTAACTGGGGAACTCCTGTCTCCCTAACCTTCGGACTCTGCTTTCAAGATCCAGCCTGTGATCAACAGGGAGAATGAGTTTCTATAACCTTACTCACTGCATCGAAACATAGATATGAACACATTATTTCTGAACATTTATTTAGAGTTTACAAAAGCCCTATAAATTCATTATTTCATTTCATCTCTGTAACAATCCTCTGAAATAAGAACTATTTAATGAATGAAGGACAAAACCTGGAGAAGTTAGGGAATAGGCCTTTGAACATACATCTAGTCCCAGGCCTGGGACACAATTCTCCTGACTCGAGTGTTCCTTTACTACCCAATAGATTCATCTTGCTCCCCAGAAAGAATTCCTTGAATATTATGGATGTTTAAAAAATTGAGGTAAAGGAAAATATATAATAAGAAAAAATAAGTGTTCATGATATCATAGTGAATGAAGAAAGAGCAAAATTTTATATGTGATCACAATGACATGAAAAGATGCCCAGTGAACTGTAGCAAAATTCTCCAGATGGCATTAAGAGAGCACTGGGACTGCTGATATCTTTTTCTTTTTTTTTAAGTTTTATTTATTTATTTGAGAGAGAGAGGGAGAGAGCACATGCAAGCAGGGGGAAGAGGCAGAGTGAGAGAGATAGACTTTTTTTTTTTTAAGATTTTATTTATTTGGGCAGCCCAGGTGGCTCAGTGGTTTAGCACCACCTTCAGCCCAGGGCATGATCCTGGAGACCTGGGATCCAGTCCCACGTTGGGCTCCCTGCATGCAGCCTGCTTCTCCCTCTGTCTATCGGTCTGTCTGTCCATCTCTGTATTATTCTCATGAATAAATAAAATCTCTAAAAAAAAAAAAACTTTATTTATTCATGAGAGACACACAGAGAGAGGCAGAAACATAGGCAGAGAGAGAAGCAGGCTCCCTGAAGGGAGCCAGATGCAGGACTCAATCCCAGGACCCCGGGATTAGAGCCTGAGCCAAAGGCAGACACACTCAACCACTGAGCCACCCAGGTACTCTGAGATAGTCTTAAGCAGACTCCACACTGATCAAGGAGCCTGATGTGAGGTTCCATCTCACAACCCTAAGATCAGGGCCTGAGCCAGACACTCAGGCTGCCAACACCTTTCTAAAGGTAAGGTTTGACACTTAATGCTTCTTTGTTCATTTTTTGATCCCCTTTCCTTTTCTCCACCCCTTTCAGCCTAACTTAAACCTCAACTCAAATTAATTTTCAAAAGCCAGACTCAAGTAAGCCACGTCTATTGCTTTCAAAATGACTCCAGAATATTTTCTAAGCTAAAGCCACTGGAGTGCACAGAGGCCATGAATTTAATAAGTGAAAGTGTCATAGTGACAAGGGTGACAAATTTGGCAGAGACAGAATAATGAGCACAACCTAGGGATTAGGAGGAGCACAAGCGCTTGTTTGCTAATAGCTTTAGACAAACAATCAGCAGATACATTTCAAAGGGAAAGTCTGAACCAAATGGATGGATCAACCCTATTTAGATCCTGACGCAAGCCATTGAGACAATTGGGGAAATCTGAACACTGACTGAATAGTTAATGATATTAATGTTAAAACAAATTTTTAGTGCAATAATGGTTTTGTGGTTTTGTTTTTCTAAAGAGTTGTCATTCCTTAGTGTTACATGCTGAAATATTTACAGGAAAAATTATATGGTGTCTGGAATTTAAAATAATCTGAGTCGGGGGAGGGGAAGGAAAGAGGCACACAGAACAAATTGAACTAAGTAACCATTGAAGCCCAGGTGATGAGTACAAGAGGGATCATTAGACAATTCTATCTACTTTTGGTTATGTTTAAATTTTTCTAAAAAAGAAGCTTAGGGGCACCTGAGTGTCTCTGTCCGCGGAGCATCTGACTATTGATTTCCAGTCTTGATCTCAGGGTTGTGAGTTCAAAGCCCATGTTGGGCATGGAGCCTACTTAAAAAATAAATAATTAAAATGTAAAAAATTAAAAATAAGCTTAAAAATAGAAGTCTGCAACATCTTTAGTATAACTATAGTTTTTGTCTCACCAGCATCCCTTTCTCCTTTCGAAAAATAACTGCTGCCCCCACTATGCAGGAAACTGGCCCCCCTCCATTTGGTTCTGTTAGGACCAGCAGCCACCATCCACAGGTGTCACACCAGTGACCCCATCCATGAGACTTAATCGGGCCTTACCAGAGCACTTGGGATTTTATGTGTGGCCCTGAAGAGAGAGAAGCTCTGACTTTTCTCTGGGATTTCTCACTAAGATGATTGAAACCTGGAGTTTCTGGTGACCTTTCTCAAGATTTCTCCATCTCACAGTAGGAGAAAATGAACCCATCCCAACACTCAGAACCAAGAGAGTGGGGATGAGGCAGGGTGGGAGAGAGACTAGGGGGAGAGAAAGAGAGGAGAACAAAAAGACAGGATGACAAGTTTTCGATCTCTGGATCCAGTGTCCACTTCCAACCGAAGTTACCTGCTAAGCAGGAAGCTACTACAAAGGCTTTCAATGCCAGAGGCTGACCTTAGTCTAGATCTCTTACTGGAACTCCACACTCAAATAACTTTGCGGATGTGACTGACTAAAGGAATTGAAGATGGGAAGATTCCCCCGGAGAGCCAGGAGGGCCCAATATAATCATAAGGGTCCCAATTAGAGGAAGGTGAAAAGGTCAGAGCAAGGAATGTGAGGCAGAAGCAGAGGTGGGACTGGAGAGCTTTGAAGATGGCCGGGTGGTGAGGAGCATGACTTGAGGAATGAATGCAGGTGGCCTCTGAAAGCTGAAAAGGCAACGAAACAGATTCCCCTAGACCTTTCAGAGGGAGCACAGCCCTGCCAACACCTTGATTTTTAGGACTTCTGACCTCCCAGATTGTGAGATAATAAATCTGTGTTGTTTTAGGTGACTAAATTTGTAGTCATTGGTTACAGCAGGTATAGGAAATGGGTAAACCCATTGTCTACTCAACATCTGTCCCTGGGCGTCTCACAGACATCTCATACTCGATGTATCCAGAGTGAACTCCCCATCTTCACCCCAAACTTGCCACATGCACAGTCCTCCGTCTTTCAACCTATGGCAACTTTATCCTTCCATTACTTCAGGCAAACACTTCAGAGCTATCCTAGACTCCTCTCACACGCCATATCACCTCCTTCAAAGACCAAGGTAATTTCACCTTTGAAATGTAGCCAGATCAGGACTCTTTCTCAGCACACACATCTATGCTGCCACCAGCCCATTCCGAGCTACCACCTTGTCTCCCCAGAAGTGTAGCAATAACCTCTACGCAGGTCCTCTTTCACCCTTGTGCCGTTCTGGTCTACTGTCAACATAGCAGCCGACTGAATCCTTTTAAAATCTTAAGTCAGGTCACTCCTCCACTCAGAACCTTGGACGGCTTTCCTTTCCACTCAAAGTAAAAGCCCATCAGCCCTCTCGTTCTCCTCCACTCACCTTGCAACCACCATAGTGGCCTGGAAGCAGCTCTGGCCCTGAGGCCTTCAAACCACCCTTGTCTGGGATGTTGGTCTTCCAATTATCTGCTAACTCCCTGCTCTAAGCCTTTGTCCATGCATTACTGTGGCCATAAATCTTACCCTGACCAACTCTACTGTAGCCACGTGCCCCCATGCATACATACATCCATTGACACTCCTAAGTTTCCTTTCCCTGCCCTTCTCTTTCCTTTTTCTGTAATACTTATCCATTTTCTAACATATTATATAATGTACATATGCATTATATTTATTCCATATTTTCTGTCTTTCCCTGCTAGAACATAAGCTTCATGAGGGCCGAGAATTTGGTCTTGACTTGGACTGATATATTCCAAATACCTAGAATAATGCCTGGCATATAGTAGTTGCTCACTAAATACAAGTAGACCGAAAGAATGAATACGTGAAAGCTAATTTTAGCTCCGGTCCAGACACTTGCAACCAGAAAACTCCTCATACGCATCTATTGACCTGAGTTGTCATTCTTGCTAGAAGACTCTGATGGTGATTGATGGTTTACACCACCCTCCTTTGGAGAAAAGGTGAGCATCTCTACTTGTGATCACTGTTCATGCATCTGGATAAATATACGCATCGATATATTTCCCATTATATTTCCCACATTATAAGGGCTTTCATTTTGCTGGGGATGCATTTGTTATTTTTAGGGCTTGTTACGGTTTGTGACTTTGCCATTTAGGTTCTGCCAAACCCTGTGCTTCTGAGAACTGCCATCTGCGGCATTTACCAGGCACCTTGTCCCAGCATTGTGCCTCTACATGATCCAAAACACAGCCACAGGCCTCATCATCAGCTCTGACGGGCTTCCTCGTGTCCCACACCACTTACCTTTTTCCTTCAACTCTCTTATGGAGGGTTCCCCCTCTAATGAGTTCCCATAAATGTGTATTAGAGTTAAAAATACAAAATCCAAGCCAAAGATTTATCTGATGTAACAGAGAGCACCATCCAATCCCAGGAAAAAAAGAATATATAAAACCACTAATAATTATAACTGTATATTTAATTTTCACTCTTGAACATTATTTTGATCTATATAATGTTAAAACATAGAATAAAACTAAAATTAACCAAGCAAATTAATTTTCTAAGGCATTAAAAAAAAACATTTTTCGGGGGCATTTCAACACCCCAAGTCTGAGTTATCTCAGCTTCTTGGGATAAAATTTTATAGACAGAAGTTTAGTTCAAGGTTGGGAAAAAGCACTTGCTTTTTGATACATGTTGCAGAAGAAGAGCATATGATGCTGACTCTGATAGAAACTTCCTGACTTTCCTGAAAAGTATCAAGACAAAGAACACAGGTTTTCATCTTTTGCTTGAGTCTATAGCGAGTTGGTTGCAATGTAACTGGTCTACATACTTTTGAACTATGCTGCCTATGTGTCATTGGGACATTTTACTGATAATTCTCTTATATATTTCTTCTCTACTCGTTGCCTTTGTTTCAATTGTGGTAAAATGTACATGATACAAAACTTACTGTCTCATTTTTATACATGCAATTCCATAACATTCAGTGCACACATCGCTGTTTCCCAAACTTCTCAGTTTCTCAAACAGAAACTATACTTGTTAAATAACTCACTTTCCCCATTCCTCCTAGCTCCTGGCCAACTCTACCTAAACTCCATTCTGCCTTTACAAATGTGCCTATTCTAGGTATCTCACGTAAGTGGAATCATATGGTATTTGTCTTTTTGCATCTGGCTTCTTTTTTTTTTTTTAAACAAAGATATTATATATTTATTTGAGAGAGAGAACATGCACAAGCAGGGGGGAGGGGCAGAGGAAGAGGGAAAAGCAAGCTTCCGGCTAAGCAGAAAGCCTGATGTGGGGCTCAATCCCAGTACCCTGAGATCATGACCTGAGCCGAAGTCAGATACTTAACCACCTAAGCCACTCAGGTGCCCCATGTGTCTGGCTTATTTTACTTTTATATGTTTTCAACGTTCATCCATGCTATAGCATGTATCAGAATTGTATTCCTTTTAACAAATGAATAATATTCCATTGCATGCATACACCATATTTTGTTTATATAGCTCTCCATGACCTTCTAGAAAAAAATGGGGTTGATTTTTTTGGGGGGGGTAGTCAATCTGTTTTTTTTTAAGATTTTATTTATTTATTCATGAGACAGAGAGAGAGAGAGAGAGAGAGGCAGAGACAGGCAGAGGGAGAAGCAGGCTCTATGCAGGGAGCCCGAGGTGGGACTGGATCCCGGGCCTCCAGGATCACGCCCTGGGCTGAAGGCGGCGCTAAACCGCTGAGCCACCTGGGCTGCACTAGTCAATCTGTTTTTAATGCTTTGGACATATTCCTTAATATTTCTTTTTTAAAAAATTTATTTATTCATGAGAGACACACAGAGAGAGGCAGAGACACAGGCAGAGGGACAAGCTCCCCTGCAGGGAGCCTGATACAGAACTCGATTCCAAGACCCTGGGATCACAACCTGAGCCCAAGGCAGATGCTCAACCATTGAGCCACCCAGGTGCCCCATTAATTTTGCTTTTATCTTTCATAACCAGATACTGTGACATGAGGATGGAATATGCAAATTTTAACTCTTGAAAACTAAGAGTCCCATTGGAGAGACAGTCAAGTAAACAGATTACTACAGAGGCACTGCGACAGACTACGACAGACTATGACAGACTACGAGACCACAATGGAAAGAGTAAGTAACTCTGGCAAGAGGAGCTAATTAGGTTTTCAGTGAGGCAGCTGCATCTGACCAGGGTTTGGAGGGTGACTGGAAACTCTCCATCAGAGAAAGTAGAGACAAGAGGCCCTCAAAGCACAAAGAATCACACATGTTGAGACATGGGGAGAAAAAAAGAGGGCGTTTTTGGAGAGCAGGACATAATTAAGAGACCAAAATCAGAAAATAGGCTCCCGAACCTCCTTGACAGTCTTAATGGAGGTTAATATCCAAAGTGCCCTGAATGTCCTCAGACTTCATGACCCAGTGGTTCAGGGTGAGATCTCCTGAGTGGTAATAACCCAGCGCTTTCTGCCTCACTGTCCCACTCCTGATGCAGGGCTCCTGGGCCCCACCAAAGCTGTCCCATGAATCTGGGAGTCTCCATTCCCACACTCCCACCCTCTCAGATATCCTACCTTCAAGGTCACTCGATGAGGCATCTCACAGTACAGCTGTGGGAACACTGAGGCTGTGCCAGAGGCCCTCAGATGTTGCACTCCTTGTACACCTGACTATGTGGGGCGACATGGAGAACTGATCAGCCCAAGGCTCTGTGCATCTCTCCTGCACTCTGGGCCCACCTTGGCACCTGTTAGTTCAGCCCATTTTAGCCTCACAGCTCCTTTCTCCAAAAGGCTAAGACCTAAACCTGGGGGCCTGATGGGTGCCCTGCACAAAATTTCTTCCTGAAAGTTCTCCAATAACCTCTTCCATTCAGTTTTTCCCTCAACAAATATTAATTCACTATCTAATATGTCAATAAAAGACAGAGTTAAAAAGAAGATGGCACGTCCCTCTTCTCATGAAGTTTATTTTATTTTCTAGCCTGTGTATGTGTGGAGGGGAATGCAAACAAGACACAGCAAGGTCATTTTAGCAGGTGATAAATTGAATTATGAAGGGAGGGAAAATAATACAGGAGCATGGAGGAGTGTGCCTGATGTGTGCAGAGTGACTGGCCAGGGAAGGTGGAGTTTGGAGTGGGCCTCCAGTGCTCAACTGTGATGTAACCAGGCCCTCCTGCAAGACACTCTGAGAACAGAAACCCTATGTTCTTACAGCTTACAACCACCCGACCAAATTCACATCACATGGCCTTGTTTCATGTGCATAATTTTCTCTTTTGATCAGAACCTCCAGAAAAGCCATGAGAAGACTGACAGCAACTCAACATTTTATTTGTATGAATAGTCTATAAATGTCACTTTCTTAGAATTACAGAATTAAACTCAGAACAGAGTTATGAAATTCCTTTTAAATAGTAACTAGCAGGGATGCCTAGGTGGCTCAGTGGTTGAGCATCTGCCTTCAGCTTGGGGCATGATCCTGGGGTCCTGGGATTGAGTCTCACATCAGGCTCCCCATGGGGAGCCTGCGTCTCCCTCTGCCTATGTCTCTGCCTCTCTCTCTGTGTCTCTCATGAATAAATAAATAAAATCTAAAAAAAATAGTAACTAGTATTTTTTAAAGACATGTTACATACTAATAATATTTCAGGTTTAAGTTAAATTTTTTTCAACATTCATTTTTATCTCCATGTATACTGAAAGCAATAATATGTCAATAATAGAAGGAAAAACTTTTGGCTAGTCATTTTTTAAGGACAACTCCTTGCTTCCTACCTGGTCTATGTCTGATGTGAGGTCACCCAGTCTTTTTGGATGAGGCCCTACAATGGAGTAATCAGCTCGAGGAAGTAGGGAGTATAGCCTCTGTAGGTATCCTGGATACCCAAGAACCTTCTGCTAGTGTTGGAAGGTCTGAGGGTCTTCACGTCCGCCAAGCTCCAGGAGTTTGTAAGCACTATGTGCATGTGTTGATTGAACAGTACTGGAATGGGCCTCTCCATTACTGACAAGCCCCAGCTTCCCCAAGGGAAACCATTCTCAGAGGACCAGAATCTCTTGAGAGGGCAGAATGGCTCACCAGCAGCAGGTGCATCACGCCAAGGTCAGAAGGAAGTCAGTCTTGCTGTTTCTCCTCTAATCTTTGCCTATGTTTGAGATAAGCTGGGCCCATGCCAGGCTGGCCACCCACTAAGCCAAATTGGGTCCAAGACTGATTAACCCAGTCTGGCGGCCAGGCTCAGGAGTCTGGCCAGATCATCACTTAAAGTTCCCTAGGGTACCAACTGGTCCTAAGCCTGGAACTCCTGTCAACTCTTGACATCACCCTCCTCCCACGTCTCACCCCCAGTCTCTCTCTCCTCTCTCTCTCTCTCTCTCTCTCACACACACACACACACATTACATTTTACATTTCAACTATTTTCCCATAGTCCTTATTCTCCCTCTCATTCATGTACCCACACTGCCCCCCTTGCCTGAAACAATCTCTTCTCTCTCACCTGGTGAATGCCCACTTAATCCTTCCTAACTCAGCTCAGATATCCATCACCTCCTCTGGGTGACCTCTCTTGACAATTCCAGTCCGGGTCAGGTCTCCCTCCCATGATAGCCCATATTACACTATGTGGAAAGGCAATGGAAATGAAATTAGTCAGAGATCTGTTTATGTCACAGAAATAAGATCCTAAATATAGGGGCTCGTGATGTCTTAATCACTTTTCCCTGTAGCACCTTCCATATAGGAGATTCTCTGTCAGGGTTGACCAAATGAAGAAATAAGTAAGTGACAGAAACTAAGTAAGACAGCTCAAGATGGCTGGCCAAAACTGAATCAGATTTCTGGTCATTTTCAACTGGTTACTAGTCACATGGTTCATAGATAAATTAGCCCAATTTAAGATATAGAATCAAACACTTGTTCCAGTGCCTAATGAATCAATCAATTGATTAGATCACTCGGAACTCCAGGACTCTTTATAAAGATAGAAAATCTGCAGGATGCTTGGGTATCTCAGTTGGTCGAGTGTCTGACTGTTCATTTTGGCTCAGGTCATGATCTCAGGGTTGTGAGATTGAGCCCCATGTCAGTTCTGCATGAAGCCTGCTTAGGATTCTCTCTTTGCTTCTGTGCTCCCCTGTGGCTCACTCTCTCATTCTCTTCCCTGCATCCCCCAAAAAAAGAAAAGAAAAGAAAAAGAAAAGAAGTCCTGCAATATACTTTTCCCCAGAATCTCTCTCCATGAGTACAGTTATTTAATTATGGGATTGGGTTTAATTTTTTTTTAACTTAGGGAGTTGTATTTTAATAAACAATACTATGCAATATATAGTAAAAAGATTTTTTTAATATCAAGTTATTTATTTTCTTAAAACAATTCCCATATACAAGAACTCTACAGCTTAATAATGTTTTCATAATAATCCTCATAATCCGTGCTCATTTACTATTGGAAAATAACTGGCAACATTTGCTAGATGGCAAAGAGAGGGAAGAGAAGGGGTTGTCTTACATGCTCATGAATGAATCATATTCAATTCCTTCCTCCATTGTCTCTTCCTACTTGAGACCCAGTATGAGTGGAGGGTGGAGATGAAGGGAGCGATGTCAGGATAGAGTTACCACTGATATACATAGTATCACAAACTAATAAATAACTCATAAGTCTTCCCCTTCTCCCTCTCCTTTCCTTCTCCTGCCATTTCCTCCACAGGGTCAGTGACAATTTTGAAATAGGCTGGTCTCACATTAGATCCAGGGAACTTTGGCTATGAATTCATAATGGCCCTCAAGATGTGATTGGAGACGACCCACTTGATCAGACGCAAATAAAAAGCAGATGTCTGCAATGAGAATGTTTCAGCCAAGATCCAAATCTACCCCAAAGCAGCAGAGGACAAGGACAGTTGCTCAACTGGAACAGTCACCTACATATTATAGTGGGGGAAAACCTTGATCCCATTCCAGGAAGTCTTCACAGACCGTTAAAGATTAGGTCATTCCTCATGTGGCCCCAGTAAGCCTCCACTCACTCCATATGCAGGAGAAGCCTAAGATGGGCTGGGAGGGTCTGAAAGCTACTCTAACCTGTTTCTGCTGCCAACAGTTCCCTGCAACCTTTTCTTTCACTGGGTTTTGTAATATACCTCCCTTCCTCAGAACGGAGGGAGGGAGAAGCCTAAGTCATACCCACGCATTCCAGCTGCTCAATCATCAGAGAGGAGTTTCTGCACTACCAAGCTATCTGACCACCACTCTCGATCCACAGTTTGCAGCAAGGGCCTGAAGTTTTCTTCAAAAGTCTAAAAATCCAAACACACCTGTCTACTCAAATGCCAGTTCATAAACAAATAGCATTAACTGATTTTGTAAGAGGACCTCTACCTATTCCCATCGTTATAAAATCTACCTTGCCACTCCAGAATTCACTTATATATCCTCTTTTCCTTCCTCTGCCCAGAATTTTACTAAGAAAAATTATAAAGATGATAAGAATAAAGAAAATAGTGAGCTTCCTCATCTCTCTACCATATGACCTAACAAGTTAAAATGAACATGGAAACATTTAATTTGGTCTTTATAATAGATCTGACACTCATGAGTTTTTTTATTATTTAAATTCAATTAATTAACATACAGTGTATTATTAGTTCCAGGGATAGAATTTAGTGACTCATCAGTTGCATATAACACCCAGTGCTCATTATGCATGTGCTCTCCTTCATGCATGTGCTCTCCATCATCTCCAGCAACACTCAGTTTGTTTCCTAGAGTTCACATCTCTCTCTTTTTTTTAAAAGATCTTATTTATTTATTCGTTCATGAGAGACACAGAGAGAGATGCAGACACATGGGCAGAAGGAGAAGCAGGCTCCCTGTGGGGAGCCTGATGCGACTTCGGGATCACAACCTGAGCCAAAGGCAGATGCTCAAAAAAAAAAAAAAAAAAAAATGGCAGATGCTCAACCACTGAGCTACCTAGGTGCCCAAGTTCATCTCTTATAGTTTGTCTCCTTCTCTGATTTCATCTTGTTTTGTTTTTTTCCCTCCCGTCCCCTATGCTCCTCTGTTTTGTTGCTTAAATTCCACATATGAGTGAGATCATATGATAATTGCCTTCCTCTAGTTGATTTATTTCACTTAGCATAATATCCTCTAGTTCCACCCATGTTTTTGCAAATGGCAAGGTTTGGGGTTTTTTGCACTACTAGGTATTACTCCAAAGATAGTAATGTAGTGATCCAAAGGGGAACCTGCATCCCAATGTTTATAGCAAAATGTCCATAATAGCCAAGCTGTGGAAAGAGTCCAGACGTCCACCAACAGATGAATGGATTATGACTTATTTTTTAAAAACCTAGCACTAGGGACGCCTGGGTTGCTCAGCGGTTGAGCATCTGCCTTTGGCTCAGGGCGTGATCTTGGGATCCAGGATCAAGTCCCACATCAGGCTCCTTGTGGCAAGCCTGCTTCTCCCTCTCCCTGTGTCTCTACCTCTCTCTATGTCTCTCATGAATAAAAAAATAAAATATTTTTTAAAACTGGCACTATTACTACATATGAACTTAGAAATGTAAGATTTCTAATGCAGATAGAAGATTGTTTATATGGTAAAGGGAAGAGCTAGGTAAAAGTAATTTTAACATTTTAGAGAAAAAGGGTAAATTCTTACTCTCCATAAATAGAGGAAGACCATTATTATTATTTTATTTTTAAAGATTTTATTTATTTATTTATTTGAGACAGAGAGAGCAAGTACCAGCAGGGGGAGGGCAGAGGGAAAAGCAGATTCCCTAGTGAGCAGGTAACACAATGTGGGGCTCAATCCCATGACCCCAAGATCATGACTTGAGCTGAAGTCAGAGGCTTAATTGAGCCACCCGAGTGACCCCAGATCATTTTTTTAAAAAAAAGCCTTACTATGTTATCACTTCATACCTAAAAATAACATTAACTCCTTACTATCAAATATCCAGTATTTTGTGTACAGTTTGTTTGAATAAGAGTCCAAATAAAGTCCATACATTTTGATTGTACAAGCGTCTCTCTTAATTCTTTCCACTGGTACATTCCTGATCTGGGGGATAAATGAAGACATGGGACATGAGGTATAAAGAAGCACCCTAGTCAGTGCAGTGGATGGACCCAAGGGAGATTCTGAGGAAATAATAAGGAAAATGAAAGAAGCACTGGGGAAGGGTGTTCTGGCAGCAACGTTCTGATGGTGCTCAAGGATAGAAGATAGTTCTAGCTTATTCCATGGACCATGGACCTAAATTTGACTGGCTCAAGAACATGGCTTGATTTACATTTCCACTCAACAGGTGTCACCTTCATGTTTTTTTTTTTTCGGAATCCAGGCAAAAGAGACTACATGTCTGTGTTTCTAAGGTCACACCAGACTAGGCCATGTGGCAGTGTCAGTTCACTGGGGATCAAGACCCCGTGCAGTGACAGCAGTGAGCTCCCTCACCATCAGGCCACATCTGTGTCACTTCCCACACTGCCTCTGACTCTTCCATACCCTTCTCCTTCCTCCTTCCCCAAGCCCCAACCAAAGTGCTTGTTCCCACAGGTGTGAGAGTATAATTAAGCTGATGGCTGCAGTTGGAAACTTGGAATTGGAAGCCTTGGATTTGAGTTCTGCTGGCATTCACTGGCTGTAGGACTCAAGGCAATACGCTCCCTCTCACTTCCCTCATCCTAGAAAAGGAATAAATAAGAGTCAATCTGGATGCAAGTAGTTATGAGGATCAAAAATGTTAACAGTGAGCTTCTCTACAATACCACAGGGATGGTGATGCTGATGAAGATAGTAATTTACATGCATATGAATGTGAATGACCGTTAAATGGCCTTTATCTTGCAGGTAAAGTTTATTCTTTAAAAGGAAGAGTTGTTCAAACCAAATGAATCTCTTATCAGTGAACTCTGTGGAGAGTGTTCAGCCAGTTCCTCTGACCCCCACCCCCCCTTTGTGAGGTGGGGCTGGTCAGGCCCTTTGTTTCTGGCCTCATTTTTATTTCAAAGACAAATGTGGTTTCTAGGAGGAAGGAAGACAGGCAAGTAGCACATCTTCCCGTGTCTTTGGTTATCATTTCCATTAACTCTTGGCATTCAGGAGCATTGGAGATGCCTAGAACCAAAGTCCATATTTAATGTCTTGAGATAAATAAATTTAAGGATTAAAGTCCAGAACGACCAAGGGCTAAACTGTATAGTACCTCATGTCATAAAATTCTGTGTTGAAAAATTCTAATCAGGGCAGCCCCGGTGGTGCAGCGGTTTAGCGCTGCCTGCAGCCCAGGGTGTGATCTGGAGACCCTGGATGGAGTCCCACGTCGGGCTCCCTGCATGGAGCCTGCTTCTCCCTCTGCCTGTGTCTCTGCCTCTCTCTCTCTCTTTCTCTCTCTCTCTCTGCATCTCTATGAATAAATAAATAAAATCTTTTTAAAAAAATTCTAATCAAAGCTGGAGAATCTGGTAATTAGCTACAGAGAACAGAAACCTGCCTGAGGTTCAGGGACTATGTTACTTCATTAATTTCTTAAACATCTTGAGTTTTCACTGTCCCTTCTATTACTCGCTCCAGCAATGCACTACGAATTGATCAATTATGAAAAGTAAAAAAGCTTTGGTTTCTTCTTTATTTCTTTCCTTCCTTCCTTCTTTCCCTCCTTTCTTCCTTTTCTAAAAATTGTGAAATAATAGCTTTTAAACATTAGTTTAAATACAAAATGAAAATAAACAAATGTCAACGTGTCCTGAATTCTTCATTGCTTGTGATTGTACTGCATGACAAGAACCCATCCCGAGGTGGTAATTAGATTTTATCTACAAATGGAAGTGGGGGGATGGGAATAGGTGGTAGTGTCAAAAATTCACCAGAACAACAAGGCAACTCACGTGATTAGTTAGACAAAAATTATTCAAACGGTTGGCCAGGTTTACTATCTGATTAAGTAAATTCTGGCACTCAGCGAGTAAAATTTCTTTGCCTCTCTGTGGCCAGAAATTCTGGCATGCAAACTGGAGCAAGAAGGAAAGCAGAAAATAAACTGATAAAGGACACGTAGAATGTCTCTGTTGGTGATCATCATGGTAGAGGACAGAACACACAAGAATGCCACCCCCCTGGGATCCCTGGGTGGCGCAGCGGTTTGGCGCCTGCCTTTGGCCCAGGGCGTGATCCTGGAGACTCGGGATCGAATCCCACATCGGGCTCCCGGTGCATGGAGCCTGCTTCTCCCTCTGCCTGTGTCTCTGCCTCTCTCTCTCTCTCTGTATGACTATCATAAATAAATAAAAATAAAAGAATGCCCCCCCCCGCCCCAAGTTTTCACAGATGGTTATGTGAGTTGCTCCAGAACTAATACAAGGAGAGGGGCTGGAGGCAGAGAAACGCAGCAGCAGTGCTGGTGATAAAGCGTAAGGCTTTTGGCTCCAGCAAACACCTTCCAATCGGCACAGCAACAATAGAAACTTGCTTCAGGCAGGGTGCTGTCCCACATTTTAACTGGCCCCTGAGCAAATATCCCCGAACTTCACAGATGTTCGCAGTAATCTGACCTGAATGTAAATACATGCTCTTTTGAATCACCTCCCTCCCCCATTAAATGAAGTTAGGGACGCGCACCCAGTGAGCAAAGGCACAGCCAGAAGCAAAGCAGGAAGCCTCCCACACCAGAGAGGGGAGATAAGCATCACAGAAGCGAATGGCTTTTGCTGAAGGGCATTTCAAAGCCGATACAGACATATATGGCATATTTGTAAATTCTCTGTCTATAAACACGTACCTTCACACATCAAAACTGGATTGTTCACCAGCAACAGAAGGTGGTAAGAACAAAGTGAAAGCTACTAAATAGCAGAAAATACTTCCAACGGATACAACAGACAAAGAGGATCATGACCCTTAATACACCGAGAGCTGAGAAAGCCCAGCAACAGAAAAACCGGCAGACGATGTGTGCAGGAAGACCACAGAGAGAAAACTAAAAATAACTAGTCATTAAATGAGTTTCACTGCACAAAGTGATATATATGTTTTTTAGCTCCATAACGGTAAGATTAAACACAAGAGCCTTATGATTCTGAATAAAGGTGGCCTTTTTTCAGGCTGCAACAAAAGAAATGTGGAATGTTTACGGACAGGGAAGTGCTCACACAAAACATGATAAGGTACACTGTAGCAGCTTCTGCCGGCTTTAAGACGAATCCATTAGAATCACGTATGTTGACATGCAAGAATGTTCAAGAAATTTTTGAGTTGAAAATGTAGTTTGCAAATGCATATGCTATTATGCATAGCATAATCTCAAATTGGTGAAAGGGGGAAAAAAATTATTCCTACATAGTTGTGTGTATTCCCAAGAGAAGTAGCCTGAAAGAACACAAGCTGAATGTGAGAGAATCTAGGCTTTTATTTTATATATATATATCTGTATCCATTTAACTTTTTTGTTGTTTAAGTAATCTCTACACCCAGCGTGGCACTTGAACTCACAACCCCAAGATCAGGAGTCACATGCTCTACCCACTAAGCCAGCCAGGGGCTCCTTGGTTGAACGTTTTATATTACAAATGTATTATTTTAGTGATTGAGAAAAAAATTTTTTAAGATCCTATTTATTTATTCATGAGAGACACACAGAGAGAGGAAACAGAGACACAGGCAGAGGGAGAAGCAGGCTCCCCACAGAGAGCCCGATGAGGGACTCGATCCTAGGACCCTGGGATCATGACCTCAGCAGAAGGCAGAGATGCTCAACTGGTGAGCCACCGAGGTGTCCTTAGTGATGGGGAAAATCTAAACTGAGTTTGCTGAGGCTGGAAAAGTGGAGAATTGTTGTGCTTTAGTCTTCAATGTCAAGGCAAATTGTTGGAGGTGAGATGACATTCTGATGGTTGTCGATTAGCTTAGCTGCACAGTATAGTGTTAACTTGGAGGATCCACTAATTTGTTAATTACTGTCCGTTAACTAACATGCATGGAAAAGAAGAGGCAGACATGGCCCTGTCCTACATGTGCACTCACTCTTATGCTGGTAACTGTGTTAATGAAACAGTTCTCTCCCCAACTTCACTTTCCCCCTTTTCATCAAGCATGACACCCATCTGCCCAAAGATCTCCATTGACTTCCCATCTCAGAGAAAAAGTCAACATCGTTACAATGGTCTACAGAGGCCCATGGCCTCCTGTCACCTATGTGAGTGCACATCCTACCCTCTTCCCCAGGTCCCTCCACCCTTCAGGCCTTTCTTCCGACATAGGACACATCTCTGCTTCTGGCTTTGGCCTTTGCTCTTCTCTCTGCCTGGAGGGCTCTTGCATCAGCTATCTCCATGGCTCTCACCATCACTTGCCTCAGGGCTTTACTCAAATTTTCCCTCTATCCCAATATTCCCTATCTCCCTCCCCAGCTTTATTATCACCATCTAACATTCTTTATGTGGTTTGTTTATTTCTTGCCTGACAAAGATCTTCTCCCTGATTGTTCTCCTCCAAGCCCCCTTCTTGACTAGGCTCAACCTTGGCCTATAAATATTTGAACACACACTAACATACTTCCTAATAGCTCATGTCTCTAGGACGACCTTAGCCACTGCCACCCTCTCTTAAAAGTGTCTGAGAAAACTCAAGGCACCTGAAAGAATTTACTATTTGTTCCTACAACACATGAAGACAGGGCCCCTGTTTCCCAGCCTCTGCGGAACAGTAGGTATCTAACGTCAATGAGCACTAGGTAACAAACCCTCACTTCCCTGACTCTACTGGACCCTTGGTCACCCCACTCCCTTGCTTCCTCGTTCTGTCTTTAAAATGCAATCACCTCTGTAAAACTGAAGTGGAGTTCAGCTCACACTGGACTGCTCCCTACTGCAGTAGTGTATTACTGATGAAAATCTGACCTTTCCATTTTAACGACTGTCCAGCCTTGCTTATCTTTGACATCCTCCACTGTAATGGAGAATGTACCTGTGGAACACCATTGGTAAATCAACACTTGTGCATGGGTGTAAGGCCTGAAGGCACATTTCGAGTCTGGGATAAGCCCCTCTAAGTTTTTGGATGAAATATCATTGCTCACTTCTCTCCTTAAACACCTGGCAAGTGACAGGTGGCTGAACATCACAGATCACACCAGCCTTTCAAAACTGATCTTCAGTTTGTTTTTAATCCTGATACAGCACCATCTGCTACATGCTTAGGATCATCCAGGAACATGCATGACCAAGCACACAATACTATGCAAGTGACAGATTACTGAAAGGTACTGGGTGGAAAGTATTTGCTTCCCAAGAAGACTCTTCATGATAATGGTGGCTTCCTCTACTCCCCTCTCTTCATTTCCCTCCATGGTCCTGGTCCTGAAACTTCCCTTCAACTCCAGCTCACCCTGGGCCTCTCTGGGTTTCCATTCCCAGACCCTCACTGAAAGTGTTTTGGCTGTGAGTTCTACTCACTTCCTTCAGATGCAATCCAATGATGTCTTTTCAGTGTTTATTCTTTAGATTCTCTTAGGTGATCTGAGTGCTGCTAACTTCCCTCACCACACCCTCTCTCTTACTCTTCTCATTTTTTTTTTTTCAGCCTGTGGCTTCTCACCATCTCTAAGTGGCTACAAATAGTTCCAGGTATAACCTGTTACTTCCAACAAATGCTTTACAAGAAACTACTATGGTTGAGGCATTATGGAGTTTACAAAAGTCTAATATTCAAATGCTGTGTTCAAAGAAGGAAGATGGTGTATATTCATATGAAAAGTTAAAGTTTACTGCAGTGGTTGCTTTAATAATAATTTGTTGAATGTAGTGGTTATGTGGGAACATTCTTATAATAGCCAAGGTGATAACAAAATGTCACATGACTGACACAATCAATAAGTCAAAGTTCTCCATTTAGAACTATTAGCCTCTCTCATTGATGCATTTCTCACATCCTCAGTGTGTTTTCCATGAATATTCTAACATTAACCATGGTTAACAAAACTAATATACTTTCTTATGGCATCCTCAAATCTATTTTCCAGCATTCTCAAAATTACCAGGGGGCAGCACCAACATTCTGATACTCAAGTATCCCCTAGATGGAGGTACACACCCCATCTGTCACAGCAGCAGCTCCTGAGGTGTCCCTTCACTTTTCTGTGGTCACAGCCTGGGCCAGGCATCAGTAACCTCAACTTCCCTCTTCATCAGCTTCTCCTTCTGTTCTACAAAAGGCATCACAGACACGGAGGAATGAAGAACTGGAAATTCTCCACAGACAACTTTTTAAAAGTATATATCCGTTTTAAAAGCTTCTTGTCTTTTCCTGTTTTAGGTAATGCTATCTTAAGAAACAGATTTGAAGGGCACCTGGGTGGCTCAGTTGGTTAAGGGTCTGACTCTTGGTTTCAGCTCAGGTTATATAGTCTTGGGGTTGTGAGATCGAGCCTCGTGTCAGGCTCTGCACTCAGCCAAGAATCTGTTTGAGGTTCTCTTCCCCCCCCTCTCTCTGCCCCACCCTCTCTCTCTCTAAAATAAAATAAGTCTTAAAAAAAAAGAAAAAGAGAAATAGATTTGAGTTTTGGATTTCTAGTGAATAAAGTGTTTTAATCTTAAAAATATATGTTCTAGGGGCACCTGGGTGGCTCAGTTGATTAAACATTTGCTTTCAGCTCTAGTAATGATCCCAGGGTCCTGGGATCAAGACCTACATGGGACTCCCTGCTCAGTGGGTAGTCTGCCTCTGCTTCTGCTTGTGTTCTCTCTCTCTCTCAAATGCGTAAATAAAACCTTAAAAAAAATTCTGTGAAGGTGGCCAAGGGGTACAAACTTTACAAGTTATAAGATAAATAAGTCCTAAGAATGTAATGTCTGACAGCTTGGTGACTACAGTTAATAATACTGTATTGTATATTTGAAAGTTGCTAAGAGAATAAAACTTAAAAATTCTCATCACAAGAAAACAAATTACCACACACAAAGTAAGTGTGGTAGTAGATATTTACTAAATCTATTGTGGCAATCATTTTGCAATATACATACACATATCAAATCATTTATGTTGTATCACTGAAACTAATGTTATGTCAAAAATAGTTCCCCCCCCAAAAAAATCCTACTTCTATCTTTTTAAAGTTTGTTTGTTTGTTTATTTATTTATTTATTTATTTATTTATAATCTCTATAACCAATGTGGGAACTCGAACTCACAACCCCAAGATCAAGAGTCACATGTTCTTCTGACTGAGCCAGCAAGGTGCCCCTCTACTTCTATCTCATATTCCTAGTATGAGATACTACCAACCCTCTAAACATGACACACTAGAGAATTTGCAGATAAAGTCCCAAGAGCCAATTCATATGGGCACTCTTGAAGCAAAATATCCTACATTGGTAGAAGTCCTAAACACTCCCTCTCTCTAAATCCTTTTTTAGCTTCCAACTACCATACATAATATATAGTAATATTTGCCAAAAGGAAAGCAAGAGTAGACTTTCAAGCAAGATGGAAGTTTCCATGGACAGAATTTTGGAGTACATCAGTGTCATGAGAAATTCATCCTTAAAACAGTTGACCCCTCCTTAGAGGCATGCTCCTCACAGTGTGGCTCATAGACCAGCACCATCAGCAAATCTAAGAAGCCTATTAGAAAATGCAGAAGCTCAATCTCTACCCAAAACCTACTGAATTTCAATAGGATCCCTAAGTGATTCATAAACACAGTAACATTTGAGAAATACTATGTTAGATAACATAACTGTCACATAAATTGGATGTGAACTCAGATGAGAACTCTGGTCAACAGACCATTGTAGTTGATTTGAGTCACCCAATGAGGCACTGAAACATCATCCAATACCCATCTAGAAGCAAATGGTCGACTTGATGCTTTCTGGTGCAGCTGATTAGAACTTGAATTTTCCATCTTTTGTGGTGTGCCTTTGTTGCCTGCTGACTATTAACAGAACAGCAGGGTGATAATGGCTGAAAACCACAGCCCAGGATTAAGGGCTTCCTTGATGGGGCATGGGGACCAGTTGAATCATACCGAGACACCTCCACCCCCAGGCCTCAGATAATACTTTCACACAGGTGAGGGTCTGCAAAAAATGATCATCAAGGGAAGCTTTGGAGGAAAAGGGCTCTTTGAGCAACCGTTGAATTAGGTGTGTACAGAAAAAGAAAGGAGGAGTGACAAAGGAGGAAGTGAGATAGGGACATTTGCTCGCAAATTTTGATGGACAAGGTAGATTTTTTAGCACCAGAATGTTCAGGACACTCTTTCTCCTTCTGCAGCTGCTTATCAGCTCTTGGTCCTTCCAATATGTTCCTGGGCCTGAGCAAACATTCCCATTTTGCAATTGCCTGAGTCCATGGACTTCTTTCAGATCCCAGCCCTCTGGGAATTTGTCATTCCAGCAAAAACCTTGGTCTAGACAATTGCTTGTGACCTAATGCCAACTCTAAACCCAAGCTGAGAAATGTTTAATCAGATCAGACCAGAGGAATACCATCCCACATCCCAGACTGGCCCCAGAAGCGAGGGTTGCCATCTGAGAGAATGTAATCCCCAGAGAGCCAGGGTTTGAATCAAATTTACTACCACAGGATTGATTTGAAAAGAGGCACAGCCCTAATCTACCATGTAAGACCCACTATTAATGTTCCTAAAGAAAGGGAAGGTCTGGTAAAATGACCGTGGAGGACTGAATGGAAATAAAAGGAGCCCAACTCTGGAAAACAGTATGGAAGTTCCTCAAAAAGTTTAAAGCAGTTGCCCTACAATCCAGCAACTGCACTACCAGGTATTGATCCAAAGAATACAAACAATGATTCTAAGGGGCACCTGCATCCCAATGGTCATAGCAGCAAAGTCCACAATAGCCAAACTGCGGAAAGAGCCAAGATGTCCATCGAGAGATGAATGGATAAAGAAGATGTGGCATATATATATGTGTGTGTGTGTATTCATATATATGAATATTACTCAGTCGTTAAAAAGAATGAAATCTTGTCATTTGCAATGATGTGGATAGAGCTAGAGTATATTATGCTAAGTGAAATAAGTCAATCAGAGAAAGACAAATACCACTCACATGTGCAATTTTAAGAAACAAAACAGATGAAGGGAAGGAACAATAAAAGAAGATGAAAATTGAGAGGGAGGCAAACCATAAAAGACACTTGAACTCTGGGAAACAAACTGAGGGTTGCTGGAGGGTAGGGAGTAGGGGAATGGGGTAACTGGGAGATGGGCACTTGATGCAACGAGCATGGGGTGTTATATGTAATGGAAGAATCATTAAAGTCTATCTCTGAAGCTAATAAAAAAATTAAAATGAAAATAAATAACAGGGGCCCAGACAGCTCATGGTAATGTGTACCCTACAGCAGGTGCAGTGGCTGTTGGAGGGACATCAGGTATCCCATCAATCAGCTTGGAGAGAAGAATGTGTGTCTTCATGACCAAGCCCTCTCCCCCACATTCTTTATTCTGCTTGCTCCCCTGGGACTCACCCCTCCAACATGCTCCCATCCTGCACCCCAGCCAATGACTTCCATCGCCCTTGCTATTCCCCAGGAAAATCCCTCATCCTTGCTACCTTCATCACAAGTCCAAGACAAGACACTGTGCTACTGAAAGCCCACTTGATTATAGACAAATGTTGCCTTATCCCATGTAATTGTGTTTCTCCACCCCTTCTCTTCTTTCTCATCTTGACCGCATTTGACTTCTCAGGACACATTAGCCTCCCAAGAGCTCAGGAATTCCTCCACTCACTGGTTCTCTGGTCTACAGAGGTTGTGTAACTTTACATATGTTTGCCCATCACCCCTCATCTCCCATCTAAGGGCTATCTTCTCCACACCTATGAGGTGCTAGCAGCCTCACTTGTCCCACATAATGAATATAGCTAGTTACAGACATGGCTACCTGGCTCAGGCTGGGCATCTAGAATTGGAATCCAAGGCTCTGAGGGATCTCTCAGCTCTCTGGAACTGAAAATGTGTAAACTTGGGAACTCCGTGGTAAACTGCTCATAACAGCAGAGATATCTGGTATGGTAGGATGAATGGAAACATAGATGTACGGAAGGAGATAGATAGATGGATAAATAGATCCATAGAAAGAAAAAGTACAAGAGGAATGGAGAGAGTACCCTTCTTGGCCACAGATAACTTATTAGTTCCTGGTTCTAGAACTCACAAGACTCAACTCTACTTCCTGGTTTGGGGCTGCTCTTGTATCCTTATTAAAAATAATACTAATAAGGGCTCAGTTGGTGGAGCTTGTGGCTCTTAGTCTCAGGGTCTCAGGGTTGCAAGGCCCACACTGAGCATAGAGCTAATTAATTAATTATTTATAGCAACCTCTCTAGTTCCACTCAGACATGGCAGTCTCCATTACTGGCTACAAACATGTGTTCATTTGATCAAATCCTTGCTATCAATTAGTGATTCTCATACCCATCTCACTGAGTACCCCCGCAAATGTCGCAGTTGCCTTCCTTCCTTCTTTTTTTTTTTTAAATTTTATTTATTTATGATAGTCAGAGAGAGAGAGAGAGAGAGAGAGAGAGAGAGAGAGAGGCAGAGGCAGAGACACAGGCAGAGGGAGAAGCAGGCTCCATGCACCAAGAGCCCGATGTGGGATTCGATCCCGGGTCTCCAGGATCGCGCCCTGGGCCAAAGACAGGCCCTAAACCGCTGCGCCACCCAGGGATCCCCTTCCTTCCTTTCTTAATCTCAGAGTCACCGGGCTAACAATCCAAACTAGCCTGCTTAGCTAGCATACACTTCTTTGCATGATTACGTATTTGGGGGGTATGAAGTTTACTATAAAGTACTATGAATGACTTAGATATCAAAATGATTGTTATTCCCACCAAAGTAATCATGCTGGGAGACAGTAAATGTACTCCACAATGTGGTCACTATCCCACAGCCATTTCTAGAATGCCTTTTCAAATCTGCCCCAAAGACATAAATCTATGTCTCTGAAAGACAGACATGACTTTTAGAAAGAGCTACAATTGTGCTGGCATCAAGGCAAGTGGCTAAAATGAGGGATCAAACATTTCAGTCACCAAATTTTTGTCAAACACTGTTTTATACAGTAACATCATAATTGGAATAAGCAGGGGCACCTGGGTGGCTCAGTTAGTTAAGCGTCTTCTTTCAGTTCAGGTCGTGACCCCGGAGTCCTGGGATCAAACCCTACATTAGGCTCCCCTGGCTCCCTGTTCAACAGGGGAGAGGGGGGAGCAGAGTCTGCTTCCTCCCCCTCTGCTCCTCCCCCATCCCACTCTCCATCTCTCTCAAACAAATAAATAAAATCTTTTAAAAAATAAAAATTGGGGAAAAAAAATAAAAAAATAAAAAATAAAAAAAAATAAAAATTGGAATAAGCATATACTCTTCCAGCATGATGCTTTAAAACATAACATTTGTTTGAAAACATAAGAGCTATTACATTTTTAAAAAAGATTTTATTTGTTTCTTAATGAGAGACACAGAGAGAGGCAGAGACACAAGCAGAGGTAGAAGCAGGCTCCTTGAGAGGAGTCTGATGTGGGACTCGATCCCCGGACCCTGGGATCACAACCTGCGCTGAAGGCAGATACTTAACCACTGAGCTACCCAGGCGTTCCAATCATTTTTTTTTTTTTTTTAGATTTTATTTATTTATTCATGAGAGACACAGAGAGAGAGAGAGAGAGGCAGAGACATAGGCAGAGGGAGAAATAGGGTCTCTGCGGGGAGCTTGATGTGAAACTCGATCCCAGGACCCTGGGATCATGCCCTGAGCCAAAGGCAGACGCTTAAATACTGAACCACCCAGGCTCCCAACTATTAGATTTTTTAAACTATCAATCGCATTGTTTATCATCATCACACGTTTCTATCAACCTCATGCATGCATCTGGAACAGAGACCAGAGATTTATAATGCCCCGTAGATTGGTGAAGAGGGGTTTAATATATGTTTGTTACCAATGTTTAGGCCACTTAATTATTATATGATAGAAATTATACCTCACAAGAAGATATGGCAACATTCAGGTAGGTTAAAATATACATGAAGATGAAACAAGATTACAGACCAACACTAATGATGCGACTCAAGGCCATAAATTGCCACAAACATAAAATATGTGAGTTGCTGATCCAAAATTGAAGCATCACACCTGTGATCTTCCTGCCCTGGTCATAGTCCTGAACTCTGGATACACATAATTTACTTTTCTTCAGGTCACTGGTTTCTTCCTGTTATGAAGGATAAGCAGTAGCTGCTTTTTCTCAAACCTTCACAGAAATATCAAGAAACTGCAAAGTAAAAAAAAAAAAAAAGAAAGAAAGAAAAGAAAAGAAAAGAAACTGCAAAGTAAGACATATAAATGTCAAGTTTTAGCCAATAGGTCACAAAGTAAGCTAGTTCTGAGATCTAAGGCAGGCTGGTGCAACCTACTTCTCTGTGCAAATTTCAGCTAGCATGATCAAAGATAATGAGTCACTCAGTACGGTAGTTTTAAAACACTAAAGCTGCTTCAGTGTGTGTGTGTGTGTTTGTTTTCTCTGAGCTTCACTGTAACTGAAACGACACTTGTACTTTGAGACAAGATATGGTTCTTGTGTATGAGCTATACACATGATTTAAGTATTGAATAGTTTTAGTTTAAAACAATGCACTTAATGATAATTAACATATACTTGCCTGAAAATACTGGATCCCAGAATCTCATCCCCGTTAATTCAAATTTGCTATTTATATGAGAAATTTGAAGTGTTGGATAGATTTTGAAACAGATAATTGGCTGTGTCCTTAAGATGAACTTTTGAGAGAAACCTGTTTATTATGATATCTTATAATAATATTTGTAGAGTAAAACAAGACACAATTTCCTCCCTTGGTGGGGGTATGTGTGAGTTGTTGTCTCAAAAGGTGATGGGCATGTACTAAGGTAGCATATGGTAGAAAAGTGTGAGGTTTGAGGCCAGAGAGATTTGAGTATTGGTTCTACTATTTCCCCGCTACCTGTGGGACTTGGGTGGGTTACTCGACCTAGGCCAGGTTTCTTATCTAAAAAGTGGAGCTATGTCACAGAGTTGCTATAAAGATGAAAAATGATAGTGTGTGTAAATAATGCAAGGCTGGATCAGCAGAAGGGTCCACTTCCTTCTCTGCCCGCTTGACTGCATGCATACATGTCCCCACACTGCCCTCCAACGAAGCAGAATCCCTCTTTCTTGGATTCCGTCATCATCACCAGCCTGATCTGGGCTGGCATTCACAACTTCTCTTTCACAAATGGCTTTTATAGACGTTACAAGGTGAAGAATCTACAATACTCCCAGATCTAAATTATCTCATGAGCGGCTCTTCAAAAACACTCTGGTTAGTTCATTCTTTTCATTTTAAAACATTTGGAAGTCATAGCATTTACCCAATGTTCGATGTTATTTCTTTACTTTGCCTGATTTTCAATGTAGAGATAACTGATGCCAAAATAACTGACTTTTAGGTAATTCATGCATTAATTCTGTAAACATCTAGTAATACCCAGTATATACCTGACCCTGTATTAGGCAGTGAGAATGCAAAAATAAATAAAACGTAGCTTTTCTTTTCAATGACTTTACAGTATGAGGAAGGAGACAAATCAATGCATAATTTCAATATACCATAGTCTGTCCCGTAAGAGAAGTATGCAAACAGTGCCAGCATCTTCACGCCACTTTCAAGTTCAAGTGTTTACATGTTTTGACCTTACAAAAATCCCATGAGCTAGGTGTTACTGTTACTAATCATCTCTAGGGCAGACACAGAGAAGCCAAGCAGAGGGAAGGCAAGTAAGTTAACCAAGGTCACACAGAAAATAACCATGATTCTATGTCTCAAATCTCTGTTATCTGGTCTCCTTCCACCATTGTCCCCTCAATGTCCACGTCAGAATACACTCAGAACGCACCTCTATCAAGCTTGCAAATGTCTTACAAATGTCATCTAAATTGTATCTCCCAGGAAACATTTGGACACAGAGATGTTCTCATTCTCTGGCCTTGGCCTAGCTCCCCGGTCTCCCTTCTCTCCCCTCTCCCACAGGAACCCTACTGAGAGCCAAAGGAACTGCTGAGTGTTCTCTGACAACACTGGGTTGTTTCAGACTTTGGTGCTTTTGCTGTACTGTTTCCTCTCCCCTGAACACTCCTCTGCCACCTCACCCAACCCCATCTTGGGTCCTCCTTTTACATGGAGATAGCACAGGTTTCACCTCCTCCAGGAAGTCTTTCCTGATTAACCTGCCCAAGCCATTTCATAGAACTAAGCCTCCAGGGATTCACCCCCCTCCCCACATTTGGGAGAGGGCATGAGTCATAGCTCATCCTTTATTGGACTATAGTTGTTGGTTTATTTGCCCGTCCTTCCCCCACTGGATGGTGAATTCCTTAGGAATATCTTTGCAGCCTGTGTTTGGACCATCATCTGCTTGCTAATTGAATGAATAAATGAAAAATCAAGATATGATCTCTCTCCTGGTGTAGTCCCTGCAGTAGCTAGAGCTCAAAATAAATCCACAGCTTTGCCATCAGTCTCAATGCTACCAGCGAACTACGGATGCAAACTAGAGCTTGTCCAGCTTAGGTATAATTAGCTTTTCATGCATCCTCTGGAAACAAGAACACATCATCATCATGTCATTTTTTTTTTTTAGCATAATCATGGCAAATAACAACGGCTCAAATGACCAGACATGCTGCTGCTCCAGGTCTACCACACTCTGTCTGGATGGTCTCTGTTCTCAGTGTTAGCCCCACAACACCTTATCTGCTTACCTCTGCACATCCAGTGCCTGGAACAGTGTCTGGTGCATTGTAGCCCTCAATAAATACTAGATGAGTGAATGAATGAATGAATGAATAAATGAATGGAACTGCCCAGGCTCAATTCTTTCTAAGTGGCCATATTGGCACTGTGTGACCCCCACCTCCAGACCACAGCTGGTTTGAGTTTGGGTGGGTATCAGATCAGAGATAGACAATACATAGGCTTCCATGTGACCTCTGACCTATGGCCTATTATGAAAAGGTGGCTGCAAACAATAGATCTCTTCCAGGAAATGTGAGCTAAGAAATATGAAGAAATGTTTCCAGGTAAACATAGGGGCAAGAGCTAAAAGGAAGCAAAGGTAAGGTTGCTATAAGGCGGGTAGAAGCCATGATGCAGTGTTTTGTTTTGCTTTTCTTTTTAAAGATTTCATTTTTAAGTAATCGCTACACCCAATGTGGGGCTGAAATTCAGGACCCCGACATCAGGAGTTGCTCTACCACCTGAGCCAGCCAGCCTGGTGTTTGTAAGTAGATGGACGGAGAAGCACCTGTGAAGGCGAGGAATCTGTTCACATTTGAGAGGGAGAAAGCTGGTCAGCAGAGAGGCAAAGAGAAGCTCCAAGCCGGGTGAGACCATGCTAGAGAGAGCAAGGGGAAATGCTTTCAAGTGTTGCCTCTGTTCCTGATGAGTTTCTGGTCTCAGCCCCAGGGCTTAATGGGAAAGTCCTTACCTAACAGGTGAGGATGATTTTCCAAGTGTTTCAGCCTCTGCTAGAGGGTAACAGGTGAAACTGAATTTTAAAATGGGCCAACCTCGGGTATGGGACCAGCATCAGCTTATGTGGTGCCTCTGTGAGAATGAGATGAAGGGTACCCCCTCTGGGATGAAGCCAGACCAAGGCTGGCTCCTGGGTGGATGGGAAGCCCATGGCCTTTGTGCAAAGGGTGGGGAGCATACGTATACATCAGGGGGCACAGCTTGACCAGGCCAGGGCACAGGCTGGATCTGAGCACCCTTTGGTCTGCTCTGCCCAGCACCCATCTGCTCTGGCCAGACCGTCTCTCCTTTCCCATGAGGGCAGCTTTGCTCTTCTGTGAGTAGGCAGACAGAGAGTAAACTTAGAGCCAGATGGCCTTTGTTCGGTAAAAAGAATCACTCTGAGTTACACAAATGGAAAGTGAGCAGGCATCCATTGTTCCTGGCCTAGGGCAGCTCCAGCCAGCTGTGAAGGGGGCCCAGGAGGCCCTGGGGACTCAGCCACCCTGAGAGAGCATTAGGCTTTGGAGAACAACAGCTGAACATGCAAGCGCTGGCCCAAAGAGTTATATCCTTGGAGGTCGGTGAAAGGTGCTGGGAGAGCACAGGCAAGGTGTAGACAGTATGGACTTCCCCCAGTGGGACAGATGAGCATCAACTGCAGAACCAGCCTTGGACAGCAGCACCTCAGGCCTGTGGCCAAGCGGCTGTGGGCATGGACTCAAACAACAGCCAGGTTTGCTACATTTCTCACTCCCTCTTCATCGAACACACGAGGGACTGAAGACTCCAGACAGGGACACTGGATTTGCTGTTACCTATACACTGTGTGGACCCGGGCAAGGAGGTGCTGGAGAGATGAATCAGAGCACTGAAAGAGCTGAGACTGTTTCTGTACATTGTTTTATTAAGTGGCCCATTCACTCATACCTCCCTTTTTTGAAGTGCCACATAGGATTCTCTGCTCTGTGCAGTCCAACACCTATCTTGTTGAAGATAGCAACACCTCTTGGCCCAATGGGTCCAGCACAGCAGCTGGCACATAAGACTTGCTGGAAGCTTACAGAAGGAATATACTCTGGGTTGTATCCCAAGGTCCTTTATTCACTAAACATTGGGCTTATCCGAAGAGCACATCAGGGGGTGCCTCGGTGGCCCAGTCAGTTAAGCCTCTGCCTTTGGCTCAGGTCATGATCCCAGGGTCCTGGGCTTGAGTCCCCTGTCGTTGGGCTCCCTGCTCGGTGGGGAGTCTGCTTCTCCCTCGGCCCCTCACCCCCCTCATGCTGACTCTCTCTCTCTCTCTCTCTCTCTCACTTGCTTTCTCTCAAATGGGTAAATAAAATCTTAAAAAAAAAAAAAAAGCACATCAGAACCCACTGATAATGTTGAAGTCACTAACGCAGAAAAAGATGGGTCTG
Source organism: Vulpes lagopus (assembly GCF_018345385.1). Lineage (NCBI taxonomy): Eukaryota > Metazoa > Chordata > Mammalia > Carnivora > Canidae > Vulpes > Vulpes lagopus. The sequence goes on along the minus strand of NC_054825.1, from coordinate 92,207,787 downwards.
AAGATTAAGAGAACACCAGTCCATGAACCATGAAAAGTATATTTCAGGATTTTATTTTTTCAGTGGGTAAAATATCACTATTTACAAAAGAAATGCCAGATTTTAAATATACAGAACTTTTGTTGAATTTCAGAACCATGAGTTCAAAAACCACAAGGCAAAAATCAATCTGGATTTTTCGAAAGCAAAAGCCTCCATTTTTAGAAGCTCATTTAATAAAAGGGCTTAGGTATCAATTCTGATGTTATATAAATTATGTTGTTTAAATGTACTTATTTGAATATATTGGGGTTCTTCACAGTTTATACAGATTTTGAAATATAAAACTACAGTTTTTGTTGACAAAGCAATGCGTTTTTACCATGTGAAGAAAAATAACTGCTCAGATCACAAGTTAAATAAAAGCCACTGAATTCTATGATGCTTTTCTTGACAAAAAATCTAGTTATAAAGCACAGATAGGAAAAGTGGAATCTCCTGTGATCTCCCAGTAGCATCAACACGGCACTCACACAGAGGTCTTCAAAAAATATGCTTCATGCTGGACTGAGTTCTACTGCCACGGGTGGCAAACGTTTAGAGGCTGAGTTTCAAGTTTTAAGTTATTCTTTCATGGAAAGAAGAATGGAGAGGACATAGGGATGGGGTGACTGATGGGAACAGCCTGGGAGTGGATGGTTTTTTTGGACAGAGGCTCTTCTTTGACAACAGATGACATCTTCCAGCCATCTCTCCTTCCTCTCCTCTGCTCCCTCCCAGCCCCACAACATGGCAAAACATGAAGTCACCCTCCCAAGGTGAGGCAACTGATTGTTAGAAATTAACCCTTAGGTGGGGCACCTGGCTGGTTCAGTCAGAAGAGCATGCAACTCTCTATCTTGGAGTTGTAAGTTGGAGCCCCACGCTGGGTGCAGAGATTACTGAAACAAAAATAAAACTTAAAAAAAAAAAATTAACCGTTAGAGAGGACTTACTGACAATGCTTTAGAATCAAGAATGAGATGGAGAGGTCACGTTTGGGAGGTGGCAGTAGCGGGGTGAGAAGGTGCTAAAGCAAACCCTTCAACCTTACACTTGACCAGGACAGCCTTGACCACAGCATCACAGTATACATGGCAGCCAGCCATGCTGACACGAGGTTCTCAAACTCAGCTACACATCAGAATCACCCAATACCCAGGCTGCCCTTGATGCCAATTAAATCAGAATCCCCGCGGGAGGGACCCAGCCATAAATTGTTTCGTTGTTGTTGTTTTAACTCCCCCAAGTGACTCCTGTGTGTAACCAGCTTGGAAACCAAGTGTGAGAAAAGAGTGCTTCTTAAATGCTCTGTGCCTGAAATCTGTGAAACGCAGATTGGGATTAAGTGGGCCGGGTCCTAGTTTCTGAAGTGAGGCCCAGTGCAGCTGGTCCAGGCCAGTTCTGGCAAGACCACATAGGACCTAGAGCTGGATATCGCCCATGTGGAGGCAGAGCGCCTGGGGAGGGCCTGGAAATTGGGCTGCCCTACACCAGGTCACGCAATATTTTCACAAGGTGGCATAATGTTCCCAGTGAGCCTCAAAGACAATTCCGTCATCCCAGGCCTGTCGTCTTGCTGATTCTCTGACATGGATGCAGAAGCTCTGGGGTTCTGGGGAAATACTCCATGTGTGTCAGTGAGGGGCCAGCTCATTCCTTTTCTCTCCGACTCTAAGAAATGCAGGGAGCTTCTGGTCACAGCCTGCTCTTAAATGCAAGGCTCAGTTCTGAAACTGGAATACAGTCACATAGCAAGAGTCCACAGTTTTACACATAGATGAACAACTCAGCTGAAAGCTGTCACTTCCTAGCATCCTTTAAGAGCACACAGAAGATACAAAGTTCTTGGAAGTAAAATAACTTTACAGATTGAGGTCCATAGTTCACATTACGTGTACTTTGCACACTCCCCATTCAAAAGTGCTTTATGGCCCTTTTTTTGCACACAGGCCTTAATTTCTATTTGTGGAGATGAAAAAATGATGATACAAGCTACGCTTATTTTATCTAGTCACCAAATTGACTAATTTTCAGTGGATCCTTTAGAGTCATCTAAACAGTTGATCTGGGCAGCCTGGGGGGCTCAGTGGTTTAGCGCCGCCTTCAGCCCAGGGCCTGATTCTGGAGACCCAACATCGAGTCCTGTGCCGGCTCCTTGTGTGGAGCCTGCTTCTCCCTCAGCCTGTGTCTCTGTCTGTCTCTCTCTCTCTCTGTGTCTCTTATGAATAAATAAACAAAATCTATAAAAAATAAATAAACAGTTGATCTTTGCAAAAAATCATTCAAGACTATCCATGGGTCAAGTTCAGTCTGACATAACAAGCGGGAGGTGAACTACATTCAACTCAGTGCTTTTCACAATATGAACTTGACAGAAGACTCATTTCTCAAATACCATGGCCTACATCCTACTACCTGTATTTAACAATTCTGACTGGTTCTATCCAACATGATCTGCAAAGTCGGATGGACAATGCCTCTGATGTTGTCTAAGTATATACACATTGTGTGGCAAAACAGTATTACAAGCACAAGAAAATGGAAGGTTCTGATGGAAAACAGAGCTAGCTAGCTCGAATGCTAGTTAGAGACAAGGAAATGTGCCTTTTTTCGAACAAGAAACTTGGCTTCAGGTGGATGTGAGGTTGAGTCAGAGCTGGGAGGAGAGGCTGACCTCAGCGTGCAGAGCCTGGACGGGTCCGCGTGGCAGGCGGTGGGCAGTGCGCACCGCTGCGAGGGGCCTCTAGCCACTGGGTAGTTTTTGTTTTTGTTTTTTTATTGGAGTTCAATTTGCCAACATAGAGCATAACACCCAGTTTTGATGTTAGCTCTCATTTCCAGCTTCCCAGCTTCCATGCCTCCCTCCTAGACTGCAAATTGGAAAACGGTCCCTGGGGCGCTTAACAAATCCGTGGACTTTTAAAAACAGTTCTGCAGTTCTCAGGCCAATGCTTTGTCCAAGAGCATTTAAGAATGATTAATCATTTAAACCCCACAGCCTCCCTGCGTGGTAGTTGCACACTCTTCGCCCCCACTTAAGCGCCCAGATTCGAGAGACGAGGGCAAGTGGCTTGGCCCCCCTGGCACAGGCGCGACGCCGGCGCTCCCGCCCTCGGCCGAGTTCCTGGTTTGCCGCCCGGGTGCACCCGGCAGCCCCAGCCCCCGGGGGCGCAGGCAGGGGCCAGGCCGAGCGGGTCGGTGCAAACTCACGCGGTGGCTCCGGCCCCTGCCGACTGCCTGTGGGCGCCGGAGGAGCGAGCCGCGCGCCCAGCTCTCGGCACCACCTGCAGGGCTCCTCACAGCGCGGAAAAACGCAGACCCGAGGTCCTCTGACCCGCACCCCCACCCCCGCCAAAGAGCTCCGGATCTCGGAAGCGCGGGCAGGCAGGAGGGTTCCCAAGAGCTGCGCTGACCGCAGCCCCCGCCGAGGGTCCCCCTGACCCGCGAGCCCAGGAGCCCGAGCGGCCGCCCCCACCCCGCGCGCCCGCCCCGCGCCCGCTCAGCCCGGGCTGCCCCCGCTCTCCAGGCGCCTGCGGCGGCTGCAGCATCTCCGGGCACCGGCCCGGGCGGCGGGCCGCGGAGCTCGGCTGCGCCCCTGCCCTCCCGCAGCCCCTCCCGCCGCCACCTGCCCCGCCGCCCCCGCCGCGGGCCGCCTTACCTGAGCCGGAGATGTGCACCCGGAGCGGGCGGCCCCGGCTGCAGCTCGCCGAGAGGTCGCTCTGGGAGCGGCCGCGGGGGCTCGGCTCCCCGGGCAGCCTGCGCAGGGCGGGCGGCGCGGCGGGCTCCCGGGGCTCGGGGGCGTCGGCCGCTGCCGGCGGGGCCGGGCCGCCCGCCTCGGCCATCGGCTCGCGGCGGCGGCCGGCCCGGAGCTGGGACCCCGAGACCGCGCCAGGGGCGGGGAGGCTGGACGCCGCGGCCGAGAAGCGGCGGGAGGGCGGGAGGGCGGGAGGAGGAAGACGACAGAAAAGTTTGCACAGGAAGGGGCCGCCTACAGCCGGCTCCAGCTCCGCCGGCGAAGGAGCGGGGCCGCCCTCGGTGCCCGCGACCCGACCGGGGAGGATGCTCCTCCCCCAAGCCAGGCCCTGCCGCTGGCCCGCGGGCGCCGGGGTCGCCGGGCGGGAGGACCTCGCGGGCGGGCGCGTCTGGGCTTCCTGGGCTAAGGCCGGGTGCTCGGGGCGGGGGTTGCCAGGTGCGCGCAGGTGCAGTCACCTGGTCACCTTGCGATGGATCGGGAAGGGCCGGGCCCGGCTGACCAGCGCGGCCCTGGACTTGCGGGCGGGTCCCCGGCGCATCCTGGAGGCCCTCGAGTCCACTCCAACGCCCTCTCTCCCCACTTCCAGCCCTCAGAGCCCTTCTCTACCTACCCGACCGCTGGCTGCCCTCCTGGGTTTCTGCTGCTCGGTAAACTCAAAGGTCACGTTTAAAAGGCCAGCTTTCTGAGAACTGAATGAACAACACATTTGATTACTGAGTCTCTGCTCTCTAACGGAGAGACAGGCCTCCCGGCCGCTGCGGATTGGAGAATCTTAGCTGACACCGGGCCTTGCAGGATTTTGCAGACCGGGCCCCCGTGGAGACTTGGCTGGTTCTGCTGGGCATTTCGCAGGCTCAGCTTTATCAGGTTCAGGTTAGGCCCCGACGTTAGGCGAGTTGTGACGTGCCTAGAAGGGAAAGGTTGTAAATCAGGCTCAAGAGTCGCCCGAAAAGCCATTTCTGAAAGCTTATGGCAAAACGAGAATGACCCTGGGTTCACTCACAGGCCAAAGATAGGCTGCAGGAAGAGAAGGAGATTGGGGGGAGGAGGGGTCAGGGTTAGCCAGGAACATTCATGGACACACACGCCCCTGTTCCCGGTGCTATGTCAGACACTTTGCACTCATTCTATCCTCTAGGAAGAAAACCAGCCCAAGCAGAGCGGGTAAGATGAAAGAGGAGCAGAAACGAGGGGTGCAAGCTAGCAAGGTACCTTACCACACAGAAAGGCCTTTGTAGCAACTGGCTGGTGATGATTACAGCAGCTCACCCTTAATAATCCCAAACGTCTTTCACCTACAATGTTCACAGCAACTCTTTGGGAGAGGATACGATTATTCTAGCTTTTCTGTGAAAACCATCCAAATACAGGTCTATTTCCGCCCAGTGAACCACACTTGCTAGTCCTGCTCTAAATATTTCCTACTTTCCCACCTCTTCAAATTTACACACCTCCAAAAAGAGACTTTACTCATTGGGAAGTATAGGACAGAAGAATGCTGCTGAGCATTGACTTGCATTGTTTTAGTAGATGGGTCATCGATAGGATGGAAGGATAGATGAGTTTCTCACTTTCCCCAAAGCATCAACATTACAGTGGCATTCTCATCATCATCATCATCATCATCATCATCATCACCTGCTTTCCCGTGTATTGTATCTGACTCTACATCCACTTTCTCAGCAGTGAGCTCCTCCTTGCAAGCTGCCCGCTCTCTGGGGCACACACCCATGTTCCCTGCATGTGGGCCTCACCCCACATGGATGATGGCATGAATGCTCCCACTATCCTTTCAGGACTCCTGCTTCTCCCTTCTCTGCTTTATCCTCTATGTCATCTCTTGTGAAAATAAATGAGTAATGGAGCACGTCAGACACAGGAAGTCTTTCCTGGTGTGCTATTCGGTTATTTAGCAATTTCTCGTTTCAGCTTGTTATTCAATAAATACATATTTGAGTGCCTTGGTGGGCCAGGCACTGTGCCAGGCACTCTGTGTCTTCAGAGTCTCTCAGCCTCGTGTTCCCCTGTTCCGTTTCCCCTCACAGTCCAGCTTCTAGAGAGAGGGTAGCACCTGCCTGCTAGTCCTGTGTCTTCCCCATCCATGCCTTTACCCTCGTGTGGGACTTCTGTCCCCACTTCCAGAGGATGTAACTGCTTGGGCCATGATCACTTTTGAGCACCTGGTTGTCAAACGCACTGGGAACCTCTCGGGTCCGACTTAACCTGACCCCTGCTGTAGCTATTGGCACTCTTGACCACTTGTCCCCTTTCCGGACTCTGCTTCCCTGATTTCTGGGACATTCCCCTCTGTCCCGGTGTTCGTCCACACTGCCTCCTCATCACTCTCTTCTCGGGATCTCTCTTTGCACCTGTTCTTACTGATGCCCCCCAGCAGTTATCCTTTTTCTTCACATTTGACATGTGTTCCCAGGAAATCCCGCTTCAGCTCTGACCTTGCAGGTCTCTATCCCCAGCCCAGCCCTCTCTCCTGGTCTCCAGATCCCAGTCCTGCTGCCTACCAGGCTGCTCTTCTCAATGTTTCTTGAATGCTTGGCAGTCGACATTCCCGGAGCTGAGCTCCTCCTCCGACTCCTCCACAAACGTGTTCTCTCTATCCTCTATCTAAAACAACTCACTCCAGAATCTGTTTGCTCCCTGCTCTTCCACTGCCACTTCTCCAGGTTGAGACTCATCTTCTGTTTCCTCCTCAAGGGAGGGCTTCTGCCCCAGGCTCACCTCCTTCCGCTCCACCCTTCTCTCATTCCTAGAATGATCTTTCCCAAACACCCATTGATTTTGCTGTTCCTCCCTTAATGTCCCTTCCAAACGAGCATCCGTGACACACATTCAAGTGCATACTCCTCAGCATGGCGTATTAGCACTTCTCTACCATGCCCCGCACTCTTTCCTTGCCCGTTACACGTATCTGCTCTGGGGTTGCTCATCTATTTATGGCTCCCTGGTCATCTCACGGCACACCCCTCACACCCGTTTCCTCTGCCTACAGACCATTCCCTACCTTCCCCAACTGACCAACCATCATTCATTCTTCAAGCCTCACATCAAGTGTTCCCCCATCTGTGAATCTTTCCACAACCTCCCAACCTCCAGGTCAGGCAAGTGCCCCTTGTGGATAGTGTCAGGATGCCCCATGGGTATCTCTGTTATGTTGCTTTTCACACACGATTGTAGGTGTCGGGGCACTAATCTGTCTCCCTTACTCCATGTGAGCTACCTCAGGGCAGGAAGTGCCAAGACTGGTCCTTTTTCTCCCAGATGCTGTTTGTTGAATGAATAAATGGAATCAGTGAATGAAATCTATCTGGGGAGACGGACATTAACAAATAATTACCAGGCAATTTGTGGCAAGTGACAAAATTGAGATATAAGTGGAAGGTGCTTGGAAACCCAAAGGAGCAAGCACCTAACCTGCCTGGTGTGAAGGATCCGGGAAGGCTTCCCAGAGGAAGTGTTTTCTGAGATGCAAAGGCACCCCAGGAGAGGACACCTACAAGGAGATAGATGCTTGAAGAAGACACTCTCAGGACACTGTAACATATAGCTGCGGAATAGGAAGTCTATGAGGAGCCTAGATTTTGAGCCTGGAAAGGTGAACAAGAAGTGGAGTAGGACTCACTTTTCAAATACCATTATGTGCAATCATAAAACAGACATCATATTTATTTTGGGTTTTGTTTATTTATGTTTTTTTTTTAATCCTGTCTCACTCCTGCCATAAGATTTCTGTTTTCCTAGCAATATTCCCTTGGCACTTAAGACAGTATTTTGCCCAGCACTTAATAAATGTAAGCTATTTGATAAAAAGAGAGTTCCATATTTCAAAGCAAAATACTTCTAAGTGCTATTAGTTTGTTTGGCTATTTTCACTAAATATCATTTCTAAAAGGATAGAGATAAAAACTGAAGATGTGGGATGCCTGGGTAGCTCAGCAGTTGAGCAGTTGAGGATCTGCCTTTGGCTCAGGGCAGGATCTCGGGATCCCAAGGTCGAGTCCTGCATCCTGCTCCTTGCAGGGAGCCTGCTTCTCACTCTGCCTGTGTCTCTGCCTCCCTCTCTGTGTGTGTCTCTCATTAATAAATAAATAAAATATTTTTAAAAACTGAATATGTAAAAGGAATTACTTTTAATTATATAGAATGTTGTAACATGATTTAACACACTAAAAATATCAGCTGTTTTACCATTTTCTTTAAAATCATGATTTGTATAAGATTATAAAAGACACAGTGAAAATTTATCAACTACTTTGATCTGCCCATTAGAGCTTAGGACACCCAGCTTTCAAGAGGAGTACATGGAGGTGGTATGGAATGCATGTACTTCAAGGCTCGCGTCTTCCTCCTCCCTCACTGGGCCAGGTGAACCTCTCCTAAAGGCACAACTGTCTATTATAGTTCACTTACAAAGGATTTTTTTGTTTTTGTTTTTGTTTTGTTTTTTTTTAAAGTAGGCTCCACATGTGGAGCCCAATGCAGGGCTTGAACTCAAGAACCTGACTGAGATGGAAACCTGAGCTGAGGTCAAGAAGAGTCAGATGCTTAACAAAACGAACCGAGCCAACCAGGTGCTACTGGAAGGAGGTCTTTTCATTCATTTAATACATAGTGAAAGGTACTGCTATTTTCTAAATTAAACATGCTAGGGAGCTGAAGGATATTTTGCAAATCATTGATATTTCATAGCATGGTAGTTTTTATGAGTGGTACCCAAGAGTTGTGCTGCTCAGATTAAAGGCATTTCTTTCTGTTTGTTTGTTTGTTTGTTTAAGAGAGAAGAGCATCGGGAGGGAGGAGCGTGGAGCCTGACTCAGCTGGACCTCATCACTCTGAGATCCTGACCTGAGTTGGATGCGCCACCGACTGAGCCACCCAGGTGCCCCTCCCTGAAGACATTTCTTGAAGTCAATACCAATCCCCTTGTAACTCGGAATCTTTTTTTTTTTAAGACTTATTTATTTATTCTAAAGAGAGAACAAGCACATGTGAGTGGGGGAGGGGCAGAAGGCGAGGGAAATAATTTCAAGCAAACTCCCCACCCAGCTCAGAACCGACTTGGGGCTCAGTCTCATGACCCCGAGATCACAACTTGAGCCAAAATCAAGAGTCGGAAGCTCAACCTGCTGAGCCATGCAGGTGCCCCAGATTACTTTTATAATTGTAATTTTATTATGCTGTCTGCCCCTGCCCTTCACGTATATACAAATTTCCATTTATGAGATTTTCTATATAAAAATGCACAAAATATGATTAAATTTTTCTTAGAAAATATCCTTCCCAGATACATTGCATCAGAAATGAATGTCTTTCACAGACAATATTATTTCCTTAATATAGGCAGATAAAATCGTTATGAGTAAAGAAAGGGGGATCAAAGTAATAATTGGAAAAAGAAGTGTCATAGATCAGAATGGATGATACACAATCAAAATGAAATACCAGAAAAGCAAGGAATCCAGGTAATAAACAGAGCTTGGTAACAACAGCAACAAAAAATGAAGATAAAGGACCATAATATGTGAATGCAGACCTGCATTGAAGGTTGCACTAAAAAAGAGAAAAAAAAAAAAAGGAAACTAGTTTTCAGGATCTGTAGGGTTTCTTCTGATCTGAGATTTGATGGCTCTATGAGAATTTTTATTTGTATTTGTTTTAAAAGTGAAGATGAAATTGTTTTATGAGAGAGCCCAAAGCTGGTTCATAGCTTTGAGCCCAAACTACCATCTCTCTGTGCTTTACTAGGCTGCAAAAGTAAGCATCTTCCTCCTTTCCCCGTCTTCCCTTTTTCCTTCCTCCCTTTCTCCCTTTCTGGTGCTGGGCATTTACAGCTACTCTGTCCTACTGTCTAGACTCTGTGCTAGGCACGGAGGTAAAGAAATCTCTCCAACCTCAGACTAATAGCTAAGGAGACAAAGGTGTACAGACTACAGTAATGAAACAAAGGAGGCAATTCTTGACCCTCTTTGTATGAGTCAGGAAAGACGTCAAGGGAGAGAACACAAGAAGGAGGTCCTAAAAAACAGAGTGGAGGTGAAATAGAGAAAGAGGCAGGGAAAGCATGGCAGAGGGAATACCACGTTCAGGCGCCCAGGCTCAGCAACTGAAGAGAGAAGTAGGGGGACAGGAGTTTGGCTGGGCCCTGGAAGAGGGTGAGGAAATGGTGGGACATTAAACAAAGAAGGTCATCAAAGCATTTAAGCAGTGTTGCAACATGATCAGAGTTATTATCTTTCACTTCAATTTTGATACCCAAATGTGATACCTAAGTAATATAGATACTTAATTTGTTGAGTTGTTTTTTCAGGATTTGAAATAATGTACAAGTGTTGAGTGTAACCACTGGCATAAACAGGTACTGGGAACTCAATACAATGCTGTAAGACAAGTGGGATATGCCTCATATTTCTTTATTTCTACATTCATATGCAGCTCAGCCCCACCTGCAAAGGTGGCCCCAAAGACACTTTCTAGGATTCCTTCCTTCTCCTAGAATCAAACGAGAATTTTAGTACTTTTGGCTTTAAGAAGAGATAGGAAGGGACTGTCCTGTGGTAGCTAAGGTCTGCTATAGTGTCCTTCACCTAGACTCCCAGACATCAGCATGGTGTGCGCATGACACTCAGTCAACACAGAAGTCATCCCTTCCATGTCCTGACTCCCCAGAGACTGTTAGAGGGGTGCTACAGTACCCATCACTCAGATATCAAAAGTCTCAACCCCATTCCCAGTTGGGGTTAGAGGTGTCCAACACACCTGGCGATTGGGTCCTCCTCAATTCAACCCTCAAAACACTAAACTCAGTTTGTTGGTAGAAATATGAAATGCCACAGCTGCTTTGGAAACTAGTGTGGCAGTTTCTTAGAGGGTGAAATGTACACTTACTGTGACTCAACAACCCCACTTGTAAGTATTTACCCAAGGGAAATGAAAACTCGTGTTCATACAAAACTGAAAGCAAGTGTTTATAACAGCTTCATTCATAATCTCCAAAAACTGAAAATAACCCAAATAAGTAGATCCATATAGTACTTAAGTAAAAGAGGCCTGACTCCAATGACTTCTTGGAGAATTATTCCACTTCAATGTTATTCTGGAAAGGCAAAACTATAGGGACAGGAAAGAGAGCAGCAAGTGCCAGTGGCTGGGCAGAGGGAGAGGGGATGACTTTTTGGCTAATAGAACTATTCTATGTCTGGATTATAACAGTGATTGTACACCTGTATTTGTCAAAAGTCATAGAGTAATATGCCACAAAAGAGGGACATTTCTTGGGATCCCTGGGTGGTGCAGCGGCTTGGCGCCTGCCTTTGGCCCAGGGCGCGATCCTGGAGACCCGGGATGGAATCCCACGTCGGGCTCCCGGTGCATGGAGCCTGCTTCTCCCTCTGCCTGTGTCTCTGCCTCTCTCTCTATCTCTCTGTGACTATCATAATTAAATTTAAAAAAAAAAAAAAAAAGAGGGACATTTCTTGTGATTAAATTATACCTCAGGAAAAAAGAAAGGGAAAAAAAATCCCCACCATGTTGTCTCCCCTTTTCTTCCCTTTAAGGGGATTTAAGCAAACCAAATGACAGCTTGGCCACCTGATGTGCAGCAAGCCAATAAAAATTGACACTGAGCTTTTACAGTGGAGAAGGACAGGCTGTTTATTGGCATGATGTAACCCAGAAGAATGGGAGCTAATGCTCAAGTCCCAACTGCCTCGACTGACTGCTTGAAAGATGAGGGTTTTAAAGTGTGACAAGTCAGGATAAGGGCCTCAGGGTCTTGGATCATGCTGATTCATTAGGCATAATCAATGGTCAGCTATAATAGTTCCTTTCTTATCATCTTGTCCCTTTTGGTGACCCTCGGTCTGGATTTGTGTGACTGTAGTGAGGTGATGGTTCTGCTTCAGAGGTCTGGTCGTTCTGCCTTTAGGGGCCTGGAGCTGTAGGACATTCTGGGCAGATGGCATTAGCGATGTCATCTCTGCAGTGTCCAAAGGCAAAAATTCTACATCTCATGATAATTACTACACTGCAAATTATTATTATTACTTTCTTGAAAACGTGGCATGTTGCATTTGGTATCTCAGGCATCCCAGATTTTTTGGGAGGCAATGTTATGTTATTTCCTGAGGCAATTTTAAAGGGTTTCTTGGAGAAAACAAAACAAAACAAAAAAAACGAAACTGAAGACTATGTGATATGGTCAGAAGCAGCTAGGAGCCTAAACTGTGGGGTCTGTGGGGACTTGCACCCCTGCTTACAGGTCCCCTTGCCTTTGACCACTCCTCCATCTTCAGGGATAGGAAGAAGGACCCCTTCAGCTCCTCCTTGCTGTATAGGGGCAAAGGTTGGGGTCACAGGAATGAAAGTATTGCTCCTCTAACTAGAAGAAGTGCTCTTTGGTGTCTAGCCTTTACCTCAGTACCTTGGACAACCATGAAGTCAGTTTCTGCTTTTGCAGCCTTTGGGTAGCATCTCATGCCAAGTTTTATGAGTAGAGAAATCACAAAGAGAACAGCCAAAATAGATAATCCCATTTTGGTTAATTCTCAGAATACTGATCCAATGCCTTGAGGAATCCAGGAAAGCCGACTAAAAACCAATTCCATTTTGCTCCTAGGGTTCCAGCGGGAATCTGTTGCAGGCAAGTGGCTTATTTGTTCATCTCGCCTAGGTGGGTTTACACCTCAGCTGATGAATGAAGGCAAATGCAGCAGGAGGAGTTAATTACCTTACATACCCATCCTTGGTCTGCCAAAATAGAATCCAAGGCCATTCTCTAGACCAGAATCACCTGGACCGAGAAGTCTAATGATTTTTGTGGAGTTGGTTTTGCATGAGCAGTTTCATTGGCTAACATTACCAAGGTGATAGAAAGATTCTTGATCATGTATTCATGAGCCCTTATTCCCCACCAGGGCAAAAATGTTCTCCTAAATGAATATCAAAATTTGTCCTCATGGGGCACTGGCGTGGCTCAGCTGGTTTAGGGTCTGACTCTTAATTTTGGCTCAGGTCATGATCTCAGGGTTGTGAGATCAAGCCTCATGTGCTGAGTGCAGAGTCTCCTCCCTCTGCTCCCCCCTTTCCCCCCGTCGTGCTCTCTCTCAAATAAAAATAAAATAAAATAAAATAAAATAAAATAAAATAAAATAAAATAAAATAAAATAAATAAATAAATAAATATCTGCTGCAATTAACCCCTATCTGGTGATGATTCTCTGTTTGATTAAAAAAAAAAAGTTGAAGAGGGTTAGTTCAGTGACTGGTTTCCGTGGAACTGTGAACAGAGAAAGGAATAACTAAATTCTCTAATAAGTAGATCCCTCCTATTTTCCCACTGTTGAGACGTGGATAAGCCCAGGGTTGGTTAGAATGATGGGAAATCTTCATTTTTGACCAAGAAAACATTACAGATCCATACTGTGTAGAGGCTGCTTTTAGACAATAGGCCTTGGCGATGAAAACTCATCAAGGCAAAAGGCCCATGGAGACCCTCTGGCTGAATATTGACAGGCCCATCAGATGACCCGCCTCAAAATATCTACAGCCCCTAACTGACCATTGTGCTACTTACAAACAGGCACTGTTACCCCAAAAGTGAGAATTCCATACGTCACCATACCTCACCTCCCTCTTTAAAAACATCCCCCACCCGCTGCCTCCTTACAGAGGCCTCTCCTCAACTGCCCTGCTGCAGTAACATCTACCAACTTTGCTCTGCCTCAGGTGAATCCCTTCACCTCCTGCACCACCAGCTTCCACCCTATTGTCACACCGTATTTGGGGGCCCGCCTCTGATCAAGAGAGACACCACATTTAGACACGATGCATTCTTCCCTCAGAGCCAGAAGGTTTCACTGCTCTGTGCTGGACATTAGGTAGGAGTCTGTTCTGTATCTCGCCAGCCAGCTGTAGTCTTGAGGGTAGTCAGTTCGGCTAAACAGGTGTCTTATTTCAGGAGGCAATCCTGTAGGTGGGCTCTCAAAGTTAGGCTCTATTATGCAAGCAGTCAGATTAATTAATAAGAAATGTTTCTATGGAAACAAAAAAAAATACAGGTTTATGTTTGGAGCAAATTAGAAATCCAGTGTCTAAAGCAAGAAGATTCCTTGGATGTGAGATGGATTGAGGTCAGACAGTGGCAATCTGACAGACTGTCCTGGTCTGCACTTTGAATGCCTCTGGTGATCTTTCTGAATCGCCCATTCAGCAACAGACTGGAAGATTGTATCGACATGAGGTGTTAGGGCAATTTCCCTCAAGTTCACCTCAATTCACCTAGCGTCAGTCTGCAGGGCTTCGGGGAATAGGGCAGGTTTAGTTCAAGTCAAAGAATGGGAGAAAATTGGAAACCTTAGTTTGGAGAGTGATAGTCAAGATATTCAGGGACACCAGAAGAATTCAGGGTCCAGCCCAGTTATAGGCAAACAATAAATTTTACTTTTCCTAGCCTGAACCATACCAGTTGACCTTGAGTCTAGGTTTCTGCGCAGAGACAGCCAGAGATTCATTTGTCTGGTCTGAAAAGACACAATAACTCATTAGGGGGAAACAATTCTCTGAAAAACAAGCTTTAAACTTTCTGCTAGTTTCAAACTCATTAACTCAAAGGACACAGTTTTGATTCCCCCTGAGTTATGATCATTCTTCAGTCTTGAGGGATTGGGATGATGACGTCTCTGGCTATTTCCTTATCTCCTTGGGTGAGGTAGGTGTCAGATAAAGAGCAGTTTTTGCAAGTCTTGGCTGTAAACAAGATTGCTTTTATGGTTAACAGGCCTAAGTGCAAGGCTAAGCAGAGGTTCCTAACCTATAGGTTATAGCAGCAAGGGAAATAGAAGAAACAGGAAGTCAGACATGCTAGGTTTTTCCCTGGTATAGGGTCAGAGCCTTGGTAATAGAACCAATGTTTCTAATGGTGTCCTGTTACAAGGATAAACTGATTTTTATTGAATTTATGCAAATAACTATGATTACCATGACAGAAAGAATACTCAGAGTTTCTGAATTAAAGGACGGTTCAAACAAGGGAAAGATAAATGTTTCATACTTGTTTACAAAGGAATATTTTACTGAGTCATGCATAGCTTAAGAGAAAAGGTTTCCTTAAATCTGGAAGAGCAAATGTTGCATAGCTAGCAATGTTTTAAGCAAGTCATAAAAACTATGATCATATTTCTCAATTCATTTAATCCCATGTCATTAATTCTTATTCTGTTTGAATGCAGTTTTCCCATTAGTTCCATGAATTCTTTTTATTTTATTTTTTATTTTTATTTTATTTTTTAGTTCCATGAATTCTTATTCAGTTTAGTTTTATGGTCTTATAAGTATAGAAATGTGTATTTGTCAAAAGTCC
Organism: Vulpes lagopus; assembly: GCF_018345385.1. Classification (NCBI taxonomy): domain Eukaryota; kingdom Metazoa; phylum Chordata; class Mammalia; order Carnivora; family Canidae; genus Vulpes; species Vulpes lagopus. Next base: position 92,192,641 of record NC_054825.1, on the reverse strand, counting down.
TTTCAATGAATCTCTTTGAAGCCAAAACATATTTGCAAGATCCTCAGAGTAAAAAATGACTGTAAGTAACAAGACTCAAGAAGGGCCATGGTTAAAGATCTGATGAGAATCCATTATAACAAAACTTACAAGAAAATCTGGTTATTTCCATGACACATAACATTTTAATAATTAGAATTAAAAATGGTGATATTATATTAGGACATATTAAAACTTTAGGAATTTCAAATAACTTCTAGGAGTTACAGTATTTACCCATATAATATAACTAAGTTTATCATCACTTGTTTGACAATGTTCTCCAGGGAATTTAACATACCAAATAAATCAGCCCAATTAGTCAAAAAGACTTCATTTAGAATTTGAATTTGGGGAAGTTTATAAAATTTTGGAGCACCTAGCTGGCTCAGTTGGTAGAGCATGTGACTCTTGACCACGGGGTTGTGAATTAGAGCCCCACATTGGGTGCAGAGGTTACTTAAACATTTTTTTAAATTTTTTTTTTGAATCAGAAGGTTTTAAAGCACATGCCTAAATAGGATTGCAGATCATTACAAAATATAATAGTTATTTTTAAAGATTTTTTATTTATTTATTAGAGACAGAGAGAATGAGAGAGAGAGAGAGAGAGAGACAGGCAGAGGGAGAAGCAGGCTCCATGCAGGAAGCCTGACATGGGACTAGATCCTGGGTCTCCAGGATCACGCCCTGGGTAGAAGGAGGCGCTAAACCGCTGGGCCACCGTGGCTGCCCAATAGTTATTTATATAACCAATGTGGCAACAAGAGAATCCAAGGGCAAATATGGAAGATTACATAATTAGCAAAATTAAGCTCTTTTAACATTGAGTAGATTCAGCTTTCTTAAGTAATCCAAGACCTAATAAAGACAAAACATAGACGCTTTGTTTTTCTGGGCCAATAAAGAAAAACTTTGTTGATAATTTCTTATTAAGAATAGATCAATAATCTAAGAAAACTTTGTCATTTTAACAGAAAGAAAAACTAAATTCCAGTTTTATATCAGTGTACTTTTGACATTAAAACTCATTCAGTTCAATCTTACTCAGTTCTGACCAATCATAAAATTCCTTTTCACAAATTTGCTACAACTTTATTTTTACATTTAAATTTTGTCCTGAGTTTTCCCTCTTTGTTTTTAATTTTTTAAATATGTTTTTAAGACATTTATTTTGAGAGAGGGAGAGGGAGACAACACAAGTGGTGGGAGAGGCAGAGGGAGAGCAAGAGAGAGGACACCAAGCAGAGTCCACGCTGAGTGCAGAGCCTGATGCAGGGCTTGATCCCACAACTCCGAGATTGTGACCCAAGCTGATCAAGAGTCAGACACCCAATCAACTGAGCCACTCAGGCACTCTGAGCTTTCCCTCCTTAAATAATAAGCTTCATTCTATGACAAAATTACTCTTTTCCTTCAACAAAAATGTATTCCCATTCTTCAACTTTTCTTACCAAAAACACATTTCTAATTTTCCCTGCATAAAGAGATGCCTCTCTTATCATTTCCAGTAGTCTCAATTACTTTACCAGAATTTTAACTCTTAGAAACCTGTCTCCAACAAAAACTAACTAGGGAGCAATTGTGAACTATTACATCAGAATTCTTTAGGTTGGCAAATCTATGAGTATACTTATAATTTCCAGAAACATATGTTCTTTTAGAGTATAATCGTTTAATGAATCATGAAATATGTTTACTAATAGACCCAAATATCTTTAATTTCCCTGTAACGGGAAGCCAAAAGTAGATAAACCTATGTTTAGTAATTAATTTTGTCTTATTTGGAAATGATCTAGATATCCAATTTAACCCAATTTATCATTTAACCTAGAAAAGTTAGGGATGGCTGGGTGGTTCAGCAGTTGAATGTCTACCTTTGGCTCAGATCCTGATCCTGGGGTCCTGGGACTGAGTCCCACATCTGGCTCCTTGTGGGGAGCCTGCTTCTCCCTCTGCCTGTGTCTCTGCCTCTCTCTCTCTGTGTGTGTGTCTCACATGAATAAATAAATAAATAATCGTTTTTAAAAAAGAAAAGCTTTAAAGTTTTAGGTTATCAAAGATTTTGGAAGTTATTTAAAAATTTATCTAAAAACCCTCTTTTTTTCTCATTCATGTCTATTTAATTTACTTACTCTTGACAACTATGCTTAGATTATCCATAGAAGCTTTGTAAGATTGGTCATTCTCTTAAATTTTATGTATCTCTCTATATATAAAACGCTTATATATAGATACATAACATTTTGTAACAGGATCAAATTAACTTCTTTGACTTAAGTAAACCCAAGCAGAATAAAAATTTTAATTTTTATGCTGGTAACTTTAAAGACATATCTACTTCAATTAAACCAACAATCTTGAATTAGCTTTAGTATCAAGTATTTCTCCAGCTTATGTGAACTTGAAAAACATTTGGATTAGCTTTTATCTTTCTGATCTTTAGAATGTCCAATTCTCATAAGTTCTTTTTCTTTTTAAAGATTTTATTTATTCATGAGAGAAACAGAGAGAGAGGCAGAGACACAGGCAGAGAGAGAAGCAGGCTCCTCACAGGGAGCCTGAGGCAGGACTCGATCCCTGGACCAGGATCACGCCCTGAGCCAAAGGCAGATGCTCAACCGCTGAGCCACCCAGGTGTCCCGCTATTCTCATAAATTCTTGAATTTAAACCACTTCAATAGAGCTCTTTTACAGGTTAATTTTAGTAATACCATCTGGAGGTAGATAAATATCTCACATTTATAACATATACAGACACACATATACAAACAAGATACAAACAAAATCCAGTCTTTGTTTTACTAATACTTGTGAAGAGGACGTTAAAGGCCCAATTTCCAAGTTCCACCTTTTTGTCCCCTTTCTTTTTGGGATGAGTAACATGGACATTTTATTGTCATCATGCTGTTGGAGTACAATTTACAATTTTTTCTGAGTCATCCTTTTCTCATACAAAAGTATAAAAGATTGAACTTAGGTTATTTCATCCCATTGTTAACAATACAGACAGTGATAAAACAGAACCAGACACCAGAATAACCCCTGAAAAGGCTATTCCCTTATATGCCCAGGAGGGGAATTCCCCCTAAGAAGTTTATAACAAAAAGTAGAAGGCAAAGTTCCTCCTGGTGTCAGTCATCACACAGCAGGGTTACTTACCAGGAGAAAGCTTCCCAGGTCAAAAGAAGCCTGGTGCCTTGTTTCTCCTACTGAAAGCAAAGACCCAAAGCTCCATGGGTCCTAGATGCATGATTAACTGAATGCTTCAACCCTGACTCCAGAGTAATTTGGTCCTCAGAGCCCCAAGGCTGGATCTTAGCATTGCATCCTGGGTTGGGGGCCTACTAATCACAAGGGAAAGTCCCCACTAGCGACAAGTTCCCTTTGTGGTCTCCAAATTTGTGACTATACCAAATGATAGCTTGGCCACCTGATGTGCAGCAAGCCAATACAAATTGACACTGAGCTTTTACAGTGGAGAAAGACAGGCTGTTTACTGGTGTGATGCCACCAGAAGAATGGGAGCTAATGCTCAAGTCCCAGGTGCCCCATGGCTTGCAAGGAGAGCACTTTAAAGGGTGGAAAGTCAGGATAAGGGCCTCAGGGTCTTGGATCATGCTGACTGATTAGGCAAATCAATGATCAGCTATAATAGTTCCTTTCTGACCATCTTGTCCCTTCTGGTGACCCTCTGTGTGAATTTGGTGTGACTGTAGTGAGGTGGTGGTTCTGCTTCAGGGGTCTGGTCATTCTGCCTTTAGGGGCTTGGGGCTGCAGGACATTCCAGGCAGATGGCATTAGCGATGTGATCTCTAGAGCACAAAAGCAAAAGTTCTACATCTTGTGACTATTATTATGCTGCAAATTATTATTATTTTCTTGCACACATGGCACATTGTGTTTGTTATCTCAAGCAGAACAGCATCCCACAGACTTTTCGGGAGGCAATGTTATACCCTGAGGCAATTTTAGAGTTTTCTTTAACAGTAAATAAGGGCTATGTGACTGTGGTCAGAAGCAGCTAGGAGCCATATGTCTAAATTGCGGGGTCTGTGGGGGCTTGCATCCCTGGTTTCAGGGACAGTCTGGCCAAATTTCCTTGAATGGCCAAAATTTTCAGAAAACAGACCTGCTTAGAGTTGTTCTGTGCTTAGAAGCTTCCTTTGTTTGAAGGCCTTGTACTCACATATAAAAACAAGAGATGTCAAAATGCTATTATATGGCTCCCAGGAAACAAAGGTCTACTCTTCTGGAAGGGAGACAAAATTATCTTTTGTCTCTTCTTGATTCATCTGCAGCTGTCTGGAGATGGCGGGTGGGGGAGACCCAAACAACAAAACACAGATGTCGGTATAGGGGCTGTCTTTTGGACTTGGCAATTTCAAGTTTGTTTGTTTTTAAGCAAATAACTCCCAAACAAATTGAACTTTCAGAAGGGGGAAGAATAAAAAAATTACCATTAATTCTTTGTCGAGGTGACCCTGCACACACACATACACACACACACACACACAGTAAAACTTCTTGAAATATCTTCTGCTCCATTCTCTCTCAGAATAGCATCCCACCACAGATTTGTTCTGTAGGCTGGGTATGTTGGAGTGAGGAGATAGAGGGAGACTCCAGGGGTTCAAGAGAAATGGGTGCAGAGAGACATGGAAAAAAGAAAATAGTCATTTCTCATGCGTATCATCCTTTAAAGGATATAGAGAGGGTGATCTAATAAGAAATAGCTGGACAAGAGGGTCCAATAGCTAGGCTGGCCAGGGGAGGCCTTTTTGAAGATGCGGCCTGTGTACAGATCTAAAAGATGAGGTATTACAGGTACCGAGGGAACAGGAGCTACCATTACCAGAGGGACTGGCAGATGGGAAAAGTCTGCAGAAAGGATGAGCTGTGGAAAGGCAGCCAGAGGGGTTGGGAAGTAAAGCAAGTGTGTGTGTGTGTGGGGGGGGTAAAGATGATACAGAGAGAAGTAAGTGGGGGAGGAGGGGTCCACAGCCTCTACTAACCCAAGTGGAATGTAAATCCTTATACAGGAGGGACGTCTGGGTGGCTCAGTGGTGGAGGGTCTGCTTTTGGCTCAGGTTGTGATCCTAGAGTCCTGGGATGGAGTTCCTCACTGGGTTCCTTGTGGGGAGCCTGCTTCTCCGTCTGCCTTTGTCTCTGCCTCTCTCTGTGTCTCTCATGAATAAATAAATAACACCTTTAAAAAGAAAAGACCTTATGCAGGAGAGTGAGATCTGAATGACATCATTTTGAATTTTGTGTATGTGTGTGTCTCGTGTCTGCAAGTACAGATGGATTGAAAGTGGAAGATGAGGGAAAGCAGCGAATTGAGGTCACTCCAAGAGTTTGGGCTTGAAAATAAATGGTAAAATTGGCTTTTAAAAAAAAGAAATAGAAATAAGAAAGATTAGTTTTATTCAATATTTTAAAAATAAGACAAAGCTATAATAATTAAAACAATGTGGTGCTGGCATATTAATCACTGTTAAGACTTATTTAATGTGTACAATATATCATGCATCACCTGATGAATTTTAGATGTATGACACATGTAAGCCTCACAAAAACAAGGACTTTGTTGCCCTATTTTAAGGATGAGAACAAAGGCACAGAAAGGTCAAGTAAAAGGTCCCCAAGTCCCAATGCTTTTATATAGTCTAGCTCCAGAACTCATGCTCTAACCACACATCACGTTACCCATTGGCCCCCATGAGATGGCTAAGCTCATGGACATAATATGGAATCCTAACAAGTCCCAAATATATCTAAGTCTTAGTCTATCATAAAGGCACCATCACAAATCAATGGGAATTAACCAATAAATAGTGTTTGAAAGTTTTCCAGCATATTTGGAAACTATTTCCTAAATCTTCCTTTGACATATCCACTAACAAAGATATACTTTAAAAATATGAATTAATGAGTTAAATGCTAAAAAGCACAAACCATAAAAAGATCAAAGAAAAAATGAGATAGAAATGAAAGTAATGGAAGAAATCACAAAGACAAAGTAAATAGGTTTGATTTTGCAAAACTTAAGAACTATAATGTAAAACAATTCAGAAACAAAATGAAAAGTAAATTGCTTTCCAGAAATATTGTATCCAATTTATAGTATGGCTCACAAGATCGCATCAATTTGTACATTTGCTTGCAGTATTTGAGAGCACTCCTACTTTGCCCGCATTGGCCATACAATTTTTGAAAACATTTTCTAAATTGGCAAGAAAGAAAATGGTGAGTTTCTGTTGTTATAATTAGCATCTTGAAAGTCTGGTGATTTTGAAAACCTATGTGATCTCTTTATTGGCCTTTTGTGTTTCCTGTTTGTGAAACGGCTGCTCTTGCCCTTTCTCTGTTTATCTGTGCACATTTTAGCCTTATTGATTTGTAGGAGCACTTTATGGATTAAGAAGAGTACAATTTCTTTCATATTTGTAGAAAACATATTCTCTCAGGTCATTGTTTACCTTTTAGTTTCTATTTTACATTTTTGGTTGCTATTGTTAATGGATTTTTTTTTTTCCAAGCTAGTTGTTGCTTACACAGGAAAGCTATTGATTTTTATATCTTTGTGACCTAGTATCTTATTGAACTCTTTTTAGCTCTAAGAGTTTTCAGTTTATTCTCTCTTGATTGTTTTGGGTCCATAATAATATCATCCACCTGAAGGAGGGAGAGATGGAGTGAGGAAAAGAGGAAGGGAGGAGGGAGAGTATTTTCCCTTGCTAATCTTATATCTCTCATTTAGGCTTGATACACTACTTTTACTTTTTAGGTAGAATTTTCAGCAAATTTGTTGATAATAAATATCACAGTTTTTTCTTTATTCTAAAGGGAATGCCCCTAGAATTTCACTCTTATTTTTTTTTAATTTTTAAAAAATTTTTATTGGAGTTCAATTTGTCAACATATAGCATAACACCCAGTGCTCATCCCGCCAAGGGCCTCCCTCAGTGCCCATCACCCAGTCACCCCAACCCCCCGCTCACTTCCCCTTCCACTACTCCTTGTTCATTTCCCAGAGTTAAGTCAATCAAAAAAGGACAAACATTATATGGTCTCGTTCATTTGGGGAATATAAAAATTAGTGAAAGGGAAAGGAGAGAAAATATCAGTGAGGGTGACAAAACATGAGAGACACTTATTTCATTCAGCACAATACCCTTCAGGTCCCTCCACGTCGAAGCAAATAGTGGATATTTGTCATTTCTAATGGCTGAGTAATATTCCATTGTATACACATACCACACCTTCTTTATCCATTCATCTTTCGATGGACACCGAGGCTCCTTCCACAGTTTGGCTATTGTGGACATAGCTGCTAGAAACATTGGGGCGCAGGTGTCCCGGCGTTTCACTGCATCTGTATCTTTGGGGCAAATCCCCAACAGTGCAATTGCTGGGTCGTAGGGCAGATCTATTTTTAACTCTTTGAGGAACCTCCACACAGTTTTCCAGAGTGGCTGCCCCAGTTCACATTCCCACCAACAGTGCAAGAGGGTTCCCCGTTCTCCACATCCCTCCAACATTTGTTGTTCCCCGCCTTGTTAATTTTCCCCATTCTCACTGGTGTGAGGTGGTATCTCACTGTGGTTTTGATTTGTATTTCCCTGATGGCCAGTGATGCAGAGCATTTTCTCATGTGCTTGTTGGCCATGTCTAGGTCTTCCTCTGAGAATTTCACTCTTAAATATGAAGTTGGCTCTTGATTTGATATAGAAATTAATAACTATTTTAGGAATTATCTTCTTTTTTTTTTTAAGGGATATATTATCACAGGATGCAGAAAGCACACTAGCAGCACCATACATTCAGTTCAAGGGCAGAAAAAAAGTCTTCCTCAACTATTTTCTCTCTTGTGGATGATTAAAAAACAAAAGAAACCAGTCTCTTGATTTTGCTTTGGTAATATTCCTCCTCCCTTTGTAAAGATCAACTTTGTTGAAGTTTAATTTATATACAATACATTGTATCAATTTACATATATAATTTGATGAATTTTGACAGATGGACACACTGGTCAAATTGCCACAATCAAGATGCTGACAATTTCTATCACTCCCAAAAGATTTCTCCTGCTTCTTTGTGGTCCATCTCTCTTTTTGCCCATAGCCCCAGGCAACTACTGACTGCTTTTTTATCATTATGGATTATTTGACATTTTCTAGAATTTTATGTAAATGAACATTCTGTATGGACTCTTTTATATCTGCTTTAAAAAAAAAAAACCTTAGCTCTACTCTCACTCCTAGAGGTAGATGTGGCCCCTTGAAAGGTAAAGAAATGACGCAACTAACAGTAGACTTTCTGTACCTTTCGATGGGCCATATCTACCTTTCTAGAAGGTAGGTCCCTGTGAGGTCCCCTGGAAGCATGAAGGATAGTTTTACTTAGGACATTAGTGAAGAACTCCAATACTAGTGGTTAGTGAGGGTGACTTAGATCCTTTGCATTTTGAGGGTTTACAAGGAAAAGTCTACTACTCTTGGCATTGATTCTTACTCCCTGTGAGGGAAAGGGGAACAGATGTTGTGAGTCCACAAGGGCTTAGACTCCAGAACCAATCATCAGCAGTGCCCTGAAATTCTGAAGGCGGCCACTTATGTGTGTAAATGGAAAGGACTCACAGTCTAGGCACTCAGAGAGACGGCCACTCAAGTGTGCCAATTGCTAACCAAGGGGAGGTCTCACTTTGAAAAGCCAGATATAGGGCAGCCCGGGTGGCTCAGCGGTTTAGTGCCGCCTTCAGCCGAGGGCATGATCCTGGAGACCCGGGATTGAGTCCCAAGTTGGGTTCCCTGTTTGGAGCCTGCTTCTCCTTCTGCCTGTGTCTCTGTCTCTCTGTCTCTGTCTCTCATGAATAAATAAATAAAATCTTTAAAAAGAAAAGAAAAGCTGATATGGACCCCTATGCTATCTGGGGTGCAAGCCAAAAGAAGTGACCATGGAGAGTAGCCCCTTGAAAATCCAGGTACCAGTACCCTGGGGATTTTGAGGGCGGGAGTCATATGTGTACATTAGTTCCTCATTGCTGCTGTAACAATTTACCACAAACTTAGTAGTTGAAAACAACATAAATGTATTATCTTACATTTCTGGAAGTCAGAAATCCAAAATGGGTCTCAGTGAACTAAAATTGAAGTATTGGCAGGGCTGTGTTCCTTATGGAAGTTCTCAGAAAAAAATCCATTTCTTTGCCTTTTTAGCTTCTAGAAGCTGTAAGCATTCTTTGGCTCCTGATGCTCTTCCGTATTTAAAGTTAGCAATGGTCAGTCAAATCTTCTTCATGATGCCATCCTTCTGGCTCTGACTCTCCTGCATCTCTCTTCTCCATTTAAGGACCTTTGTGGCTGCATTTGGGCTTACTCAATCCAAACTAATCTTCTTACTTCAAGATCACCATATTAGCAACCTTAATTCCACCTGCAATCTGAATTCCCCTTTGCCACACAACTTACTACATATTTATCATAGGTTCTAAGGATTAGAAGTGGACATCCTTGGGGAGGGTATTATTTTGCCTACAGAAGTGTGTGAAGTGAAGGAGCTGACTACAAAGAGTTACCGCTTTGAGAACCACATACCAGGATCCTGGGCAAGCAAGAGATCGCCATCCATGTGAATTCAGTTTTCTAGCCATGGAGCTCACTATCATGAGAACCCATACATAGTTATCCTGGGCAATCAGGGAAATGACCATGAGTGGGAAGGAAAGACTGGGAGAGCATCCTCCCTTGAAGAATCCAGGGGGCCAGCCCTAAATGTCCACAGCACAGACTAGGATTGTTTGTTCAATTCGGTAGGGCAGTTTGCAATAAAATTCACAGCCTTCTCCCGGAGCAGTGAGAAGCAGGGCAGTTGTGAATGGCCCAACACCAGTGTTCTCCCCACAGGGATGTGGAAGTTGGGATTCACTTTTTTTTTTTAATATCATGAGCACCTACAGCAGCTCATGCAGAGAGGGAGAGATGTTAGGCTCTCTGCCAAAAAGTAGATGCTTGAGTCAGAACATTATTTTTAATATAAATAAAACACGAGGAACAGGGTTTAACATTTTATGTTACAACATTTTAAATAGGAGCACCTGGATGGCTCAGTCAGTTAAGTACCTTCTGCTCAGGCCATGATCTCAGGGTCCTGGGATTGAGCCTTCATTGGGCTTCCTGATCAGCAGGGAGTCTACTTCTCTCTCTCCCCCTCTGCCCCTCCTCACTATTTGTGGTCTCTGTTGCTCTCTCTCTCAAATACATAAATAAAATCTTTAAAAAATTTTTTAAATAAAGATAGGATCCAACCTTGCAATTAAGAAAAAAAAAGAGTAAATGAAAATATCTATCCTGTGATTCTGAGGATGAATCCATACATGTAAGATCATGTTTCAATATTTTACAAAAATTAGGCAGCCCTGAAATTTCCTTATTTGTTATGTTGCTCAGTAGCTGAGATAGATATGGATCTTGCCTTCAAAATTAAGCAAGATTTCAGGGTGACTGGGTGGCTCAGTTGGTTGAGCCCCTGACTCTTGATTTCAGCTCAGGTCATGATCTCAGGGTGGTGGGATGGGGCCTCAGGCTAGGCTCTGTGCTCAGCAGGGAGTGTGCTTGAGATTCTTGCTCTCCCTCTGCCCCTCCCTCCCCACTCTCTCCTTCTAAAATAAGTAAGTAAATCTCTAAAGAAAGCTTTAAAAAATTTAGCAAGATTTCACTGTAGTTTCTGAAAAACTGAAATGAAAAATGGCTCATTTTTATAATCCCATTTTCCTTGTTGATGAATAACTATACAGTTTAAATTTTAAATTTTCTGCGAAAAATTGGGAAAACATAAAAAATTGAGATAAATCTTATATACACATTTGAGGGACCCTTTTTCTTTTTAAAATGAATATTTAAGCAGTTTTGTGGTCAGATAATAATGAGTGTACTCATCTTCGCAGAATGAATGAAGTTCTTTTTGATTAGTTCTCAGTGTCAAATATCCATGGATGAAGAGAATGTGTTGTAAGAAACTGAGATGTAGCCCCTATCTAGAGACTTCAAGGAATTGCAGTCATGTGTAGTACACATGTCACCATCTTTATTCCTTGATAAGAGAGTCTACAGAGACTAACATGAGAAAGGGGTCTCTGCAAGATGCCAGTCTGTTGGACAGGGCATCTCTTCAGATGAGCCAGCCATCACCTCACCAGTGCACACACTTGCTTCTCTATTTTTTTAAAAAAAATATTTATTTGAGAGAGAGAGAGAAAGAGAGAGAGAGAACAAGTAAAGACGGGGAGAGGGAGAGGGAGAGGCAGAGGAAGAAGCAGACCCCTTATTGAGCAGAGAGCCCAGGTGGGGCTCAATCTCAGGACCCCGGGACCATGACCTGAGCTGAAGATAGACTCTTAACCAGCTGAGCCACCTAGGCACCCCCCTGCTTCTCTATTTTGACCACTGTGTCATGTTATAATTTTTGATAACTCTATAGGTCTTACCTATTGTAGCCTCACATGGGGCTCTGATCCCATTAAGATTTTTTTAAGATTTTTTTTAAACTAATCTCTCCACTCAACATGGAGGTTGAACTCCCAACCCAGAGATCAAGAGTATCATGCTCTACTGACTAAGCCAACCAGGTGCCCTGAGGCTCTGGTCAATTTATGAGAACATTATAGCAATTTTTTCCTAAATTCTATCTGCAGGACTGACTTGACATCTTTAATGTCTTCAGCTACTCTGGTAAATAGCCCTCAGTGCTCTAAAATAGATAAGATGCTCTGCCTGCCTCCTATGAAAATTGCTCGAGGCTTTTCTAGTCTTTTTTACAGGTCTTATCTATAGATTGTTGCTTAGAAGACTCCCTCCCCTCAGTGCTTTCCCTCCCCTTACTGAAATGCTTCACACGTCTCATAGCAGCCCTAAATCATTGCTTATCTCTGTGGATAATTATCTCTTCACACAGGACTCTGGCTTTTAAGGGAAACAGTTCTTGGAAGCTTCTTGAAGGCTGGTTTTATATCGTGGACACATTACTTATGCTGATGGTCTCTGCCTAGAACACCTTTGCTCCCACTGTCTGGTTAACCTAATTAACTTACTCATCCTTGAGACCTCAGTTTGAATTCTAATTCCCCATCTCCAGCCCCCAGACTAGACCAAGGTCCCCTACCATATGCTTTCATAGGATTCTGTACTTATTTGTTTGGTCATTTGTCCAATGTCTTTATTTTCCATCTATTCTCCATTGAAGAGTAAGCCATATGGGGGATAGGACTGGGTCTGTTTCCTTGGCATTGCAACTGCTGGGCTCAGTTTAGTGCCTGGCAGAAAGTAGGGGCTGAAGAACTACATTTTGACTGAATAAAATAAAGCAGTAATGATATCAGGGCAGCTCTGCATTTAGCATGATGGTTGAAAACATGGGCCATAGTCTATTTGGGCAAGTTATCTAGGCTCTTTTAAAAAACGATTTATTTATTTATTTATTTATTTATTTATTTATTTATTTATTTTGCAGCGAAGAAGAGAGAGAAACCATGCAAGAAGGGGATAGGAGGAGCAGAGGAAGAGAGAGAAAAGCTTAAACAAGCTCTAGTCCCAGTGTGGAGCCCAATGCCAGGCTCAATCTCAAGACCCTGAGATCATGACATGAGTGGAAATCAAGAGTCAGGAGCTTAACTGACTGAGCCACCCAGGCACTCCTAGGCCCTCTTTCTTGTATTATGGGGCTTAGAAAAGTCAGCATATAGCGAGCACCAACCCATATATACTAGCACCTGACAGACCTATCTCTCTGTAATCGTGGCATTTTCATGATCACCACATTCTATTGCTGCTTTACTAATGCACTTACCCTGGCTCATCATATAAATACTTCATCTAATCTCTTTGTGTATTTTTAGTGCTTATTATCCCATTTCTCTAAGTTCCCCAGGGCTAACTTATCTATCAGTGCAATAGGCACAGTGCCCAGGGCCCTACAATACTTGTCAAGGCCCATAAAAATGTTTGAATGTCTTCTACTATTTGAAAGAGAAAACAATAACACCAACCAAACTTAAAGGAAATGTTTACATATATAAATATAAATGAATTGTATTTTATTTTATATATATTTCATAGATATGCCTTTTACATATGCTTTAAACAAATGTTTTATGTATTATAAAATATATCAAATGTATGTGCTTTTATACCAACAAAGCTAGCATATCTATGTAACTGTTTATGGAGGAGGAAGGATCCCATGAAGCCAACAGGCCAGGGAAGTCAGAGTGGCATGGCCACGTCCCAGCCTGCTGCTCAGCATCAGGCTTCCCATTTCAGTAAACAGAAAGGAGAACTGAAATACCAGGGCGGTGGCGTCACAAGCTGCGTGCACCATCTGAAGGGTTGATGCCAAGTCAGGCTGCTGACTGTGAAGGGACATCCCAGCAGCAGGTGACCTTGCTATTTTGGCTCTATCCTCAGAAAAGAAAGGTGCTCCCTCAGACCGGGCTGTAGAGAGGGCTGGCTCCCTTCCTTAGCAGCCCACCCAAGCTGCTGGGTCCTCTGTCCTCGCGTCTATCCTCCCATCTGTCTTCAGGCAGATCTCCTGCCCATACTCACATCCTTTCCCCCTCCCTGGTGCCCAGGACCCTCAGTCCCCGGACAGTACTGGGCTCCCTCCTTGCACTGTGTCTCCAGCATTTCATTTTCATGCCTCCATCTCTCTCCTCCTCCCTGCCTTCTTTCCACTCCCTGTTCTTTTGCATTGTCTGACTTTCTTGGCTTTGTAGTTACTTTTTTGATTCCAAATTTCAGGCATTCTTTCATTTTCCTTGCTACCTTTCTGTTTTTTTTGTTTTCTTTTTGTTAGCTCCATGTTCTTGGGTTCTCTCTCTCTCTTTCATTTTTCACTTATTTTTTTGAGTAGAGTTGACATAGTGTTATCTTAGTTTCAGGTGTATGATGTAGTGATTTGACAAGTTCATATGTTATTCTATGTTCACAAGTGTGGCTGCCATCTGTCTTGTTCCATTGCTATTACAATATCGTTGACTATATTCCTTATGTTGTGCTTCTTATTCCAGGGACTTACTCATTCCATAACTGGAAGCCTGTAGCCTGCTCTTCTTCACCCATTTTGCCCATCCCCTCCACCCCTGTCCTCTCTGGCAGTCATCAGCTCCTTCTCTGTATTTATAGGTTTGATTTTGCTTTTTGTTTATTCCTTTTTTAAGATTCTACTTATGAGTGGAATCATATGGTATTTGTCTTTCTCAGCCTGACTTATTTCATTTAGCATAATATCCCCTAGGTCTATCTATGTTGTCTCAAATGGCATGATCTCATTATTTTTTATGGCTGTATAATATTCCATTATATATGTTTTATATATATAATATGTGTATGTATATTTCTTTATTTTTTATAAATGTTTTATTTAAATTCAGTTTGCCAACATATAGTATAACACCCAGTGCTCATTCCATCTATATTCCTATCTTGATGGACACTTAGGTTGCTTCCCTATCTTGGCTGTTGTAAATAACACTGCAATGAACATAGGGTACACATATCCTTTCCAAATTAGTGTTTGTTTTAATTATTGGATCATATATGGTACTTCTATTTTTTTTAATTTTTTGAGGAATCTCCATATGTTTCCTTTCTCTCTCTTTTCAGGTTTCTCTTAGTTCTTTCTTTTTCCAAACACTCTCTCTTTTTTTAATGAGTGCATGGGCAGGGGTAAGGGGCAGAGGGAGAGAATCTCCAGCAGACTCCTAGCTGAGCATGAAGCCCAACATGACTCTGAGATCATGACCTGAGCCTAAATCAAGGGTCCAGTACTTAACCAGCTGAGCTACCCTGGTGCCCCTCAAGCTCTCTTTTTTTGTTTTTGTTTTTTAAATTATTGTTCCTTTTCTGTGTTTTGCTTCCTCTTCCTCTGAGAACCTGGCCCTTTCCTTCCTACTCCCAGACTGCTAACCAGGACTGTAGAAATTCCACTCTCTGCGCTGACCAGCAGAGCTCTGGGGACATCAGCTGCCTCAGCCATTGGGACCACTGGCAAGGAGACTTGAAGTGTGATGCAGACCTCTTCTCCCAGAATCGGGCCTTTATGCACAGGCACTAATTAGATCATTCATTATTCAATGAAGAAATTGGGAAGGAGAGGAATAGAAGGCAAATATGTTGCACATCCCGTGTTATCAGTGTCATCAGCTGGTACTACCCACTGCTGTGCAGAGAAAACATAGCTTATTTGTTTCGTTTATATTTGACCTTCTTGCCTTTGCAGACCAGCATATCTTTCTACTCCCCCACATACACACCAGTGTGTTGGTGGGCAAAATTACTTGCTTAATTTGGAGTAAATGCAGAAAAATTCTGTAAATTAAACAGCCTCTTTAGTAAATATTTAGGCTTTCCTTTGGGTTAAAGTACCCGGAGTCTCAGATGCTTCCCTCTCCCCTGCTAATCCTTTGGGAGGCAAGGGGTTGGGGGCAGGGAAGCTTACAGGTTGTCCTTCAGATACTACTAAAGGTCATGGTACCTCTACTTCTTTTGATTCCAGTGGTGCCAACACTTGTCCTGTTGGTGTTCACAGATGAAGCCTGCAGCTGCTATAATTCCTGATCTGGCCTCTTTTGGACTCACCTCTGTTTTAACTGGTAAGCTAGAGTCCTCTGAGCTATGGCTACAAACCCCACATCTTTGGCATAGAGACCTGTCCACATGGAAGCACTCAGGCCAGACTTCCGGTTAAGTTCTTAGCTACTTTTGGGTCCTTTTTGTATTAATCAAGTATCAAGGTCACCCAGGAAAGTTAAAAAATAGCCTCTCTGTCTGCCTTACAACATGGCTCCACCTAGTTAAAATTACCTAGGTAAAAATTGTCTAGTTAAATCAGCCTAAGACACTCCCTCTAGAGTCCCATGTAGGAAGCAAGACAGAAATGCCTCTTCCAGGGTGCCTGGGTGGCTCAGTTGGTTGAGCATCCAACTCTTGATTTCAACTCAGGTCATGATCTCAGGGTTATGGTATTGACTGGGGTCAGGTTCCACACTGAGTGCAGAACCTGCTTGGGATTCTCTCTCTCCCTCTCCCTCTGCCCTCCTCTCCATTCATATACAGGAGCTTTCTCTCTCTATTGCTCTGAAAGAAAGAAGAAAAAGAAAGAAAGAAAGAAAGAAGAGAAAGAAAGAAAGAAAAGAAAGAAAGAAAGAAAGAAAGAAAGAAAGAAGAAAGAAAGAAAGAAAGAAAATTTCCCTTAGCTCTCCCCAATTTATCTAACATATATAATAATACTAGTCTATAATTAGATGAGGTTTAATGCAACAACCTATAAGGAAGACCTACTGCTATCATTCACATCTAAGAAGTGTGAGGCACAGAGAGGTTGAATGACTCACCCACAATTACACAGCCCTGTGGTAAAGGTGGAGCTGGTACAGAAGTCCTGCTGGCCCGGCCGCAGAATCTGTGCTCTTGACTCTGGCCTATGCTGTTGTCCCTCCTCTTACGAACCCTTCGGCTTCCTCCCTTCACCCTCCTTATTCTATCCCTGCCTCCATGCCAGAAAAAGGCAAGATTTTATTTCCCTCATGTCTTATGCTCTCTCTATTGTGAAGCTGATTTACTTACCATATAAAGAATGGAGTGGGTTCAGTTTGTTCTGCACACTTTTCTTCTTCATTTCCAGAGAAAGACTGTGTTGACATTAGCTGTGAGGCAAAAGTTTCACTTCTTTCCTTGTCTACTTTGGAAGTGCCAGTGTGTGTGTGGGGAAGCCAACCCTCAATTAGGTTCGTAAATTCTTTATTCATTGTCTTACTGAGGACAGTAGCTGGGGAGAGAGCCTTTCAGATTGCTCTGAAGAGCTGCCCTGAAGTCTGTTTGCTTACAGGAGATTATATGCAAAAGGTAAAGTGAGATACATGCTTACAAACAGTCCTCCAAAATATAGTTGCACATCACAAGGTATAATTTCTTTGGTTGTAAAAATTAAGGTTACTGATTTCCATACAGACACGTGAATGACCTCTAGGTCATCTTAATGTTATGTTTCTATCATATCTGATTGTTCAAAACCATTGCCTGCGTGCCTCCACTTAACTGGCTTTCCAGTTTTTGTTTTTGGTTTCTCCTTGAGGTCACTTGAAAGGGTCACAGGAGACTGACATTAGTCACCTATTGCAATTTTAGTGCAAGAGGACTTCTGGGGACTGCTGAGACTAGTTGGTGGCGGTCACCCAACTCTCACATGAAGATCCAGATTGTGTCCTGTGAGCCTCATTCAGACATCAGCTCTGCCCTTCACAAGTAATGCTATCTCTGAAGGTATCAACAGCATAACTACTTCCTCTGGCAGCAACGAAGAAGCCAGCCATGGCTGGCCTCCTGCCTTCTCCCACCTGGGAGTTCAGGAGCAGTGACCACTGTAAGCACCGGGTGTACTTGCCAGCTGTCTAGCATGTGGTTGCTGGCAGTTGTGACTCCACAGTGAGGCACAGGTATTTGCTATAGGGCAAAGACTTTGTCCTTCTGCTTGGTCTGGTACTCCAAGGTGACCTCAGACAAACAGGATGCCAGAAGGGCTCTTTTGACAGTGTTCCCCACTGAGACCCAAGGCCCCCCAAAATGCCTTGCAATTGAGCCATATGCACCTGGAAACCTGTTGTCTCAGTTATCTGGATCCTCTATCAAAACCTTTAAATACATAGTTTAAGCCTGATAAAGAACAAAAATTTGAGGAGGTGGGAGAAAAAAAAGAGGGAGGTAAGCCACAAAAGACTTTTAACTATAGAGAACAAACTGAGGGTTGATGGAGGGAGGTAGGTGGGATGGGCTAAGTGGGTGATGGGCTTTAAAAAGGGCACTTGTGATAAACAGTGGTTGTTATATGTAAGTGATGAATCACTAAATTCTACTCGTGAAACCAATATTACACTACATGTTAACTAACTAGAATTTAAATAAAACTTACTTTAAAAAAAAAAAAACTTACTTTATCTTAGGGGTTGTGGCAAGGGATCTTATCATGCAGGTGACCTTGCTAGCATTGATCAGAAAATTCCAGAATGATTGGTTTAAAATTCCACTCCTGGGAGAGGCAGAAATTGTATTAAGTGTTGGTGCAGCTTAACATAAATGACTCCATTTTGGATCTGTTTCTTTCCAACAAGCCTTGGTGCAGGCATATTCTCCTGCTCAATTAAGAGCAGGTTTATGTGCAAAAGACTGTAGCTTTTCTTATAAAATGTAAAGTGCAATCTACTCCATGCTGGTCTCTCCTTAAGTGATCATGTTTTAAAATATTTCATAGTTTTCACATAGTTATTTAACACGTATTGTTTAAGTAGAATATCTTCTCCCTCTAAGTTTTGAAATAAATCTATTTCCTATTTATTCCAAATCCTGGATCAGTGGTTCTGGTATCCTAGGATCCTAGGATTCTGATGTTTCCTCAAGGGTACAAACAAAAGCCTTTCACCCATTTTCAGTAATTCCTACAGATATTGGACTTTTATGATAAGGTTGTATTTACTAACTAAAAGAAAGTATTTGCCTTTCAGTGAAGTAATATATGACCCAAGTGACATTTATGCAGATCAGAAAATCTCATTAGCATTCTTTAACTGAAATACATGGAAATGTAATTAATTTATTACATGATAAAAGCAATTTGTTTGGAAGATGGAAACTTTCAAAATGTGGGGTTCAACGGGCAGATGATGTTTAATGAGTAAACAAACAGAGCCCCACTGCTGCATTGTCACTACTGCTGTGTCTACTGCCCCTTTGTTACAGATCATCTATCATAGCCACTAAGCCAGGAAAGGAGTGGGGAAGCCCTGGCCTGCTGCTGGCGGTGGGGGGGGCTCACTGCTCCATCGGGAATCCTGAGAGGGCTGGACAAATCGAAAGCACAGCTTCCGACTGGGACTGTGAACATTGTTGCTGAACAAATTCAGATACATTTGACACAAGAGAAGCCACTAGAGATGAGAGTTTGGAAAAGAGAAAGGGAGAAGTTTATTTCGGGTGCCAGCAGCTATGGTAGGCACAAGCCTTAACAACTCACCTCTCTACCAAGAGGGACACCTAAGGTCTTATAAAAAAAAAAAAAAGGTTGGGGAGGGTACATGCAAGACAGCAGGCAGAGAGTTCAGTGATCATGGATAGGGCTTGGTATGTGTTCAGTCCATGATCATGGGCAGGGAAGGGAATGTATGGGGTATAGTCTTTTAGGCATTCCATTGCTATCAGGACTTTTCTGGTCTGGTGGTTGGAAATTGTCTTCTTCAATGCCTCCAGAAAGTGCAATGAGAAATAAGCACAATGGGTTTCAGTTAGTGCTGGAGTTAAGTAGTCTTGTCTATTTCTGGCTTTAACTGTTGGGGTCTATGGTTGCACAAGAGGGCTTGCTGACACCTCTGAGATTTCAAAACTGTTTGCAAGGAAAATTTTTCCTTTACCCTAGGAAGCTTCTTCTGGCTGGTTTAAGAATTAAATTGCCAGGAGACACCTTGACTAGAGGAAATCTAATTTAATTTTGTATGTACAGGAACCCTACATACATGAGAGATTCAAAGACAGGTAAAATGAGGGACATGCCGCTCTAAGCTAAGAAATAGGATAGAGGCCTAGGGATTCAAAGGCGTGTGGGGCAATCCACAGGACAAGAAGAAGGCAAGCAGAGATTCTGTAATTAGATGTTTGCCTTGGCATACAGTTGGGTCATTCATATAACATGTATCTCCAGTAATAACTCGTAATCTAAAAAAGACCCCGGATTTAGATTTTTTTGATAGAAACCCTAAATTTATTGGTGAAACTGTTACAAAGACAAAACACTTATCATCTGAGTACGTTGAGGACTTCATCTCAATTTCACTAGTTCTGTTACAGAAATTGACCTAAGAGGTTAGAAATTCAAGGATATCATCTAAGAGGTTATAGTGAAACAGACTGGTGAAACATGGTGGAAGGAGCAAAAGCTAGTGGGAAGCACCTGTGTTAGTAGTCGTTTGTGTAGCTAGGATGGTTCTCAGCAAGTTCCCTACACATGCCCGAGTGAATTAATCTGGGTCTCAAGTTAGTAAAAAGATCTTACCCCTGAGGAGAATGAGCAGAGGCCAGGATCTCTCTCTTTCTTTTTAAAGGGAAAGGGTATCCTTAGGCCCTTATATTTTAAGGGGTATATTTTAGACTCAGCCTCTCGCCTTTCCAACCAGTGACCTATACTTTTAAATACCTGTGCACTCTCATCACGTCAGCCCACTAGATTAAAGATGATGCATATAGTAAAGGCAGGAGTTCTAGGCCTACTCAGAGGGTACTCATACACAGAAAGTCTTGGGGGGTAAATGGCAAACTACAAATACATTCTTGGTTAAGCTAATGCACCTTTAAAATTTTTTTAAAGGCTTTGTTTACTTTTTTGACAGAGAGCATAAGGATAAGGCAGAGAGAAAGGGAGAAGCAGGCTCCCTGCTGCACAGAGAGCCCAATGTAGGGCTCGATCCCAAGACCCTGGAATCATGAGCTGAGCTAAAGGCAGACACTTAACCGACTGAGCCACCCAGGTGTCCCGCTAATGTGCCTTTTAAAATGAAGGTCACAGGGCACCTGGTTGGCTCAGTCGGTAGAGCATGCGACTCTTGATCCTAGGGTTGAGTTTGAGCACCATGTTGGGGGTGGATATCATATAAAAAAATAAAATAATAAAAATTAATCTTCAAAACAATGGTCATAGACTCTGCTGGTTACAACTTGTCTCAGTATAGTCTCTCTCAGAAAAAGAACTGGTTCAGATACCTTTTGGAGAAGGAAAAAGACTTTCATCAATGCCCACTCCATAGTTGAAGAGGCACAAAATTCTCTCCTTAGCTTATAAAGAATTCCAAAGTGACATACATCATTTTCAGTGATCAACATCTGCATCTTCAAACTTGCCAGCAGCTGTTGATATAGTATCCACTTCCATCCAATCTTCTTTATCTCTTACTGTATCTTTTGTCCACACTCCAACCATGTTATGTTGGCCGCCCACAGATGGAGAAAGCCTTCCTTCTCATCTCTCCAATGTGGCTTGGCTTTCCACTGTTAAATGGGATAATCCTTCATATATAAAATGTAGGGATGTCCCCTGCCCCTGTTCCTGTGCTTCTACATTCTATTCTTCTTTATCATAGTCATCTGATTCTTTGTCCACAGATCTGGACGCAAAGCCTGGCATTCATACACAGCAGTAAATGCTGCCCGCAGTGCTGGTTTATTGTGAGGAACAAATCTAAATTTACCAATAGGTTCAAGGTCCTCATCACTGTCTTCCTCTTCATCAGCAGCAGATTTCTAAAAATCTTCTCCAAATGTGGCATTTACCCTAACACACAAATGCTCTTGTGGACAGGCATTTAGGTCCCTGGATACCACATGCAAACTCATGGTGGAGTATTCGACTAAGAACCCTCATCCAGAGCCGACTAACCAGGACATGCAGCTTTGGGCATGTAGAGGGTGCTGGTGCAGAGGTCCTGCCTGTGGACCCGATTGCTGCTGCTGAAGCCCCTCAGCCAACCCGGGCTGCAGGAAACTTTTAAGGAAGCTCATGGCAGCAGGGAGCTCAGAGACAGCAGTCTTTCAATTTAGATTCTTCTAGGTAGTTAAGGGAGGGGCTGATTATTCAGCTCAGAATAATCTTCATGCCAAAGTAGCCCATCCTGGGGCCTCCCGGCCCAGGGCCTCTACAGTTCCCTCCTTTGAGACTTCCCTGGTTTCACATGTTAAAATTTGAGCTGGGAGGTTGTTTCATCTCACTGAACCAGTCTGTTCGTCCTGGCAATAGGTTAGCTCAGTCAAACTCATTTCAGGTGTATTCTCCAAGTTAGACCTATGGTTCAAATAATCAGATATGAAGTAAGAGGCATTGCTATGGACACAAATGAAAAACAATGGCTAATGATTAGCTCAAGCGTTAAGCCAGTTTCTGAATTCTGAGGATAGCCAGTTGAGAAGACTTTTAAATGTCAGATTCAAGTATCTTAGGTAGAGTGACAGCATCTTTAGGTAGTGGCCATCTGACAGACCCTCCTGGTTCATAGTTCAAATGTCTCTAATGCTCTTTGGCCTGCTGAACAACAGCCATGAAGACTGTATTCGTGAGATGCAGTAATTTCTCAAACTTGACGAAGTTTACATCAAGTTGTTTATATTTAGTTTGTAGGGCAGTGTTAGTTCTCAAATGATTCCACGTCAGAAAGGTGGAGAAAAATCAAAATGCTAGTTTGGAGAGTTGTGGCCAGGCATGAGAGGAGACAAAGAAATTAGGATCTAGTCCAGCTTATAATAAATAGCATTAAAATCTAATAGCTACAAGCATGTGTTATTGAAACATATTTTTCTCCATTATCACCTTTTTTAACCAAAAATAA
This sequence comes from Vulpes lagopus, assembly GCF_018345385.1. Lineage (NCBI taxonomy): Eukaryota > Metazoa > Chordata > Mammalia > Carnivora > Canidae > Vulpes > Vulpes lagopus. The sequence goes on along the minus strand of NC_054825.1, from coordinate 92,170,209 downwards.
CTGACACTAATTTGTTTATAAAGTAAGTTTATTAAAAAAAAGTCTTGGCCTGATTATTTACATAAGAGCAGCAAGAATAATGGTTGACCATATAGACTCTTTAAGGCCTGCTTTGCTGGAACTTTTCACTAGATCTCTATATTGAACTGTTAATAGTCTCTTGAGACCAGAAGCCAAGCCAAACACTTGCTATGAGACTTTGTCTGCAATACCTATGAATTTGGGTGAATTCCTTTCTTCTCAAGTTCCCCCTAATATCATGAGACTCTTGCGTGTGCCAGGAAGCAATCTTCTGTACTCACCTGGTAAGGCTGCTGGGAACTCTGTAAGCAAAGTATTAGACTGATATTTCCAAGAGGGTTTATTGGCTTCACAAAGTCAATGTTAGTTACCTAAAGCTATTGGGTCACCTCTGAGTCCATGCATGTCTCTCTAAATATGACATTCCAGTCAAAGCTTTGGTAATATAACCAATGTTTCTGATTACATCCTGTCATAAGGAGAACAGATTCCTATTGGACTTAAATAAAAACATTATCACCAAAACATAAGAATATTCACTGAGAGTTTCTGAATTTTGGAGGGTTCAGGTAGGGAGAAAAGATAAATGTTTCAATTTGTTCACAAAGGTATATTTCATCAAATTGCTGTAAGTCAGCATAAGAGGTAAAGTTCTCTTAAATCTGGAAAAAACAAAACAGTTTTAAAAACGTCAACAATGTTTCAAATAAGAAGTCATGAAACATACAGTTATCTTCCTCAATGTATTTGGTCCCCTCCATGTTATTAATTCTGATTCAATTTGTTCTGATTGAATCCAGTTTTTCTACTAGTTCTGGAAATTTTTAACTAGTTCAGTTTCATCTAAGATCATCAGAATCCTGTATTCAGTTTTGTTTTCTTTTCATGAGTCTCATTGAAGATGAAGCACATTTGCAGGAAACTTTTATAAAAGCATTTGAATAAAAGTATGTAAAAGTCTATAAATGATAAAATACTTAAAAATCACCATGGTTGGGATCCCTGGGTGGCGCAGCAGTTTGGCGCCTGCCTTTGGCCCAGGGCGCGATCCTGGAGACCCGGGATCGAATCCCAGGTCGGGCTCCCTGTGCATGGAGCCTGCTTGTGTCTCTGCCTCTCTCTCTCTCTCTCCCTATCATAAATAAATAAAAAAAATTTTTAAAAAATCGCCATGGTTAAAGATCTGATTAGAGTTCATTACAATGCAGTTGACATAGAAATTTGGTTATTTTTGTGACATATAGCACTTTGAGATAATGACAAATCTGGACATCAGATTTCTAGGTGTTCCACGTAATTTTTACCAACTCATTTTAATAATGTATGCATATAAATATTATGTAAGAGAGTTTAATATCACTTATTTGACAATGTTTCCCATGTAATTTAACACAGCGAATAAGCCTCATTAATTTAATTCCTCATAAAAAAAATTTTTTTTGAATGTCTCAGGAGCTCGCTAGAAAGTTTCAGCTAGATGTGGTCAACAGACTTCATTTTAGAATTTGATTTTAGGAAGTATGTAAAAAAAATTCAAAAGATTTGAACATTTGATTAAATAGGATTATAGATCATTATGAAGCAATAATTACCTATTTAACCAAAGTGACAAGGAAAGATTTCAAAGGTAAATGCAGAAAGTCACATAATTGTGAACATAATTTAGTTTCTTTAACATTAGGACTAATTTTCCTAAGAAATCATAGAGTTGATAAACATAGGAAATTATTTGGCAAACAGAGTCATTGTTTTTAGGCAAACAAAAGGTAAAGAAAAATTTTGTTTACAATTTCTTAAGAAGACCAGGCCAATGGGTCTAGAGAACTTTGTACTTTTTAACAAAGAGAAAACAAAAACTTTGCACCAATGTACTTTTGATATTAAAACTCATTTACTCATTTAAACTATTCCAATCTTAGCCAGTACTGAGCACACATAAAATTTCTTTCCAAGGATTCTTTTCCATATATCTTCTACAACTTTTTTTTCACACATTTAGATTTTGTCCTAAATTTTCCCTCTTTAAATAACCAGCCTTACATTAGACAAAACTATTTTTTTCCCTTCAACAAATACATATTTTTATTCTTTTTTTAAATTTATTTTTTATTTTTATTCTTTATACTTTTTCTTACCAAAAGCATGTATCTTACTTTTCTTACATAGTTGTTTCCCTTATTATTTCTAGTAGTCTTTACTGTATTAGAGAATTCTTAATGCTTAGCAACCTTAATTGCTCCTGAAAACTAATAAGTAGTTGTGAACCTGTTACATCAGAATACTTTAGACTGTCAAATTTATTTATTTTTTTTAATTTTTTTTATTTATTTATGGTAGTCACACACACATACACACACACACAGAGAGAGAGAGAGAGAGAGAGAGAGAGGCAGAGACATAGGCAGAGGGAGAAGCAGGCTCCATGCACCGGGAGCCCGACGTGGGATTCGATCCCGGGTCTCCAGGATCGTGCCCTGGGTCAAATTTATTAATATATTTCATATCTTTAGAAATGTGTTTTTCATAGTACAATCTTAATTTCCTTCCTTCCTTCCTTCCTTCCATCCTTTTTTTTTTTTTTTTAAGTAAGCTCCACTCCCAGCATGGAGCCCATTGAAGGGCTCAAACTCACCACCATGATTTCAAGACCTGAGCCGAGATGAAGAGTCAAATGCCCAACTGACTGAGCCACCTGGTGTCCCAGAAGTACAATCTTTCAATAAAGCATAAAACATATTTACTAACAGACCTAAATTTATCTTTAGTTTCTTTATAAGACAAAAGTAAACATATATTCATTATTTTATCTTATTTATATCTATTTTAATTTACTTGTTCTTAACAATTATGCTTAGACCGCCCACAACACTTCACGAGGCATTAGACAAAGTCAATCATTATTCAAAGGTTGTTTTTTTTTTTTTTGATGAATTTTGCATAGAGATATCATGAACTTATGTAACTTTTAGAAAACACAAGCAGAATAAAAGTTTTATATTTACTGCTGATAATTCTAAAGATATGTCTATTTTAATTGAATGAGCATCTTTTTTTTTTTTAAGATTTTATTTATTCATGAGAGGGACACACACACACACAGAGAGAGAGAGAGAGAGAGAGAGAGAGAGGCAGAGACACAGGCAGAGGGAGAAGCAGGCTCCATGCAGGGAGCCCGATGTGGGACTTGAACCTGGGTCTCCAGGATCACACCCCAGGGGCAGAAGGCGGTGGTAAACCGCTGAGCCACTGGGGCTGCCCTGAACCAGCAATCTTAAATTAGCTTTAATACCAAATATTTTCCTAGATCATGTGAACTTGAAAAACATTTGGGTTAGTTTCTATCTTTCTGAGTTTTAGAATGTCCAAGCCTTACAAATGTGTGCCTTTGAACCAACTAAATAAAGTTCTTTTACAAATTAATTTTAGCAATACCATCCAGAGGTAGAGAAGATAACTCACACGTATCACATACATGGACATGCACACATAATATACACAAATAAGATATAAACAAAATCTTAATTTTGTTTCTAGTAATATTTGTGAATTGGATATTACAGGCCCAATTTTAAATACTTTTCTCTCTCTCTCTCTCTCTCTCTCTTTTTTTTTTTTTGGTCTCAGGAGATTGTGGGCTCTGTTAACATTTCATAGATGTGATAAGATTTATAATTCCAAGGAACAGAGAAAGAATGTAAAAACTTTTTTTCTAGAGTTTCAGGGTAATTGCTATCTAAAATTTATTTAAAGTACAGAACAATTTTATTCCAAGGACTTGATCTTTTATAATATCTAGGGGAACAGGCAAGGTTTGGAGATTGGTACAGGTAGGTGGCCTTTAACTTGTTTCTAGAGTTGTATTTCTAGTTTTGTAGAGGTTCATAAAATAAGGATAGTTGTTCCTACAGACAGCTTGAATATCAAGGGATTGGCCCATCTTTTAACTAAATTTGCCTCTTTATATCAAGGAGAACTTTAACTAAAATGGGAACCAAAAGATTTATGTCTTTGTAAAATCTGTAGAAAGCATTTTTATAAAACCCCTTTTTTTGGGGGGTACATAATTCAGGCTTCTATTAGTGCCTGAATATTGTCTTCCTGCAGACCATTTCTAGGAGGGCCTAGGAGAAATTTGGGTCATTTATTTCCTTAGTGAAGGGAAGATTGTGAATATAGCCGAATAATCTTTCTGATTACTTTCTAAATTCAGTAGGATCTTTTGAAAATGAGGTAAAATGGCTTTATAATTTAAAAGACCTGCTGCTGCCCAGGGACACAAATTTTTTTTGCAGTGGTGGTGGGGTAGGGGTGGGGGTCTGGGTCAAACCTGCAAGTAACATTGTATAGGAATGTCTAAAGCAAGCAGAACCTGATTATACAGCCCTGGAAGGTAGGGGCAAAGCAAACCTTATTGCCAGTCTTGGATGCTTTGGTTAAAATATTTTCTGGCTTTCAGCATTTCATGAGTAACCTATATACCTAGAACCTAGAGATTAGGCAAGAGTAATCTCTGTAAAATTTGAAGGAAAGGGAAGTTAAAAGAAGCAGGTTAAGCTGGATTTTTTTTTTTTTAAATTATTTATTTATTTATTTATTTATTTATTTATTTATTTATTTAAGAGAGAGAGAGAGAGGGAGAAAGAGAGGGAGAGAGTGTACAAGCAGGAGGAGAGGCAGAGGGACATGAAAACTCCTCCCTGAGCAGGGAGCGTGACATGGAGCTCAACAGGGAGCTCAATCCCAGGACCCTGGGATCATGACTTAAAGTCAGATATTCTTTTTTTTTTTTTTTATAAGATTTTATTTATTTATCCATGAGAGACACAGAGAGATGCAGAGAGAGAGAGAGAGGCAGAGACACAAGCAGAGGGAGAAGCAGGCTCCATGCAGGGAGCCCAACATGGGACTCGATCCTGGGTCTCCAGGATCATGCCCTGGGCTGAAGGTGACACTAAACCGCTGAGCCACCCCGTCTGCCCTGAAGTCAGATCTTAACCAAAAGAGCTACCCAGGTGCTCCGAGGCTGGGTTTTAAGAAAGGAATTAACATTGGATGTGGACACTTGTTTTTGAGTCTTAAGTTTAATTTCTACGCTTCTATCTTGTCAAGGGAGTCTGTTATAAGACTATAAGGCTAGCTGTTATACTAATAAGACAACTAAGAGCTTTTTATAAAAAAATATATACATAGGGACACCTAGGTGGCTCAGTGGCTTAGGTGTCTGACTCTTGATTTCAGCTCAGGTCATAATCTCAGGATTATGAGGGCGAGCCCTGAGTCAGGCTCCACATTGGGCATGGATCCTGCTTAAGTTTCTCTCTCCCTCTAACTGACCCCCTCCACCATTCACATGCGCTCTCTCTCTCTCTCTCTCTATATATATATATATATAATATATATATATATATAGATATACACCAATTTAATTGATCCATCATCCATCATCCAGCCATTGGCAAATAGGATCTATTAATAGTGACTCAACCCAATAAGCCTTTTAATGTCTTACCCAAAGACTCAAGTATCCAGAGAGGGCATAGATGATGTAGTAGCCCTAATGAACCAAAAGCCTACTCCTGAAATTAATCTAAAAAAAACAAAGGCCTTTGTTGCATAGGCAGTAAGGATAGCATAGTGAAAACAGGGTTTCTGGTCTCCCATGAAAATGTGAGATGCCTCCAGTCATAGATTCACTAATCTCTGACGCCAAACAAATACTTCTGGAATGAGACTTTCCAGCACTACCAAGCAACAAAAGCTGAGACAACAAAGGTTCCTATGGTCTAGAACCTCTCGTGATAAATATCCCCCAAAACTGGAACAGTCAGAGAGAGAGAGAGATACTTATTGAGGTGAATCTTGGTGGCCAGTAGAATAAAGGATCATAGATCTGGGAGGCTGACATGGTAAGTAATCTTATATTCCGCTGGCTGTATGACAGATATCCCAGGACCGCTCAGCTGCAGCAGTACTGGGATGAGATGCATCCAGTAAGTTCAAGTGTCCTGCTGATGATGCCAATTGTCAGGAAGCAGGAATTCCTGTCCCCTCAAGGTCTATCTAGTTAGACTAAGAATCAGATTGACTTGGGACAGGTGAACAGGAGAAAACTAAATTTAATCATATACAGAAGGAGAATCCACATAGGCATGGAAGTTCCAAAGAGAGTCAGGCAAAATGAGGTCTACATGTCATCCTGAACCAAGGAGAAGGGGGCGGGGGGTCTGGGACTTTACAGGGAAGGAATGCAGTTCACAGGGCAATCGGGAAGAGCAGATGTTTGGTAATTGGCTATTACCGCTGCCATACACTCAGATAAAACTTATCTCAGCTAGTAACTCTTATTCTGGGAAAGACCCCAGTTTAGGAAGGGGCAAACGTTTCTCTTGAGCCCATAGGGTCTCTATTGCCTTCAGCTCAGGATAATCTTGATGCCAAAGTGGCTCATCTTGGGGGAATCCTGCCCTCTGCCCCTAGAATAATAAAAATTATCACCCCATTTATCACTGAGGCTATTGCAATTGGTAGTGCATGTTCAGCAGATTCCCCGATCCCTGTCTTCCAGGAGAGCCCCTTGCCCTGGGAAGTTAGGGGGCCCTTATGGTGGAGCTGCGATCCTGGAGAGCCATTGACACTGCATCAAGAGGGGGAACTGCCCTTCCACCTGGGGTGCTGCTCCTATGTCTTTGCAGAGAGAGAGGACAGTTAGTGTCATTTCCTTCTTTGTTCTTTCATTAAAGCTCAATAATTAGAACCCAGTTCATGGAAGGACTTCAACAAATATGCTTTAAGGGCTGCTCCATACCAGGCACTTCTTTAAATTCAGAAACTACAGAAACGGTTGCCATCCCGTCCTCAGGAAGCTCACAGCCTATTGGGAACTCAGATCTGTGTGGTCCTAACAAAACCATCAACGGAATCCTATGTTATTGGCTGGAATGAGATGTTAATCGGAACACATGCTGGGTAGTAAGACATTCGGAAGGGAAGGCGGCGACGGAAAGCTGGGAGGAGGGGACATTTGAACAGGCCCATTAAGGGCCGAGAGGGGTTTTGCAGGAGCAGAAGGAATCAATCCTGGTTTTACCCTAAAAGTACTTATGAAGGGGAGAGGTGAGCTTCTAATGGTGTCCTTTGATCAATCATTCCAAGTTTCCGGCTGTTTTGCCCAAGCCTGCAGGTGTCTTAAACAGTCACGCGGCGGGTTTCACCTGAGCGTCCTGCAGTGATTCTCAGGGCTCGGTGACCGCGCCCAGCAGCGTCAGGGGCATCTAGGACTCGGCTAGAGATGCAGACCCCGGGCTCCCAGCCCGAATCGGACACTGTTGGGGTTTCAGCCGACAGGCCCCAGGCGGACAGCCGCAGTTCACACACCCAGAAGCCTGGTGGGCGGGTGTGGGGGGGGGGGGATACCGGGGCCCGAGAATGGGCTGGGGGTCCTGGGTGACCCGCTGGGGGTTTCCCGCCTCGGCCTCGCGGTCCAGGGTCCCGCCGAGCCGGTCGGTCCGTGGCGCTCGCCCAGTCTGTGGGGTCGCGCGGCCCCTGCAGGTGGCTGAACGCGGCCCCGCACCCCGCAGCCCGCACCCCGCCCGGCGGACACGCCGACTCGCAGCTGAGCAGCTCGGCCCGCGGGAGCACCGGCCCGGGCCGCAGACACTCCCTCGCCCTCGCCCTCGCCCTCGCCCTCGCCCTCGCCCGCGGGAGGGCGCCTCCGCCCCGACGGCGCGGTCAGCTGACGGCGCCCGGGCCTGCTCGGCGGAGACGCGGAAGGACGCGCTGGGAGCGAGCGGGGCGCGCGGTCATGCGGCCCCCGGCGGCCCCCGGGCTCGGCCCCGCGCTGCTCCCGCCGCTGCTGCTGCCGCTGCTGCTGCCGCTGCTCCCGCCGCCGCCCGCCGCCGCCCGCCGCGCGCCGCGCTACGACCCCACTTGGCCGTCCCTGGACGCCCGCCCGCTGCCCGCCTGGTTCGACCGCGCCAAGGTCGGCATCTTCGTCCACTGGGGCGTGTTCTCCGTGCCCAGTTTCGGGAGCGAGTGGTTCTGGTGAGCGCGCCCGCCGCGGGCTTCCCCCCGCCCCGCCCCGCCCCCCCGGGCTGCAGCCAGGCCCCCCCCCCCCGCTCCCGCGCTCCCCCCCCCCGCTCCCGCGCTCCCCCCCCCCCGCTCCCGCGCTCCCCCCCCCGCTCCCGCGCTCCCCCCCCGCTCCCCCCCCCCCGCTCCCGCGCTCCCCCCCGCTCCCCCCCCCCCGCTCCCGCGCTCCCCCCCCCGCTCCCGCGCTCCCCCCCCCGCTCCCGCGCTCCCCCCCCCGCTCCCCCCCCCTGCGCTCCCCCCCCCCCTGCGGCTGCCGGCGGCGTCGGGCGCCTCGCAGGTGCTGGGCCGCCGCACGGTCCGCCTCCGCCTGGTCGCCTCGCTCAGCCGCCCAGCGACCCAGATCCTCCCAGCTGTGCGGGGGCGCGGCAGGAGCGGCGAGGCTCGGGCCTGAACCGTCGTCCACACTCCGTGTCCCGTCGCTGTTCTGCCATGAAGTGTGGCTAAGACAGGAATTAAGGGGATGTGAACTTAGGTTCACTTGGGCGTGCACCGGCTATTTATTTATTATTTATTTGATTATTGGAGTTCAATTGGCCAACATATGGCATAGCACCCAGTGCTCACCCCCCAGTGCCCCCCTCAGTGCCCGTCACCCAGGCATCCCCCCCCCCCGCCCTCCTCCCCTCCCACCACCCCTAGTTCGTTTCCCAGAGTTAGGAGTCTTTATGTTCTGTCTCCCTTCCTGACAGTTCCCACACATTTTTTCTCCTCTCCCTTTATTCCCTTTCACTATTATTCATATTCCCCAAATGAATGAGAACATACACTGTTTGTCCTTCTCCGATTGACTTACTTCACTCAGCATAATACCCTCCAGTTCCATCCACGTTGAAGCAAATGGTGGGTATTTGTCGTTCCTAATGGCTGAGGAATATTCCATTGTATACATAAGCCACAGCTTCTTTACCCATTCATCTTTCGATGGACACCGAGGCTCTTTAAAGTCAAGATGTTACCACGTGTGGCTGTAGGAATCAAAAAAGAGGTTCTAGAAGGAGGCCTAGTCAGTTAAGCATCTGATCTCAGCTGGGGCCTTGATCTCTGGTGCCAACTTCAAGCCCCTGTTGAGCTCTGCACTGGGTTCCCAGAGCCTACTTAAAAAAAATTCTAGAATGTTAGCCTAAAAAAATTCCCTATTAATAGATTATTATATGAAAAGTGCTGCACAAAATTGCTCTTTAGGCTCTCTTGAGATCTATGTAAAAATGCACATGTAATCTCTTACAATTTTTAATTGTTTCATATAACTTTGCCGATTAAATACTTCAGGTATTAAATTCTTCAAGATAGAAATGTTACAAATGTATACATATATAACGTGCACACATATATAATATATTCTTGTGTAAAATAAGAAAATAAAGGAGTATTTAACTTCATTTTATACTATATACATAGTACGCATCCAATTTAATATATGCAATGTATAGTAGATACAATAGAGTATAAACTAGGTATTATATTAACATTACTTGTATACATTGTACCACTTTCTACTGAGACATTGACTATCTGCAAGCAGTAACCTTTTTTTTTTTTTTTAATTAGGCCAACTGATGTCAAAGAACTGTGTAAACTATGGAGTACTATTCGTATACTCTTTTGAAATCAACTTGTAAAACAAGGGACTCTTTCTTTCCCCTCTACTGTATATAACCAGACATTTTTACTTCAGGATTTTATAAATCTGTTTGCAAGTTTACTGCTATAAGGCACTTTGAATTTATTTTTCAATGTTTCAGATTAGCCAGGTACAAAACCAGATTTTCTTCCCCTCATATCAAGATTTTCTTCCCCTCATAACGTATAATAAATTATATGTTATCATTTTGTTTAAGCAGGAATATTAGGTAAACATACATTTGGTGCTAGAAGAGGATTTGATGTTGAGACTAGTGCTGTACCAAAAATAACTAGTTTTGAGTCATATTATTCTTTGCAATGTTTTTTTTCATTTTCTACAATTAAACACAGGGTTGTTTATTTTGACCTCAATAAAGATACTGCTTATATAAAACTAACTAGAGAGTGCCAGGTGGCTCAGTTGGTTAAGCCTCTGCCTTCAACTAGATCATGATCCTGGTGTCCTGGGATCTGGTTCCACATCGGGCTTTCTGCTCAGCTCGGAGTCTGCTTCTCCCTCAGCCCATCCGCCCTGTTCATGTTCTCTCTCTCTCTCTCTCTCAAGAAAGAAAAAAGTGTTAAAAAAATTACTAGAATATATTTCTGATGGTCTGGAAAAAAATCTGTGAAAGATTTTTTTAAAAGCTTTTATTTATTTGAGAGAGAGAGAGTGCACAAGTAGAGGGAGGAGCAGAGGGAAAGAGAGAGGCAGACTCCGTGATGTGTGTGGAGCCCTACCCAGGGCTGATTCTCACAATCTTGAGATCATGACCTAAGCTGAAACTAAGAGCCAGACACCTAACCTGCTGAGCCATCTGGATGCCCCAACCCTGTAAAAGATTCTTTAATTATCTATGATTTCCCTCTGCTCTGTGTCTTCTCTAAATCTCTGCTCCGCACCCTAATTTGACTCAGGACAGTCAATGGTGGAGATAAGTATATCTGACTGTCCTTAATGGGAATTCAAGCCCACATATAAAGGATGGATTGTTTACAGTAAGTGCCTCTTTTCATCTCTACTAGTATGGAATTTGAAAAGTAACTAGACTGTAGTAGAGAATGCAGGTTCAAATTAAACCTTGTTGGGAGAAAAAGAAATCCTTTATCTTTGTTCAACTTTCTGACTGTCCTGTCCCAGTTTCTCTTTTGTAGTTCAACTTAAAATGCAAAAATGCATCATGGATCAATTAGGATACTTTCATTTCAAGGTACAGGAAACCTAAATAAATGATGTAATAATAGGGTTGTTTTTTTTTTTTTTCCCAACACAGCAATAAATTTAGAGGCAGTTGTCTCATTGATGAAATCAAAGAACTAACCTATTTCGGTCATCCACAGCTTGTTGACTTGTCCCTTCATGGTCACATGGTGACAGCCAGGCATTGCTTCACACAACCTTGTCCAAAGGCAGGAAGGCCTTGCTCAGAATGAATGCATAACAAGTAATCCTTAAAGGCTGAGTCAATATATTAAAATAACAGTATCATCTTAATTTTACTGTTGCCAACACCTTCACTTGTTTTTTGCTAGTGAATATAAAACATGCATGTTATCTTCCTTTTGAAGACTGTGGCTGATGTTGCAAAGGATGATATAAAGATACATACTACATGCTGTGATTTAACCATGAAGAATTAAGAGCAAATAGGTGGTGGGGTAGTCTAGAATGTTCAGAGGAATAGATGGAAAATGAGAGTTTATATAAGCTTTCTTTAAGGCAAAGTCAAACTAACGGGGAAGTGAGAAAGAATCTAGGTAATATTTGAGTAAGGGGGAATTTGTAAAGGGAGCTGGGGCAATTATTTCAAATGTTTATATGTATGCTTTATATGTTGTTTCTCTTTCTCCCTTTAGGTGGTATTGGCAAAAGGAAAAGATACCGACATATGTGAAATTTATGAAAAATAATTACCCTCCTAATTTCAAATATGAAGATTTCGGACCACTATTTACAGCAAAGTTTTTTAATGCAAACCACTGGGCAGATATTTTTCAGGCTTCTGGTGCCAAATACATCGTCTTAACTTCCAAACATCATGAAGGTAAATAAGTGCGACATTTACAAACACTGACAATTAATTATGAAATATAAAGTAGTTCTTTCAGAAGAAGAAACTAAAACACATGAAATCAGTTTTCTCTTAGGAACAGCAGTTAGTGGCTACTGATGTTTGCCTGTAATTAAAAGGACCATATATTCCATCCAATTGAGAGGCATTAGGTTTGTAGAAGGATCAGACACCCTCACATAAAAACAAAACAAAACAAAACAAAAAAAAAAAAGAAAAATCACATTTTGTTATGTGCATATTTAACGGTATTTCCAAGATTTCATATGAAGCTATTTGAAGTGAGATGTGGGTTGCAGCTCCCAAGCTTATAATTATAATTAGAATTGCCCTCTTAACTTTTTTTTAAGCCATAACTTAACTTTTAACTTTTAAAAAAAAATATTTTATTTATTCACCTATTTGAGAGAGAGAGAGAGAGAGAGAGAGAGAGAGAGAGTGGGAGGAAGGGCAGAGACAGAAGATCTCAATCAGACTTTGTGCCCAACCCAGAGATCATGACTTGGTCTGATACCAAGAGTCTGACACCTCACTGTGACTGAGCCACCACTTTCCTTTCATTATACCTCTGTAATGCATTCTGGGAAGGCTCCATCACCATGGGGATTGTGCTTATGTAGTCTTGTGTCATAACTGACACACTTTGCTGCACTTTTGGCCAACTCTTAGATGGCCAAATGGTGGACAATTTGCTAGTGATGAAAGTGACACAGATCACCTGGAAGGAAATCTGTGGACCTGTAATGGTGCCCGTAAATGTCAGAGGTGGCAGAAGAATATCCAAAAGGAAACACAGTGGTTGTATTCATCAAGGTTCTCCAGAGAAACAGAACCAGGTGGAAGTATGATAAATAAAAAGAGATTTATTATAAGAAATTGGGTCAAGGAGTTGTGGAGATGAGAAGTCCAGGCCCAGGAGAGCTGGCAATATAGTTCTAGTCTGAGTGTAAAGGTCTGAGAACCAGGAAAGTGGATGATGATTTAGGTTCTAGTCCAAGTCTAAGCCCCCAGGCAGGAGAAAGTGTGAGGTCAGACAGGCAGAGAGAGTTCTTACTCAGTCTTTTATTCTGTTTAGGTTTTCAAAAATTGGCTGAGGCCTACCCACACTGGGGAGAGCAATCTGTTTACTCAGTCTACCTATTTAAATGTTAATCTCATGCAGAAACACCCCTGTGGACATACCCAGAAAAATATTTAATCAAATATCTGGGCACCCCGTGGTTTAGTCAAGTTGACACATAAAATTATCCATCACAGTGGTCCTACATTAATAGGAGAGTTTCCACCCATTACTGTTCCAGTATCCAAAAGATCAAGGAAACATCAATAAATTGTTACTATCCCAACCACGTTACTTCATTTGACAATTTCCTTTGCATGGCCATCTTTGCCTTGGTATAAGCAATTTTGCCTCAGTGCTTTCTCCACGGGTAGGGAGGGGAATAGAAGGGAAGAACCCAAACCAAATATCTGCAATTATCTTAGAATACTCTTCCCTTTGGGTACATTCTAGTGGCTTAATGGCTTTTTCCTATAGATGTTTCTATTACTGAGGTAGATATTTAAAAAGTGTATTTGCTTGTGAACATGTTGATTTTCTGATGTCTAGGAACTCTAAGTTGTATGGCACAAAGTATTACATAGGGAGATTATTTAAAAATAAAATAACTTTTAATGCTACCTTGAGGACAGATAATGAAGCCCACATTTGTAAACTTTCTAGGACTCATGTTTTCATTGCTTTATGGAAAAAAACCCACTGAGCTTAATAGACAGGAAGATCTCTCTGTGAGCTTTTATGGTGGTGACAAAGACCCTTGTGGGTTTTTTTTTTTTTAAGATTTTATTTATTTATTTATGAGAGAGAGAGAATGAGGCAGAGACACAGGCAGAGGGAGAAACAGGCCCCATGCAGGGAGCCCAACGCAGGTCTCCAGGATCAGGCCCTGGGCTGAAGGCGGTGCTAAACCGCTGAGCCACCCGGGCTGCGCCCCCTTGTGGGTTTTAGTACTGTCTGGCAAATAGAGACTGTCAACTTGAAACATTTATTATTATTTTAAGTAATCTCTACAGCCCAACATGGGGCTCAAGCCCACAACCTTGAGATCAAGATTTGCATGCTCTACTGAGTAAGCCAACCAGATACCTCCAAATTGAAATATTTTGAATAGGACTTTAAATATTGGCACTGCATTGAAGCTTACTACAACCACCTTTGGAACAAGAGTGAGCTGTTTTAAAAGCTTCTTGAAAATGAATCTGAAGACTGTGTCAATCTTAAACTTGTCCTACTTTATGAGAGTAGATACAAAGTGCCTTATGTGTATCTATTCTTAAAGATTCATTTAGATTTCAGTGGGATAGTAACAATGTACTTATGCTCCTGGGCACTAATTAAAATTTTTGAGGCCTTTATATTATTTCAATTTATATAGAATTTCTAATGTTTTTAAATAGAATAATCTAAATGCAAATTTTTTTTTTTATATATTTTATTTACTTATTCATGAGAGAGACAGAGACGCAGACATAGAAAAAGGGAAAAGCAGGCTCCTTGTGGGGAACTGGTGCAGGACTTGATCCCAGGACCTCGGGATCATGACCTGAACCGAAGGCAGATATTCAATCACTGAGCCACCCAGGTGCCCCCAAATTCGTTTTAAAATATGAATCATGTCAAAGTACTTATTTAATGGCAGACACATTATTTTTCTTACCCACTTAGTTGGTAGGTAATTTCAGTAATTTAAAGAGAAACATCTAAGTTTATGAATTTAGAGAAGGATGAGATTACAAATGGGAATATTTTAAAGTATAGAACTACTGGGGAGTAGTGTCTTTTCCCCTTCTGGTGATAAATGATGAACGATGAGGTGAAAGATTTACTATTAGATATGGATCACCAGTATTCTAAGACTCATGCTACATAAAATTATCACCAAATCAGGAAACGTACTTTGATCTTTGGTTTAGGAGGCAAGCAAGACTTTTGCAGGAGTGCATGTCAGAATCTTCATTATAAGTAGTAGCAGTCATCGTTTAGCATGGTAGACATGGAAGATGTTCCCATCTTAGCTGTAATCTGCTTGTGTTGATTGTTGATTTTATGCGAGACCCTGTGCTAACAGTTGGCTGGGGGATATATCAGGGAACACTGCAGGTTTCATGCTGCCCCTCAAGAGGCTTATATTCTAAGAGGAAAAATATAGGAGATATATCAGACTACACAGACTACACAGGGGTACCCAGAAAGTTACTTAAAAAAACCTTGGCTCCACCTTGTTCAAATTCTCATTTGTTGCTCATATAAAAGCAGAACATGTGTATGAAAGAGTGCCATAACACAGTTGTAAAAGTTTCTGTATGTCACATGTACTATCTAATTTGTTTTGGCATTTGTATGGGTGGAAATTTGCTAAACAGATTCACATTCTCACAAAGACTCAATATAATTGTGCAGGCTTTACCTTGTGGGGCTCAAAGTATTCCTGGAACTGGAATGCTGTAGATGAGGGGCCGAAGAGGGACCTCGTCAAGGAACTTGAGGTGGCCATTAGGAACAGGACTGATCTGCGTTTTGGACTGTACTATTCCCTTTTTGAATGGTTTCATCCACTCTTCCTTGAGGATAAGTCCAGGTCATTCCAACAGCAACAATTTCCAGTTTCTAAGATGCTGCCAGAACTCTATGAGTTAGTGAACAAGTATCAGCCAGAGATCCTGTGGTCAGATGGTGATGCAGATGCCCCTGATTACTACTGGAACAGCACAGGCTTCTTAGCCTGGTTATATAACAAAAGGTGTGTATGCTATTAGATTGCTGTAATGACCCTAAATGTTCCACATACATGTATAATGTTTGAGTTCCCTTGCTTTGTGAAATACTCCCTTTCAGGTTCATCTATGGTGTGGGGTAGGAGGAAATCCTTGTAAATAATGTCTCTTAGATATATCAGATTTTACTCAGAGTAATCAGTCAGTGAGAGTTACAAATCAGGAGTCAAATACAACTCAACAGTCTGATTTTGAAATCACTAAAATCACAAAAAAAATTGGAATCACTAAAAAAAAATAAAATAAAATCACAAAATCAAGAACTTTGAAAACATTAATTTTGTGGGTCCCCCTTTTCATCTCCTATTGAGACAATTCATAACTTTGTGATTCTGTGCTTTTTAGTTCCTCTTTTCCTTCTTTTTATCTTCTGACTCTTTGATACTCTTTGCTGCTCCATCACTGTCACTCTTGTCTGTCTCCTCCTTTCCTACATCAGCATTCTCACTTCCTATTCTTTACCTGTTGCTTTCCAGCATGTTCCAGACTGCTCCATTAGAACAAGGAGTTCTGGCTATGGTCTTCTATTAGGCTTAAACCACATGGACCAAATTTATATTTGTAACTAGAAAATACTCAGTATAATGCTCTGAAGTCAAGGAGTGTTCTACGTGCGTTCCCTGGACACACACGTAGGTGCACATAAGAATACTGTGGGGAGCTCTCGATACTTATAGCAGCAGTGTCTTCAGGTACTTCTAAAGGGTAAGGAGTGGGAATCGGTCACTTCAGCTTGTAAGTCAAACTCTCTTCTATGTGGGGAGGTGCAGGAGCTCTGATAATAATATTATGGGGATTATTTCATGCCACTATAAATTCCATGGTGGCAACATTCAACTTTCTGAAGATTTTTCAACATCAGGCACAATTTTAAGAGAAAGACTAGATTATATATATATATGTATATATGAGATTCAGTCCTAGGTAAGAAGAATGTTTTGAGTGTAAATTCACTTCTGGCTATCATTCATAATATGTGGGACAAGGAGCTTCAAATAATAGTATAATAGTCTTATAAGTGCTGTATGTGCTGGTTACTGAGCTAGGTGTTTTACATAAATTATTTCTGTTCTCATAACAGATGGGGAAATTGATTCTTCAGAGGAGTTAGGTCACTTACTTTGGGGAAGGGAGCTTAGAAAGTGACAGAGCCAGGATTGCAACCAACCCAGATATTTGACTTCAAAACCATGTTCTTTGCATTGTATTATGCTATGATTATTTTTAGGAGTGGATTTCAGTTAGATCTCTTTTCAGTGACATTTCCCTTTATGTAAAATATTTTATATTTTATTTAAAAATTATATTTCAGCCCAGTTCGGGACACAGTTGTCACCAATGACCGGTGGGGATACGGTACCATATGTAAGCATGGCGGCTATTATACCTGCAGTGATCGTTACAACCCAGGACATCTTTTGCCTCATAAATGGGAAAACTGCATGACAATAGACAAGTTTTCCTGGGGCTACAGGAGAGATGCTGGGATTGATGACTATCTTACAATCAAAGAGCTAGTGAAGGTACAGTAAAACTTCTGGTGACTGTTAAAATAATATTCTTAATTATGTGAGTGTGTGAAAATTATTTTTTATAATTTATATAGGTCAGTGGTCTGTATTTTATTCTATTTTCTGTGTTTGTTCTTCTGGATAGTGATTACATACGCAGGTGTAAGCACATAAATGCAACGTATTATTAACACATTCACAGTGGAATTGTTTCGTCTACCTAAGAACTTTATTTATTCTTAATTTTTTAGCAACTTGTAGAAACAGTTTCATGTGGAGGAAATCTTTTGATGAATATTGGGCCCACACATGATGGCACCATTTCTGTAATTTTTGAGGAGCGATTGAGGCAAATGGGGACCTGGCTGAAAGTCAATGGAGAAGCCATTTATGAAACTCACCCTTGGAGGTCCCAGAGTGACGATATCACTCCAAATGTGTGGTAAGTTCTTGTTACCAAGTACTATTTGATGGAGGAAGGCATCTAAAATTTCTCAGAGATATAAAGAGAAAAGTAGTATAAAAAAGGAAATTGGATGCATGCCTATTTATACAAATCACTTTCCAAACTTCAGAAGAAATGAGCACATTTTTGAACACTTATTGTTTATCAAATCGAGCTTAAATCTTCTCTGGAAACTTCCTAATAGTGGGCAAACTTTAGTGAAAAATAGTCAGCTCTTATAAAAATTATAAGCCATTCAGAAACATGAAAGATGTTGAGTGGGTTAATACAAAAAGGAAGATTTCTGTTTAGTCATGATGTTCCATCTTATGAAATTAGCTAAAGAGAGGTGCCAAAGGGCAGAAAAAAATATTTGAAATCAGCCCAAATAACAGCATTATTTTAACTGAGAAAAGAACTTATAATTTGTTCACCTCGTTCTAATAAATCTAACCTGAATTTTTTAAATTTATCATTTTAACTTGCTAATTTTTCTTTTAACTAAAATTTTCTTTAAGAAGTCTTCCTTCAGGCTAATGTCTGAGCTTTGCAAGGTTCCATGTGCCTGTGAGTACCTGAACCACACTCTGCAAATATGGTGGTTTCTGATGTGGGGTCTTAAAATATATAAATACAAAGTAGCAACAGTGAAGCTTTAAAAAATTACCTTTCATTGTCACCAGGTGAATATAGCTGACCAAGTATAAATCAGAAGATTAGACTAAATGTCTTTCTTTGATCTTACTTGACTTATGACTTAAAACTAATTGTCAACTCACTGAAGATAATAAAGTAAAGCCATCTAGACAGAAGCAACTAATTGTAGAATTTTATAATGTCTTGGGGAAGCCACAGTGAGAACTCAATACCAATCCTTCATTTTACAGAAACTAGTTTAAATCTGGTTTTAAAATTTGTATTGGGCATATATTTGACAACAGGGGGTCTGATCACAATCTCATAATTATTAACCATTTTTCCATTAAATTTTATTTCACTAAATAAAAATAAAAGCCAAATATTTAACAAGGGCTGTGAAGCCCCTTGTCTGACTCCTGTGGACTTTGCCAACCACATGTGGCCCCCATTCCCCACTGGAGCTCTTTCCTGTACGGTGCATGCTGTCCCTCCTTTCTGTAGTCATCTGTAGACTCTCAGGTTCTTACAATCCTTCAAGATTTCAGCCCTGGCTCACTGTCACTGTCCCCAGAACTACTCTTCACATCACTTTTAGTGATTTGAATACCTATATTCACATTTCTTTTAATTTGCTGACCTCTCGGTTCCTGTTCTCTCTCTTCTGGGATCTTGTCCACTCTACCTTTGCTACACCCTATTTCGGTCATGCCCTGGATCCTGCATTACCAAGAATTGCACCTTTTCCATGCTCTCATTTTGAAGCATTCTGTTGTGTTCCACCACCTTTTATATTTCAGCTCACTCCACACAGCACTTTGGTGTCTGATCCACTAATGATACCATCTGTGACTCTTTTTTTTTCTCTCCCTCAGCCCTCTTCCTTATCCAGGTCAGATTCTGTGGCTTGTCACTCCACTGCATACGTTCTTTCTCTGTTGTACTCACTTGACTTTGATTAAAACCGCACCTTTGGTTAAATTTAGCTCTCTTTATTCCATGACTGACCATGAGTAGCTACATGTGACTGAAACACACATAGACACACACCCACTCACACATATTTCCTGGTGTCCTGGATCCCATCCCAGATTAGGCACTCAAGGATATTATCCTAGTGGTTCTCTCCCGCTCATCTTAAATTTTCCCTCTTTGTTAGATCCTTTCCTGTCAGTATACAAATGTGTTATTTCTTACATCTTAAAAAAATACTCATGGAATGCCTGGGGGGCTAAGTGGTTGAGTGTCTCCTTTGGCTCAGGTCGTGATCCTGGAGTCCTGGAATCGAGTGCTGCCTATGTCTCATGAATAAATAAATCTTTAAAAAAAACAAAAAACCTCTTTAACCTTTAGATTTCCAGGCATCTCCCCATTTCACTCCTTTCTTTTAGAGTAAAATATGCTAAAACAATTTTTTTTTTTATATGTTAACTCCAATTTCTTGCTCCAGTTTCCTCTTGCCCCCACTCTGGTCAGGCTTCCACCGCCACACTTCATAAAATTGTTGTTACCAAGGCCCTCGATAACCCATCCTTTCACAATCTAGGGTCACTTCATGGTCCTTGTTTTCTGAGTTTATGGCAGCATCTGACTCTGTTGATTGCCATATCTTCTTGTTGGCTGCTCCTTCTTAAATGTCTTTTGCTAGTTCCACCTCCAGTTACCACTAAACCTTCAAATACCCTGAGGCTTAGTCCTTGGACTTCCATTCTTCCTATTTATCTTTATTCCCCAGGTCCATTCTATTTATTCCTCAGGTGAGCACATCCATTTTCACAGATTGAAGTGCCTCTTAATACCAATGGCCTCTACAGTGCTGATCTCTTTTCTTGAACTCTACTCATATCTTCAGCTTCCTAGTCAGCATTTCTTCATGGAGGTATAAGCACCAAAACTGAGGTCCTAGTTTTTAAATTTTGCTCTACACCAGCTCTGTGTACAATCTTTCCCAACTCAGTTAATGGCAGCATCATCCTTTTAGGTGGTTGTGAGGCCAAAAATCTTGGGAGTCCTTAGTTCTCCTTTTATATTTCACAGCCAATCCATCAGCAAATATCATCTTTCTCTTTGAGGTATACCTAGAATCCAGCCACTTCTCGTCCTCTCTTGTGGCAACTCTCATCTTTTAAGTCTCTATTATCTCTCCCCTGGATTCTTTCAGTAGCTTAAGTGATCTTTCCATTCTTGCTCTTTTCTGCTGTAAAACTTTTTAAATAATAAAGCTAGGTTATGTCACTCTTATGCTCAAATTCTTCCAGTGGCTTCCAGTCTTAGAGAACAAGCCAGGACTAATAGAGGCTTACAAGGTCCTAGAAAAACTGGCTTCTTGCAGTGTGTGGGTGGCTCAATAAGTTAAGTTCCTACTTTTGGCTCAGATCATGATCCCAGAGTCCTAGATCTAGCCCATGTTGGGCTCCCTGCTCAGCGGGGGGTCAGCTTCTGTCTCTCCCTCTGCTTCTCACCCACTCATTCTCTCTCAAATAAAAATCTTAAAAAAACAAACAAAAAACCAACCTGGCTCCTTGCTGTCTCTGATCTTGTCTCCCATCCTGCCATTCCCTCATTCCTCTCCTTCTGTCCTCCTTGCTGCCATGTCAACAGGCCAAGCATACTCTTGCATGAGGACTTCTGTGCTTGCTATTCTCTCTTCCTCCAAATACTCACATAGCTCCCTCACATTCTTCAGGTCTCCTCAATGCCACTTCCTCAAAGAGGACGTCCTTGATGATTAGATTTAAAATAACACCTATACCCCTCCTTTCTAACCTAGCATGCTCTGTCCTCACCTGGCTTCAGTTTGCTCGATAGCACTTAATCATCACCTGTTCATTCTAATTTTTCCCACTATCATATAAGATCCATGAGGACATGTTCAGTGCTATGTCTCCAGCTCTAACAGTGATTAGGATTTTAAGATTTCAATATGTATTTGTTGAAAAATTAAGTAAAAGAATGAGTTGTTTCCTTTAAACAATAGCTTATTGTTTTTACGTTTTCTCCTTTTCTCTCATTCATCCTTTAAGTCTCAGATTAAATATCATTTTCTTGGAGAGGCTTCTTGCTGATGGTCTAATCTGAAGAGATCCATCCCTCTGTTATGGTGTTTCACTTTCTTTTTCTTTCATTGTGCTTGTCAAAACTCACAGTGATGTTATCTATGTGATTATTGAACGTCTGTCTTCCTCATTCTAGTCTAAGCTCTGTAAGAACAAGAACGAACTGTGTTTTGTTTTCTGTTGTATTCCTAACACCAGCCTCAGTACTTGGCCCAGCACTGACACATACATGTTGATGAGGGAATATGAAGATTTGAATTAGCAGGTAGAAAGCCATTTACTCTTGCATCTTACCTTCTTTGCACCTATTTCCCTGCCTATTTTCAGCCCTATGAGAACTGTCTGATGAATATTAGAAAAATGTCTGTCCCTTTTAGTAGAGGGGAAGTAGGGGAAGGAGTTACTAGTGTATTATGATTTATAATGACAAGTATATATTTGGTCTTATCTCCATTTCTGGCGCAGAGCTCCTAAAACTCTTCGAATTTCCTGAGTGATGAGAACTATAAAGATTTCTTTTGTTATGTTGCCAAGGTGACTTTTTCACTTCACCAAAGGGTGAGGCTGGTTGCCAGGAGATCCCACCTTGCTATTACAGGGTTGAATCTTACAGGAACCTTCAACCTCCAGGTTGAGGAGAGAAGCTGGAGGTTGAATCCATCACCCATGGCCAATGGTTTAATCAATCATACCCATGTAATGAAGTCTCCATAAAAACCCAAAAGGATGGGGTTCAGAGAGGTTCAAGATTGTTGGGAGAATGTGCACCTAGAGAGTTCATGGACGGTCCAAGCCCTTTCCCCATACCTTGCCCTAAGCATCTCTTCCCTCTGGCTGTTTCTGAGTTTTCTCCTGTTATAATAGACTGGTAATCCAATAAGTAAAATGTTTGTGAGTTCTGTGAACTGCTGTAGAAAATCAAACCCAAGGAGGATGTTGTTGGAACTTACCATCTGTAGCTTATGGGTTAGAGGACCAGGTGATAACCTGGACTTGTGATTGGTGTCTAAAGTTGAGAGTGGTACAGGCAAGTAGTCTTGTAGGACCAAATCCTTGACTGTGGAAATCTGGCACTATTTCCCAGTAGATAGTGTCAGAATGGAGTTGAAATTGCAGGACATCCAGCTGGGGTCTGAGAATTTCTTGGTGGGTTAGGGAACTCCTCTCCAGTCCCCAGCACACACGCTGGAATTGGGAACCCCCTTTGGGTGCTTTTTATTCTACCATGGAGTTATTTTTCTTTCCCTATGCTAATAAACACATTGTTAAATATCTATTGCATGGAAGTGTCTCTATAAAATAATTCCAACCAGACCTATAATGAAAAATATTACTCTGCTTTTCTCCCTTTTTAACCAGGTACACATCTAAACGTAAACAAAAATTGGTCTATGCCATATTTCTTGAATGGCCCACATCAAGAAGTCTATTTCTTAGCCAACCCATAGCTACTCTGGGAGTAACACAGGTAAGGAGATTTTATGTTTACTAATTGTCTTTATTTATGATCCTTTTATAACTCATAAGAGTACAGGTTTCCCCCACTATCTGAAAGCATTCCAATGAAACCTTTCATAAGCTGAAATGATATAAAGCAAAGGAGCATTTACCATTAATTTATATGGAAGTTTTTCTGAACAGTCTCAGAGCCCAAAGATAACCTCTCTTAGGCTCTTCTGATACCTTAGAACACATCTTGCTAATGGATGCACAAAACACTGAGATACAGCACAGATGCTCACAGACACAGTTCAAAGCTATGGTAGCTTGATGCTGAGATGCTGAGTGTAGGAAGGAACTTGCTGCCACTCCCATTGCTGCTTTGGGTGTACACTGCCTCTAAAATGGCTCTCTGCAAAACAAACACTGAATGCTATTTTTCCTTTTTTTTTTTTTTTTGTAAAAGTGAATATCGTCTTCAGATTTCTTTCAGTTACAAAAACAGGTACTACTGTAGGTCTTTCATAAAAGTGAAGTGACATAACACAAACTTTCAAAATGTGAGTGATACCTGTAATTTTAAAATGAACTTAATTAATGGCAATGTTTGGTCAAATCTTTGAGAATTTTCTTTCATTTCCCAGAAAACAAAACTTGTAATAGATTTTTTAAAAGATTTTATTTATTTGACAGAGAGAGAGAGAGAGAGAGAGAGAGAGAGAATGAGCAGTGGTGGGGGGGGGGGTTGAGGAAGAGGGAGAAGCAGACTCCCAACTGAGCAAAGAGCCTGATGTGGGACTTGATCCTAGGACCCTGGGATCATGACCTGAGCCTAAGGCAGATGTTTAACTGACTGAGCCACCCAGGCGCCCCCAGAAAACTAAATTTATAAAACGGCTATTTTATCTCCATGAGTGTCAACATAAAATAGATTTCTTTTTCACAATTATTTTAGGTTGTTCAAGTTCTGCAAACATCCAAAATGATCTGGAATCCATAAGTACATACATACATACATATATAAAATGAATTCACATTCTCCCCCAGACATCCCATCCCAGAATATATCTGAATAAAAGTAAGATGTTGTGGCCTTACTATTTTAAGGTCATTAAAAAAATTTGGAGAAAGTTAATCTAACAGTTGTAACCAACAGATCTGATATTGAGTTCATTTGGATATATTTTATAGCTTATTTTTAAGAAGCTGACAATTTCCTTGGACATAAATCGTCCATATGCTTCTCCTTGTGTCCTTTTCCATATTTCATTTCTAACACTGTGACTAATATCAGGCAGAAAGGAAGATGGAAATTCAAATTTGATGTTTAATTACAGCTTAGTAGCCCGGGTATGACATCATTTTTAAATTTTATCTATATGCTGTTTGGCTCCTATTAATACTGTTATTGAAAAGTTCATAGGTTTTGTTTTTGTGTTGCTCTACGTGATAGGCAATGTTTTCTGGTTCAAAATAACCACAGACATGTAGAAAATTATTTATATCTAAATCCACTTAGTATAAGACTAAGGATATAAAACAATTACAGTAATAATTGATCAGACTTATGTACTGTTGATTAGTTACTAGAAAATCTTAGGAGGAAGGGTAACCAGATTGGGGAGGGGACCCTTCTCCATACATTCTGTGTAAGAACTACACAGATCTTACATTGGATTGATTCCAGAGTAATTTTCCCTACTCTGACACTATTCAAACTGTACAATTCTTCTTTTCCAACACTTGCACACTTTTATATGAGAGGAATACAGAAGCAAGACATATGTATGCACTCATTTGGATCAAGGGTTAAAATAGCTTGTGAACTAAATAAAACCAAAAGATGAGTCTCCTGACTATAGTGTTTTAAAGAAATACCAGCCACTCTTTCCCAATAAAGTGGGTGAGCCAAAGAAATACATTTGGAAATATTTGTGTGTGTTTTTAATTTCAGATTAAACTGCTGGGACATGGACAGCCACTTAACTGGACTTCTTTGAAGCCAAATGGCTTATTGATAGAACTGCCACATCTAACCTTACATCAGATGCCCAGTAAATGGGGCTGGGCCCTGGCACTAACTAATGTGATCTAATTTGCAACAGAGAGGTTCATGCTGCAGGTACACCGAAGACTAGAAAATATCAGATTTCTATAATTGTAGCACACAGAGAAAGCAATTGTGAAACTGGTCAAGAAAACACAATTAATTATTTAGGCAAATCAGCCCTTTTGGCTCTTACTCATGTTTTTCCTAAATTAGCCATGTAATTGTTTTAACTCTTCAGTGTACTTTGCTATCAAAGTCTCTTCACATTGAATTTATCTCCATGTGTTATTAAGAACTGGAGACTTCTGTTTACAGTAGCTAGGAACTGGTGGTGGTAAGGACTGAATTGTGTCTCTTGAATTGTGTCTCAAATTCCCACGCTGAAGCCCTAACGCCCAATGTGCCTTTGAAGAGGTAACTAAGATTAAATAAAATAAGAGAACCTGATCCAGTATGACTGGTGTCCTTATAAGAAGACAAAGAGCCACCACGGGTGCAAGCACACAGATGAAAGGCCACATGAGGACACAGGGAGGAGGCACCATCTTGCAAGCCAAGCAGGGGGGCTTTAAGACAAACGAACCTGCCAACACACTGGGCTCTCAGCCTTCAGAATTATGAGAAAACATATTACTGTGGTTTAAGCCACCTAGTCTGTGATATTTTGTTATGGCAGCCCTAGCAGACTAATACAGATGGTAGGTATATAATAAATTTGGCCTAATTCATATATTCAATGCTCATAGTAATTGTCTTTTTATCAGAAAAATTGCTTTTTTTTCTCTCTTGGTCATAAATCTGATGTATTTTTACTGTAGGTATTTTAAAACATACAAAGATGCTCAAAGCATTTTAGAAATGCTAAAGCCATTGTTTAGATCATGACTATTAATATTTTAGTAATATATTCTTTCAGGGTTTTGGAGGGGGAGTGATTGGAGTGTGGGATTGGAGGTGTAGGCCAATTTTTGTAGGTGAGCTAATTTGAACTCCAATTTAAGTTAATAAATATGTTTCCTATATGTGCCTTCAAGCAAATTGAATTTGAAAACCTAACTGAAAATTAGGAATTCTACTCAAATCTAAGAATGAAGCAAAATAATGAAGTAAAAATAATATTGATTTTGATGTAAATTTAAAGGAATACTGATAATAGAACTCGCTCTCCTTAACAAAAGATGTTTAATTGGCCAGGTCTTTATTTGAAGTACTGCAGGTTCTATTTTGTCACATTAATCAAATGCAGACATCTCACTTTTCCAAAAAAATGCTTCAAATAGAGAATGAAAAGTACATATTTATTTCCTAAAACATGCTAACATTGAAAACTTTTTAAAAAATTACTCATTGTTGAAGTTTCTAAAATTACCAAATTTTTGAAACCATGCCAAGGTATTTTACATAGTTCTGAATCCCAATTAAAATTTTATTAGAAATCCAACTTGGACAGACTTATATGATCCCAAACACTAAACTAATAAAAAACAAAAAAAGGGAGTTATTTAGTAGCTATGAGGGAGATAAATGACAAAATACAGTTCAGCATTTAACCCAATTATATGAAAAAATATCTGTGATATGAGAACAAGAATTATAGTAAGGATAACTAAAAATCAGATCTCTCATTACCTATTTTAAGCCAATAGTTTATATCCTCCCATCAATCCTTTTCTCAGAGTTATTAAGTAGGTACAAAATGGCTTGATTTGAATTTGAATTTCAGTAACTTCTGATTTTCCTTTAATGACTAGAGAAATGCTGAAAGCAAACCAAACTAGATTATTGGACTGAATAATCTAGACACTGATATTTTAGATATGGGTATCACTTTAATAAGATTCTCATTTTCTTATTAGTACTGTAGCAAACAACATAATTATCTAAAAGGTCAGGCTCTTCAACTAAATATGAATTGGGACAACAGAATACAAGACAGATGTTTTGCCTTCTGTTCATTTCAATTTTGTAAGTTTCTGAAAGACCTAGTTAAATAGAATCTTCCTATCTTCAAGAAAATAAATACTCTTGGGATCCCTGGGTGGCGCAGCGGTTTGGCGCCTGCCTTTGGCCCAGGGCGCGATCCTGGAGACCCGGGATCGAATCCCACATCAGGCTCCCGGTGCATGGAGCCTGCTTCTCCCTCTGCCTGTGTCTCTGCCTCTCTCTCTCTGTGTGTGACTATCATAAATAAAAAAATAAAAATTAAAAAAAAAAAAAGAAACAAAAAAAAAGAAAATAAATACTCTTATCAAATTTTTCTACATACACAGTGACATACACATTTATACAAGTTTGAAAAAGTTGAAGCAGTTTTAAATAATCTCTGTTCAACCAATTTACTGGGTTAACTGAAGCTTTCTATCTGCTTGGAAGAGCATACTGATTGATGCCTAGGGCAAGCTACATGCTTTCAGGTAATAGATTTCTATCTGGCACACCCTTCCCTCCAATTTCTACTTGCTGCAATATATGTCTACCAAGCTGAATTGAATTTGTTACTATGGTGGGTTGAATGGTATTCCCCAACAGTTCAAGTCCACCAGGAAGCCAAGAATGTGCTCTTACTTGCAAATGCTGTCTTTGCAAATGTAATTCAAGTGTTGAGCTAAGACCATGCTGTACATAGGTGGGTCCTCAATGAAAGTATCCTTGTAAGAGAAAAAGAACACAGACACACAGAGAAGGCCCTGTACTGAGGCAGGGACTGGAGTTTATGCTATAAGCCAAGGGATACTTGGGCCACCAAAAGCTGGGAGAGTCAAGAAAGAATTGAACAGTCTTCTCTAGAGCCTTCAGAGGGAGCATATTCCTGCTGACACCTTGATTTTGGACTTCCAAGTACAAGAATGCTGAGAGGATAAATTTCTGTTGTTTTAAGTCACTCAATTAGTGATAATTTGGTATAGCAGTTCTAGGAAACTAAAACAGTTACCAAATAAACGGACTATGCCAGTTGAACTTTTTATCATGATTATACAAACTGATGACATGAGTTTGAAGAGTTGTAGGTTCTGCAAAAATCAAGCTGAACTTTGGAAAGAGTAGATAAAACTGTGTTGCTCTTTTAAGGGAGCCTGGCTAGCTGTTGGTGGAACATGTGACTCTTGATCTTGGGGTTGTGAGTTCCAGCCCCATGTTGGGTGGAGATTACTTAAAAATAAAATCTTAAAAAAAAAAAGTGTGTTGCCTTTTTAAAAAATTTAAAGGTGTTAACTATGGGCAAAACAGTTCTAAAAGACTGGAGGAAAATATAGCAAAAATCTACAAGAATTCTGTATCCTTGGCTCACACTATATAATGTAAAGCAATGTATGTGATTTGTACAATTAGAGGATCCCTATAAGCAGAACCAATATTAAAAAGAAAAGACCTGGGTCTTACAGTAAATATTTGACAAATAAACATTCTTTAAGTTAAAATATCTAAGAATAAGTTTTTTTCTTAAGATTTTGTTTGTTTCAGGGAGAGTGCTGGAGCGAGCACATCAGCTCGGGGAAGGGCAGATGGAGAAGCTGACTCCCCACTGAGCAGGGAGCCCAATTTGGGGCTTGATCTCAGGACCTGGGATCATAATCAGAGCCGAAGGCAGATGCTTAACTGACTGTGCCACCCAGGGACCTCTACGAATAAGTTTTTTGTGTGTGATTCCCTGCTTTAAGTGACCTTGTGGATTAGCCCAACAACTAAGGGTCCCAGATAAGAGGGCTCTTACTGTGTTAGTTGAAGACAAATTTGTAATGTCTAAGACCAATTAGCTTCAAATACATGTGGTTTTTACCTTGTCACCTCTTCACTTGCCACAACTCCACAGTGTAGAAGACTCCAGGTGAAAATTTTCAGCTGACCAGATTTTGATCCTTTTATAAGGCCACACCTGTTCAGTCTCAAATATTCCTTGGATGAAATCCTGGGTTAATACTGCTGGAAGAGATGCATGCCCTATTACATACACATTCACTAATTTTCCAAAAATGCAGTTTTTCTGTAACCCTATTAGAAAATAGTATCACTATATTCTGTCAAATTTTGAAAAGAAGCATTTGCTCTCCTCACCACTTTTACATTTGTTTTTTCTTTTCTTTTTTTAAACATTGTAGACATAGACTCCCTAGCAGTTGACTTTGGGCCTTGCCTGGCCTTAGAAGAGACTTCACAATTCATTCTGTACCTTCTACTACCTAGCTATATGTTATATTGGAGGAGCATAAAGTGATGTCACTTAAAATATTCTTATATTACTGAAAATGTATCTAATATATTGATGATCCATTTATTTCTGCCCTAATTATCCTTATAAATACAGAATATAGATTTAACTAGAGGCTATGAATTATTTTTCAGAAAGAAATGCTATTTATTTTTTCTAAACAAAAAAGTTAAAGCATCAATTATATTACCAGTTAAAACTTGAAAACTAGCATATTCTCCTAAAATAACAGCAAAAAAATGCTATGGGACAAATAAATTAACAGCTGTAAGGTATTAACTCAACAAAACAATATTTTACTAAAATATTTTTATTGCAGTAAGATATTTACTGTGCTCAAAATCAATACAAAGTTATTAAAATTATTTACATACAAATGAATGAAACTATGTAGATAATAATAGCTGTTGAGTAAACAGCATCAGCACTTTAGCCTCTAAATAACTAATTTTCTAAGGATTGTTAACAATAGTAAAAAAATTACTGATCATGGTTGTTAAATTCACCGATTTCCATAAAAAGAAAAGTCCTTCATCAGGTTTATTTAAGATAAATGATTTATACCTTTGAAGAGTAACTGGAGAAAAGTCTGATTCCCTCATGTATACTGCTGTCCAGTGAACTTTATGATTAAATAGTACATTTTCTAAACTCCACACCCAGATTTCTCCTCAGTATTAATGTCAATGTATACTACATTTCGTATTCCATTAAAAAAAAGTACACTAGTTTTTAGTCAGTTTAGAACTAATGTCCAAGGAGTAACAAATATCTACACTGTGTACCCTCAGATATGACCACAAAAACTAGTCTGTTGGTGACTTTAAAAAAATATATTAAGATGCCAAATAAATCTATTTTATTATGAAATGAAGACTTTGATTAAGAATATATTTTTTATTAGGCATTTTGGTAACAAATCATTACCCTATATATAGTTGATTTATTCAGTGTATTTTTAAAAGTGAATTCCACTGTAGTTTTTCTTGAAGGAAAAGAAATCACTTCTCCAGTTGCTGAGGAGTACTAAAAGCTTCATACACATTAGCAGCAAAGTCTTTCACTTGCTCCATCATCAACAGATCCTAGCAAAGATGACAGTAAAACATTACAGTACGTAAGAAATATAGATAATTTGAATCCACTTCTGCAATTTGAGCAATGAATTTAGTCCTGTTTTATGGCAGAGTTAAAAAAATCATTTCATGAAAGGAATATTTTTTCCTCACAATAAATTCTAGGACATGCTTATTATTTAGGTTCTTATGTGAAGGATGGTGAGTATAAGTATTCACATGTGACTTTGAGTGGAAGACCCAAAAGAGTCTTCAAAGGACTCTTCTGTGTGCCAAGTCAGATACACTATGTTGAATAAATGATTACAGTACTAAAGATACAGATGTCAAGGCGCTTTTGCTAGAAGCTGACATAACGTGGTTGTGAGGTATATTACTTTTTTTTTAGAAGATCTAACATAGGATAAATGTAGCATGTCACATATTGTTGCATATACATACATAAACCACACATAGACACTTTAGAACAAGGGTTCTTAAGAGATTTATGAATGTAAAAATAAAAAAAATCACATTTTAATTTTCATTATCTTTAACTAAGAACTAGTATTCCTTTCAATTATGAAAGACCAACTGTGATAGTAGTAGCATGGCCTATCAATTTGTCCTCAATAGAAATCCTATATTCTCATGTATGATAGTTGTGGAAGTTGCATGAACTGCCATTAAATCTTGTTATTTAATATATGAACAAAAAAGCAATACTGCTTCATAAATTTGATTTTTAAAAACATTTTGAAAACTGTACGCAATTGGTTTTCTTTAAAACCTATGTTATTTGTAATATGCATTTATAGACATTATTCTGAGAAGGGGTTCATAGGCTTCACCAGATTGTGACAAGATCCATGACACAGAAGCATTTGAATGCCCCTGTGAGCATCGAACAGTAAGTGAATCTGTTCTTTATGTTGTCTCCTGAGTATCAGAAAACGCAAATGAGCTTTAGGCAAGTCTTGCTCTCAATAAATTCATAGTTAAATTCTCTGAAGAATGGCATTTTAACTCATAGAAATTATGGTTAAAAAAACTTGTGAGAATCTTGTCAATTAGTAGTGTAGTATATATGTTTAATCTACATTCCGTCACATCCAAAAACTAAACAATGGTGTTTTTTATTAGATTTAAATCTTTTAATAATCAATTAAAATATTTTAATTAATGTAGTACATGAATTACTTAAGTATTAAGGCTGCTGGTGGTGTATCAATCATCCTTGGTTGGATTTCATACTTGTTGCCATGATGAACAGCCTTACTGATGAAGCCAGAGGCTTTTATGAAAGTGGAGAAAGGTAAAGTTAAGGTTTAAATGCCAGAAGTTACCACCTTTTTTTCTCACACCAACATAACATGTGAAGATCAAATTAACAAGAAATTAAAAATTTAAACTAGGTTTTTAATTTTAAAAAATTGAGCTTAAAATTAAGTGAAATGAGATCAGTCCTTTTCACTCTTCTTTCTGCAATACGAATGCCTGCCACAACGTGAGAAAGATGACACAGAAGACTGGAGAGAACAGTGAGGGAAATAAGAATGTAAAGAACAAACTTGACACCATACACAAAAAGAAAGTAATACAATCTGTAGTCTCAGTGCCTTTCACATTCCCAAGGAGAAGGTACAGGAAGATAACCTAACTTGTCTGAGACACAGGGAACTGAGAAGATGGCATCCTGACACTTAGGCCTTAGAGTCTCCTCACTGTCCATTACTTCAGTAGTTTGGAATCGAGGTGTACTGCAAACAAGTTTTTACTTTTTTTTTTTCCTTTTAAGTAGTAACACACCCAGCGTGGAGCCCAACACAAGGCTTGAATTCATGACCCTGAGATCAAGACCTGAGCTGAGATCAAGAGTTGGAGGCTTAACTGATTGAGCTACCCAGGCACCCCACAATTTTTTACTTCTAATAACAAGTTTTAGTCTTTAAAGCCAAGTTTGCGAGTGACTCAGAATAAAAACTATGTGGAACAAAAGTGACTATTTCAATAGCATCAGTCTTACTCAATGCATTCCAAAATGCTTTTCTAAGAGAGGATGGAGTTATAGGTAGTACTGCTTGCGCAGCTTTTCATGAGCAGATTATTGGTACACTATTAATAGTCATATTTATTAATACTAAAATGCTTTACTTCTTCACAAAAATTTTTTTGGTATCCTCAAATTTTGTGGAAGTGGGCCACTGGTCTCACAGCTCAATGTTATTACCAACAGTTTAATGCAAAACATTAACACGCTAAGTTCAACTGACCACTAGAATGTATATGGACTAAAAGTGCAAGTCTAACTGGTGTTGGACCATAATTCAGAGAGAGGTATTCCCAACCTCATAAACTTGCCATGATACAAGCTTGCTCTCATGGGGCATCCTACCACACTCTACATGTGATTTTATGTTTTTGGTTTCTTTGAACAAATGTCACAGGAGAGAAATATAATTTTATGTCCGACAAATAATAACCACAACCAGATACAATGTTTTTAATAATACCTCCAAGCTTTTTTCTTACCTGAACAAAATGACTAGGTGTTTCACTGCAAACTGAATGGATCTGTCCATTTACTATTGGAATTATCTTAGCTAATGGCAGGCTGACACTGGAAAGACTGAAAAACCATCAAAGTAATAATTATTTTCTGAAATTACCTTGTGGGAACTTAACATTTGAATTATAATGCAATATAGTCACTGAAGAATATTTACAGAAATGTATTAAGAAAATAAAAATCACACGTAATTCTACCCCCTAGATATGACAACTGACATCATAATTTCTTCCAGTAATTTTTATACATATCTGTACTTTTTTGTGCATTTTTTAAAACCAAGATTATAACTCCTCAGCAATATTTTATATTTTTATTATGTGATGAACATTTTTCCATCCTATTAAAAGTTCTTCTAAAGTTTTAATCTATTTTTTAATGATTAGAAAGCTAATTCATCCTCCAGCTGTTACAACTCCCTGGAATTGGGCAAGTTTTTGCCTAATTTTCCTTAAATATTTCTTTGTTTTAACACAGAAGTACTGGGTCAAAGGGTATGAATTTTTTTTTTTTTTTTAGATTTTATTTCTCTATTTATTTGAGAGACAGAGTGTACAAGTGGAGGGAGGGACAGAGGGAGAAAGAGAATCTAAGCAGGCTCCCTGCATCGAGCAGAGCCCAAGGTGGGGCTGGTCCCAGACTGAGATCATGACCTGAGCCCAAATCAAGATTTGGATGCTTAACTGAGTCACCCAGATGCCTGAAGGGTATGAATATTTTTAAGGTTTATAATGTATATTGAGAGATGCCCTCTGCTTCTCCAGCAGTGTATGAGAAAACCTGCTTCATTATGCCTCTTTCTACATCAAGCATTAACTTTTAAAAAAATCTTTGTATGTCTGATAGCTCAAAATGGTATCTTACAGTTTTAGTCTGTGTTTCTCTTAATTACTAGCAATGTTGAACGCTTCTTCTCCCTACTCCAGTGAACTACACCATTATCTATCTGGCTGTGTAAGAGGAGGTCTGGGCTTTACCTTGGCACTTCTTTATCCTGACAATATTGAACCCCTCCACAATCCTAAATATTTCCTAAATTTATCTACCTCTCCCCATTGCCAAACCTAATCCAGGCTTGTCTGGACCATAGCAGTGACGTTCTAACTTCTAAGTGTTTAACAATCAGTTTTTTGGTGAATAAATGAATGTTTGTGTGATTGTGGATGATATAATGACTGTAAAATGATTCAACAGTTTAGAAACAATGAAGTAATTTTTTTGTGTAGGTTACAGATTTAGGCTTATTACACTAAATGTAATACTTCATATATTTATATCTGAGGCTACACTAGAAATTTCCTTTTAAACGTCATGAAAATGCTGAATTATGTTATCTAACCAGTATGCTATGCTGAGATTTGAGGCAATGCATAAAAAAAAAAGGAGTGTAGAGATTTATGTATTTCTGAGAAAATGAGGCATTATTTCTTTTATAGTAGCATTTTTCAAAATCTGTCATGTTTTTACTTGTTTGAGGTTTCTCTTTGTACATTAATTTTTCTTCAATAGAAACTAAAGACGCCGCTATCCTACAAGGTCTGTGAGGTTAGGTACCATGCCTGTTTCACTCACTGTATTAACACAACACTTAGTAAAGGGCCTGGTACACAGTGTGTGCTCAGTACATACTTGCTGAATCAATTAATACAAGTCTTCATTCATCCATTGCTATATTCCACCCCAATTCTCCTTTCCCAATTCCTTCTCTACAGAGCAATCCAAGTGATCCTACAATGTCAATCCCATCATGAACTCTCCTGCCACTTCTCTAGTGACTCCCCAGCACTCTCAACCTGACAACCATAATCTGCATGTTCTGAATTCTTCAACTTGATCTCACACTCCATTTCCTAGTTCCAGCCATTTAGCTGTCACATCAGCTTCTTCCAGGTCCTCAAGTGTACTGGGTTCCTCCTCTTTTTAAAGTCTTTGTCCTGTGGCTTCTGCCCAACTGCCCCACTCCACTCCAAGGCCATATTTAGTTGCTGCTCATCATTTAGTTCTCTGTTTAAATTATTTCAAGGAAGCTTCCTGACTTTCCATGTTTGTTCAAATACTTTTATCATTTGTTCAATGTTCTTTTCTTTTTAACACTTATCACAGTTTGTATCAATGATGTTTATTGTCTATTTCTCTTCTATTTTAAGATCCATGAGGACAGAGACCTAGTACAGTGCCTGATAACATAGTAGGTGTACAGCAAATAGATGCTAGATGAAGGGAGAAATTGGCACTTCTACTTCTCTTTTCAGAGTTACCTGTTTGTGTCTATGATCATTTCTTTCTTTGGGTGTTTCCTTCCTTAACTGATGTGTCCATAATGCCATTAACCTCTTTGTATGATATATAGTTTGCAAACATTTCCTTCAACATATCATTTGTATTTAATAACAATTATAAAGCTAATAATAAATCTTATTTGATCTGTAAGTTTTAAATTTACAGCCAAACCTATCATTTTCTTTTGTGAAGTTCTTTACTTTCATTCTTAGACTTTCTCCATCTTGAACTTTGACAAATGTTCATTTATTCATTTATGTTTTTGTTGTTTAAACCTCCTGGATTTTTTTGGCTATGTGTGTGGTACAGAAGGGTCTAACTTTATTATTATTATTATTATTTTACATCAGTCATTATAAAATGACTAATCTGTCTTATCATTTACTAAATAATACATCTCTTCCTCATCTTAATCATGTACTAATTTTCTGTATATTTTATAGACTGTTTCTGGAGTTTACATCTATTATGAGGAATATATTATTCTAATAATTGCACCTTATATGTTTTATAGGTAAAATATGTTTACTGCTTACTTTTTAAGTCATTTCTTGAATATTATATATTATGTGCATATACATATCTACTGAATACCTAGTGTGTGTAATGAAGTATGAAAGGGCATAAGATAGTCTTTGACTTTGAGAGGAGGCTTAAAACATAACTGAGAAATACAATTCCAGTTCTAGGTGAAAAAGCATAGGTTTCATGGGAAAGTAAAGCACTGACTATTGTAGGAGTTCAAAAAGGAAGACTTTCAATGGCTGATGTGGCTATAACACAATTTTTTGAAATTCTTCAGTGTAGAAGGTCAAGTATTTGTGTTAAAACAACTATAACAATTCTTTATCACTCTTTGGGAAATAACACCTTGCTACATAGAGGTTATAGTGAAGTTTTATTAATTTATTATTTATTATTATTTATTAACACTTGATTTAGGAAGTATATAGGGTATGAAATTTATTTTTGTATAACTTAAAGAACTCCTAATAATAGACTTTAAGGTAATATTTAAATTGTTTCAGAAAATAAATGTTATCACTCTAAGCATTCCAAATCCTCAATGTTAATTGCAAATTATTCTTTTTTAGACAATAAAGGGTTCCAGAGAATTAACTAATTTCTTGTCCTATGTTATTTAAAAATTAAGTTGGATATTGCACATACATACTGCCTATCACTTACTGTCTCTCTTCATTTTAATGGACTAGTTTATAGTCAGTTAACATTGGTTTAGTACTTATTTTCTGAGTTTATTTATTTATTTAAAAATATTTATTTATTCATGAGAGACAGAGAGAGGCAGAGACACAGGCATAGGGAGAAGCAGGCTCCGTGTAGGGAGACCAATGTGGGGTTTGATCCCAGGACCCTGGGATCACAACCTGAGCCGAAGGCAGATGCTCAACCACTTAGCCACCAGATGTCCCTACAACCACTTAGCCACCAGATGTTCCTATTTTCTGAGTTTAATATAAAAAACTACAAAACGGGTTTTTGAAGAGTATAAATTCCAACAGGAGATCCAAAATATTCATGTTGAGAAAAGGATATAATAAAACAATATGATACATTTTAGTAGTATGAATGTATGACAGAAATAATTGTGATTAAAATTACTAATTGCACTAACTAAATACTTCCATTCCTACAGTAAGAGCTAAAATGAATACACTATGTAGTTGTAGAAGTAGGAGATAATTCGTGAAATGGAAAATTATAACAAGAATGGTTGGCTATTATAATGACCAAACTACTGAATTATGTGGGCCAATTATGATTTATAGTATTTAAATACATTTTCAGTTTTATTTTCTAAAGAATTAAAAAAAAAAGTTCCAAGAACTAGAATTTGGCTTACTGAAAGGTAGTTTTCACAACTTATTTCCATATAGTGGCAAAATTTTGGGAACAAATAAAATTTTTAATATTGAATCCAGAAGGAGCTTCTAGAGTCATTGGTTTAAGGGAATTTAATTTGTTGAGAAATGATCAAATTTATCCACTAAGAATTTTTTATTACCTGGAACAAAAAATAAACACATCCAAAACTCTTTTATTAGACTATTCATTAGACTCATAACATTTTTTGTCATCTTACCTACTCATGGAGTTGCTATGTTGGAGGTCCTGTTCAGTAGGTCGAAAGAACTCTGCCATATTGTCTAGCAGTCTGCTAAAACCTCGGTTTAAACATGTATTCAAAACTGTACTAAAATCTGGACTATACAAAATAAGAAGGATAAATTACTTTTTAGATTTTCAATGGAAAAGGAAATAAACTCAGTAACTATGTTGTTATCTTTGACAGCCACCAACACTTCCAGTCACAACCTACTTTTTATAGCCTGAAACACTGTAAGAATATATCATAGCCTGAAACACTGTAAGAATATATCAAGGAGTTAATCTTTAAAAATTAAGCATAAAAAATGAGTTATTATTTAGCATAAAACAATGAAAGTTTTCACCCATTTTCTGAGATGTTCTTATATTATTCAGCACTTTGTACAATCTGTTTTAAAAAATATCAATAACAGTATTACTTCTCTTCAGGAAACTCTTAAGAGGAATTGTTTCATAGTCACAAATATTGGTTTGCTTTATATCTCTGTCATGATATCCCAGTGAGATAGAAAATTTTATTATCATGTACAGATGAGAAACTGGATACTTAGGGATGAAGAAATTGCCCAAAGCTATGTAATTAGTAAATGAGAGAGCTAGAATTTGAACCCAGGCCTTTTTAGGTCTTTAAGTTCAAGCTCTTTTAGTTATACCATGTGAGTATCTCACAAAAAAACTTTTTTTTAAGTAGGTTCCATGCCCAGCATGGAGCCCAATGTGGGGCCTGAACTCACAACCCTACAATTGAGAACTGAGCTGAGATCAAGAGTTAGATACTTAACTTGCTAAGCCACCCAGGTGTCCCCAAATGGTTTTGATATAAAAAATAATATATATGTGCTATTAAGTTAGAAAATGCCTAACTGAACTGATTAATTTGATCTTTGACATGTAGAGCTCTCAAATCAGACTAACTCAGGGGAGCGGTGGGCTATGAATTTGGGAATTATTAGTATACAGTGTTTAAAGCAATGAGTAAATATGAAATTGCTTGGGACAGATGAGGATGAAGAACAAATACCTTAGAAAACTAATATTTACAAGAGAGATGGACATAGAGGAAACTAAGAGGAAATAATCTGAGAATGAGGAGAGAAATTAGGAGATTACATTGTCATGGAAGCCACATGAGAAAAGAATTTTAAGAAAGGCTTGATCAACCAGTGATAATTATCAAGAGAAAGGCCAAGTAAGATGAACATTACAGGTTGACTGGATTTGGGAAGGGATCACTGAGGACTTGTTCTGGAACTTCATGGAGTGATTTGGTAGAAATCTGAGTAAGAAATAATGTGGAGATGGCTATTGTAGAAAGTCAAGAGACTAGAATTTTTTTTTTTTAATAGACCAGAACTTGATGAATTCAGATAGTAGATTCAGTAGCTGAGTTAACCTTAAAAAGTTGCTGATTTTCATCATGATCATGAAAATATCTTATAAGCAGAGGATATAATTTCCTCAGAAAACACAACTAGAGAAAAAGGTCCTAAATCATCTTTAGGATAAAAAAACTTTGATGTTTTAGCCACATAAGATAAAGTGGGTAAGACTGGTATTACTACTCAAATTCTACAATGATAAAACTACCTCTAAGAGGTTAAGTGGCTCAACTAATATTGAACAGCTAATAAACAGGAAAGCCAACCTTGAATCTAGGTCTTGTAATGCAACATCTGGTGCTTTCTCCATTTTTAACACCCTGGCTGTCTTCTGGGTGACTTAAAACAATAATTCTCAATTTAGGGAAGATGTAAAATTTTTTATCAAAGTTTTTGGAATAGTATAGTCTATCCTGAGAGGATTAGTGGGGGTAGATCTCAAAACTGAGTGTCTGTGTGGGGAGGGGATGAGTGTACACACATCAGCATATGTGTACATGTGGTATATGTGAGGATTAGTTGGAGCTGGCTACCTCTGGCTCAAAAGTACATTTCTCCTGGAGTCCTCAAGTCAGTATCAAGTGATTTCAAGTTGGTAGTCAGAATTGCTGCAGCTACAATTTCAGTTTCTGGTTTGTTTATTTTTTACAGAGGTAGTTGTTAAACATTTACTAACACACTGGGTATATCAGAACCAATGAGAGCTTTCTTCAAAATATAAATGCTAATTATCTTCTAGTCCCTTAACTAGTATTTCAGAAGCTCTAAGCTAAGGAGATGGCTTAAGGAAGGCACTGGCATCTTGAAAAAAACCCATTTCTCTCATCACCTTAATAAAAGAACCATTGGTCTGGGTAGGATATCCTACCTAAAGATGGGGGGAAATTTTAAAATGTAATTTTAACAACATACTATGTTGCATATGTTGTTTAAAAAAAGCTTAAAAAGTCATAAATACATTCAAAATATAACACATGTTTTCCATTACATGTAGTATACATACCTTTCCAACATGTCTCTAGTTTCATTAAGTAGTTTAATAGTGGTAACATCTCTAGGAGAAAGCCCACAAGCCTGTGAAATTAAAATGCCATACTTTAGGGTTTCAAATATTAGTAGAGTTATGATAAAACTAATTGTATTAATAAACCCCAAGAGTTCAGGAAATCTACAGGTCTATGTTCTATTAACAATCAAGAAATGAGTTTTTTAAACTCAAGACAACTATAAAAGTTCATATGTATAGGTAAGTACTATCTAAAACATGAATCGGAATCTTAGTTATTATAATGTTGCAATAAACAGTAACGCATACATAAAATTAGTGTTTTTTTCTTTGAGTAAATACCCAATGATAGAATTATTGGCTCATACAATATTTCTACACACACACACACACATACACACACACACACGCGCGGAATATTACACAGTCATAAAAAATGATAAGACTGTACCATTTAAGACAACATAGATGGACATGAGGCTATTATGCTAGGTGAATTAAGTCAGACTAAAACAAGAGTACCATAAGATTTCCCTCATATGTGGAACACAAAAAAATTAAACAAACAAAAAGTAGAATCAGACCTATAAATCTAGAGAACAAACTGGTGGTTGCAGGGGGAGGGCAGTGAGGGACTGGGCAAAATGGGTGACGGGGAGTGGAAGATAAAGGTTTCCAGTTATGGAATAAATAAGTCATGAGAATAAAAAGCACAGCAGGGAATACAATCAACGATATTGTAATAGAGATATAGGGGGACAGATGATAGTTGTGGTGAATACAGCATAATATTTAAGTTTGTGGAATCACTATGTTTAACATGTAAAACTAATGTAATATTGCGTGTCAACCATACTAAAAAATAATGAGTCAAAGTAAGATATTACTTTGTAAGATCCTTGTTTATTTGGCCCCTCTTGAACACATTTATAGAATATATTTACAAAGAAAAAGTCCTTTTGAGGTTCTAGAAGGCTGGGATTTTTCTTTCTTTTGGTAAGACATTTTGTCAAAATTTATATGTCTTTTTTCATCAAGTCTGGGGCTCTCTATGTCCTTTCAATCTGAAGTTTCAGGGTCTAATTCATCAGGTAGGATGTGACTGTCATTCCTTTCCTCACCTGCTCTTTTGAATCATTTTCTCTTTTAGTCCCACTATTGAATTTTAAAATTTGGAAACTGTTTTATTATTCCAGAAAGTTTTTTTTAATACTCTTACTGTATCTCCTTGAGATTCTAATTTGTAAGGTTTCTCCTGTTTCTTTTACTAATTTCATTCCATCTATTCTGCTTGTTTAGTTTAGCCTCCATCCTTCAGGTCATGGGGTTCCCTTAAAGGGCTGCAACCTTTTTTTTTTTTTTTTGGCCTACTCAAGAGGCAGTGTATCTAGACACACAAACAGATACCCCCATATCTTGGGGGTATTTAGGGGAGGGAAAAACAGCAGGCAATGAAAACCATGGCAGTCATTGTTCTAATGGGGCATCTAGGATAAGGTATGGCTTAGGGAGCCTCTGTGGTTTAAGGTTTCTCCAGATGTCAAGTGAGATACTCTTCTGTTAATTGTAAAGAATGGGTATAAACTGCTTACATACAAAAAATATATAATTATTTTAAAATGAAGTATATAATCTGCAATTTTTGACATTTTTCTTTTTCTTCTTTTTTTTTAAAGTTTA
This sequence comes from Vulpes lagopus, assembly GCF_018345385.1. NCBI lineage: Eukaryota > Metazoa > Chordata > Mammalia > Carnivora > Canidae > Vulpes > Vulpes lagopus. Next base: position 92,129,133 of record NC_054825.1, on the reverse strand, counting down.
TTTATTTGAGTAATCTCTACATCCAACGTGGGGTTCGAACTCATGACCCTGAGATCAAGAGCTGCATGTTCCACTGACTGAGCTAGCCAGGTGCCCCAACATTTTTCTTATTCTTAATCAATGACTAATTTAAATCACAACTGCCTACGAAATACCACTATGCAGCAACACCATAGTTGATAACTGTTAGATTAGGCCTTTGTTTCTCAACTGGATGACCAGAATTTCATTAGTCCATTTTGATACTGTCAACATGATTTATTTTTAAAAAGCAGATTCTGTAATTGTGGTAGTGACTGGGTTAAAATTTATCTTTGTATATAAATTGAAGTTCAGACTCTTTACCTTTATCTTGGCATATAAAGCTCTTCATGATCTTGCCCCAGCTATCAGCTCTATCTTTTGCTGCTGGATCTCATATAAATATAGTTTAGCCACATGAACGGAATATGTCTCCTGAATTTCCCCAAGTATAATGTAAATATTCATTTTGTATGTGAATCATACATCACAATGTCTATCTCGTAACTAATACTCAATAAAAACTTGCTGAATATCTAAAATTATGTTTCTAAGTAGAAATTAGTCATAATTGGTTTGTTTTCTAAATTAATGAAGTTTTACTTAAGTCATCTGAATAAAGGCCTTTTAATCACTTACCTTTCAAGAGCCTCAGAAATCTAAATTTCAAGAGATAATAAAAAAAAAAATTTTTTTAAATATAGAGTAGCTGGTTTGGTTAAATGGTTATGAATTAATCACCTGAACTGCTAATGGAGTTTCTTCATCTGGCATCATATAATGGCATAATAAAGATTTGGATTCATCTTTATTAATCCAAGAAGAAGATTTGTGCTGCTCAACTAGATTTCTGATTTCTTTTAGTTTTTGCTCCAAGTCCAAAAGTGACAAAGAATGTTTAAGAGAAACGCTAGAAGCAGAGAAAAAGGAATCAGGATAAACTGAAATTATACAACACGTTCCATACATACACACTCTCTTCTTAACAGATTACTCTTTGAGATTCAGTCAAACCTAAACTGCTGAGTAAAATCACTAGAGTAAATTAAGAAATCAGCCATTAGTTAAGTGTCATTATTACAGAGCCACACAAATCTTGCTGTAGATTTCACAAGAAAATTCCCACTGTAATTATAGATACTACTAGTATAAATGGAAGATAAAAGGCTCAGAGGTAGATTTTAAAGTAGGCCTTTTATCTCATGACCCAAATATTTATGGTTTGTTTGGAAGTCAATCAATAAACAATGAAACATTAAACCTTTTCCTTTAGTATCAAAAAGCTAGCACTAATGCAGAACATGGATTTATAATCTGAGGGCTGTGTCTATATTAGGTTACACAGAGTTTTACAAACCACCATTTGTTAAATTACCAGCTTCACCAGAACAATTCTAATTTTTCTTTTATTCACCAGAATCAGGAAGTCAGAAAAGTTTAAGCAAAATGCCTTACCTTCCTAAAATTTTCTGCACAGCTTGTTTGATGACCGTGATCAATTCTGTCAGGCCTATTCAAGGAAAAACAAATATAAAAGCCTTGTTCACTTTTTGAATCCCTCAATAATACAAATGAACAAATTAAAATTATTTTCCAGGTTACAAATAAGAATCTTACCATCTCCAAGGAGGTGCTGGATACTTGATAAATATTGCTGCTGGACATCTGGGGGAGCAAGAACTGTCTGTACAAAATAGGAATAAGGTTAAATTACCTAATATAATTGGTAAATAAATATATTTTCAGTACAACTTTTGCTATGACTTTTCAGGACCTCAAATGATTGGAAAAATAATATTCCTGAACATTACAAAAAGTCTAGTTTCAAAATATGAAAAATAATGTTAGAAATTTACAATCACATGAAATATAAAGATATTTATTTTATAAAAATAACCAGGATAAGTGATATTCAGTTAAATTCAGTTAAATCTTGAAGAAAAGGGCAATATCTATAGTAATCTGTGAAACTTACAGTGCCATTTTTGCCAACTGCTGCATTATCCAGGTAAATATATCCACCAATTATGTTTAGCTGAACTCGCAAAAGAACCACCAGCATACAAGTACTGTACACTGCTACGATACTTCTTGTGAAACCTTCACAGAGAAAAGGAAACCATTTGGTACTATTATTATAACAAATATGTAAAATTACAAACTATCCCTATGGTTATTTTTTTCAAGATGCCTTTAAAAAGTACAGTTATAACTATTTCAAGTACAAATAATATCAATTCAAAATATCCATAGTCTATCACCTTATTATTTGTTTAATGTAAATTAGGTATGATCTCTTAATTGAAACAATAATCAGTAAAATCAATAATCAATATACTGAATAAAGGTTATATATTATAAGCTTGGGAAGAAGAATAAGAAAGGACTGGGAAACACTGAGATTTGCAACCACAGAACTTTGAGCTGTCCAGGGAGCTAGTTGAGAGTGAAGAGTAGAGGGCTGAACATGGAAGAACTCCAGCTTGCAATGGCAGGTAAAGGAGGCTGAACCCATTTCAGGGTTGGTGAAAGGTATAGATGGGGGACACCCAGAGACTAGGACAGAGCATTCAAAACAAGAGAAAGTAAAGGTGCTGAATATTGCCAAGAGGTCTAGAAGGAGGAAAATATCCAGTGGATTTAGTAACAGAGAAGTTACTAGTGGTGCTTGTGAGATATGTTTGGGTAGAGACAGAAGTAAAAGCCAGGCTATAGGGTGTCAAAGAATGAGTGGGAGGGAAGAAATGGGGATGTAGGAGTCTGATATTATATAAGGGTAGCTGAAATACACCTGAAATTTAATTTTAAATAGGCAAAGCAGGAATACTTGGTAGTATAAAGTTCTGAGACTTGTGTATATACTCTGTATACACTGTCTATTCTGCTCCTCCCTGCCCCTTGTGCACTCTCTCTCTCTCTCAAAAAAAAAAAAAAAAAAAGCATATTGTAGATACCACTACTTAATGGGGGCAAATGTAGTCTAGGACAAGTTTATACATCATAACAATAACAAGAGCAATAATACTACCACCACTAATATTTCCTGAATACTTTCTATAACTAGATATTGTTCAACTTGCTTTATGAGAATTATTTAATGCGGACAATAATTTTTTGAGGTAAAAAAGAGTCATCTATACAACAAAGAATAAAAACTTCCCTTTATAAATATTTTAAGGATGTGCTGTCATAAAGAGTAGGTAGACTTACTTATTATCTTCAGATCCTCCCATATTTCCAACTTGTTTGAGGGCCTAAAGAAGAAAATATAAAAATAGCAATCAGGTAATCTAACAGAAAACTTAGAACTTTATATCTCTAAAATTAATTATATTTTATTACAGGAAAACTACAAAAAACTAAGCCCACAAAATATAGTAAAAAACAAAACAAAACAAAACAAAACAAAAGAAGAAAAACAAAAAAACCCTTTCATTTCGGTAACCAATGATAACAATTATTTTCACAGGGTGCCTGGGTGGCTCAGTTGGTTAAGTGCCTGCCTTTGGCTCAGGTCTGATCTTGAGGTCTTGGGATTGAGCCCTGTTAGGCTCCCTGCTCAGAGGCGAGTGTGCTTCTCCTTCTCCCTCTGCTCCTGTGTTTTTCTTTTTCTAAGTAAATAAATAAAATCATAAAAAACAAAACAAAACAAAACAAAAAAACACAACCATTTTAACTAGTGTATTGGTATATATCCTTCTGGTCTTTATCTTCCTTCAGAGTATATGCATATATGTAAATTAAGAAAAACGTTTGTTTCTTTCTCTCATTTACCATTTCACAAATAAGGAAGCATGTCAGTAATCCTTCAAAGGTAAATAATAAAGTATTTTTTGTCTTAAAGTATCATTATCAACATAACTTAAATATATATTTGGTGTTTCAGTTCACTGTAGTTACTTATTGATGTTCAAATTTTGACATTGGGGGTACATTCAGGTTGGTTCCTCAATCCTTTTGACGTTATCTTATTAGTTTTTAATAGATTCCTTGCTTACTGACAAGGAAAGTTGTTCTGGGTTCATCTTTTTTTTCCTTTAAGATTCATTGATTTTAGAGAGAGAGAGAGAGAGTACATGACGAGAGGAAGAGGAAGGAACAGGGAGAGAGGGAGAGAATTTCAAGCAGACGCCCCACTGAGTGTGGGGCCCTTTGCAGATCTAGATCTCACAACCCTGAGATCACAACCTGAGCCAAACTCAAGAGTTGGACAGGGGACCCCTGGGTGGCTCAGCAGTTTGGTGCCTGCCTTTTGCCCAGGGTGTGATCCTGGAGTCCTGGGATTGAGTCCCATGTTGGGCTCCCTGCTTCTCCCTCTGCCTGTGTCTCTGCCTCTTTCTCTTTCTCTCTCTCTCTCTCTGTCTCCATGAATAAATAAATAAAATCTTTAAAAAAAACAAAAAAGAGTTGGACACTTAACCAACTGAGCCACCAGGCACCCCTTGGGTTCATTCTGTTCAATTCTTGCTATAGACCTGAAATCCTCCTTTCTCCAAGAGTCTTGCTTCCTTGTAGCAGAAAATGGTAGTCTGTGACTGCAATCTTCAATTAAGGATTTTAATTGTTACTGGATAGGTCACTGTTTCTAAGCCCTTTTGGGAGACTACGCTAATTGTGTGTGTTCAAACCACAAAGTTTTTAACTTCATCTCCTTGATCTCATATCTGTATTTCTCCACACTAGCAATCTGTGAAATGACTGTAATTACTAATTTCCTTTATCCTTCTCTCTATGAACAACAGTCTCAGAATAGCAATAGCAAAACTGACCAGTTTTAAGGATTTTGCACCTAGAATACTTTCTATCTTTGCAGTTCTAACACCTAACTACACATTTATGTTAATTTGATTTATTTTTCCATCTCTTTAGATCTTTCTTTGTAAACACTAAATATAGTTTTATAAATATGTAAAATATTTACATGGTTCCAAAGTCAAACTTACACAGCATAGTATATTCAAAGTCTGTTCCTATTCCTCTTTATTCTCTCTCTTCTTCATAGTTGACTATTAAAAAATTTTACTTTAACTTACCACTGTTTTGCCTTATATAAGTAAATAAGTATATATATTCATATCTGCCCCCTTAGATAAATGGTAGCATACTATACACATTTTTTTTTACCTTTTATATATAGATATAGATATAGATATATAGATATATATGACTATATATCTTGTAGATCATTCCATAGAAATTACAGATAATAGCCATCTTTTTGTTGTTGTTTGTTTTTTGTTTTGTTTTAACCATGGCGTAGTGCTCCACTGTGTGAATGTACCATGTAAATGAAGTTCAGTGCTTTTCAAACCACCAACATGGAAGGACCAATTTTCTTTTTCTTTATTTCCAATCTGTCACAGACTGATAGTTTCTTGTAAAATACAATAAAAATAAATTAGAAGGAAAATGAAATGAAAAACCACAAGGATATACAAACTACAAACCCATATTTATTATCATATTTGGATATAAATTTATACATATATATATATTTTTAAAGATTTATTTATTCATGATAGACACACACACACACAGAGAGAAGCAGAGACAGGAGGAGGGAGAACAGGCCCCACGCTGGGAGCCCAACACGGGACTTGATCTCAGGACTCCAGGATCGTGCCCTGGGCCAAAGGCAGGCGCCAAACCGCTGAGCCACCCAGGGGTCCCCATAAATTTATATTTTAATAAAAAGTTGAGTTACCATTACAATTGTGGGATATTACTAGCTTCTTATCTTTCCTTGCCACTGAACTGACTCTAGAGCTTCAGTTATCCCCTTCCTAGATGACAAGAAGTTCAAGATGTCAAGATGGTGTAAATCCTGCAAGATACTTAAATCCTAGAGGCCTCATTTAAACACACTTTGTAAAGGGCTCAAGCCATTCTTTATGCAAATATTTTTGAAATGGATATTTTTCCCCCCAAACTGCAAACAGAATTTTAAATCAAAAGAAAGTCAAGAAAAAAAAAAGTCAAGAAAAAATAACATTGAGATACTTAAAAAGGAAACAGTAAATAAGGAACTATTGCCTATCATAATAAATTCAAGAATTTAAATTTTGTGTACTAAGAAAAGAGGAATGACACCTCTTCTTGAAAGCTGTCCAGGGTTATCCATCAAAATAAATCCTTTTCCTCTTGAACCTCCCATATTTTCTGCCCACATTTTGCTTTCACTTTTTACCAGAGACTAAACACAATATGTCTCGAGTTATGATAATTTATGTCATATACTCCCTTCTTTGGGTGACAAAGTTTTAAAGGGAAAGAGATCTTAATTATCTCCAATCCTCCAAAACATAGGCAACACAGGACTTTGCAGGAAACAGTCTCCAAGAAGGAAGAATGCTACTATATCTACTGTGCCTGTTATTATGTTGCTTTTAAAAAAGTGCTATTCACTTATTTCATTTGTCTTACCTCCCTAATAAGACTAAAACTTAAGACAATTAAAATCCATTTGTTCTTTACCTATTTCTTATGTACATATTTCTTTTTTAAAAGATTTATTTGAGAGTGAGAGTGCACGCATATGTGTGCAAGTGAGGGGAGGGGCAGAGAGAGAGAGGGAGAGAAGCTGACTCCTTGCTGCCAGTGGAGACCCCATGCAGGGTTCCATCTCACCATCTTGAAATCAAGACCTGAGTCAAAATCAAGAGTCAGAGGCTTAATGACTGAGCCACCCAGATGCCCCAGGTACATATTTCTTTACTCCCTACTTATGTACATACATACAGGTAGTAATTAAGCATTTATCTGACCAAGATAAGTCTGCTTATTTGTTTCTTCTGCATATAATTCTATGAACTAATTTATAAACTAAACTTTGTAAAGTTTAGTGGTGAAAATGCATCATCCTCTACAAATGATAAAATTTATTGGGAAACCCCTTATTTCTAGCATTGTATTTTAATAAGATTTAAAAATTCCAAGTAAACAAATCCATTGTTATTTTGGGAAGTGTTCTCTGAATACAGAAAATGCTTTTAAGGAAATTTTCTAGCTCGTTATTTAATCTGAGTAGTAAATTCCTCTCTGCGAAACAGAGATGATAATATCTGCTTCACAAAGATATTGTGAAAATCAAACAGGAGCATGTATATAATATATCTAGCACTGGGCTCAGCACAGAGAGACACTCCAGAAATAGTACTTTCTTCTCCCTGCCTATTGGAAGATTATTACAAGGAAAGTGAGTATTTCAGTATGGCTGCAATGATTAAAATTTATTTAATGAAACCATTTCCCTTCATCTTGTTCATTAAAATAAGAAGCCATTTTTTTCTGGAAGTCTTCTCAAATGAACACAGCATCACACTAAATTACAACACCCCAACACACACTATAGTCCATATATAAGGTCCTATGTGTGAAAGTGCTTTGTGCTCAGTGAACTGTCATGGTAGTTATCATTATTTATGCTCATGTTATATTTGCACTTCATTTTATTAATAATATAAAATGTAAGTTCATATGCCTTACTTATTCAAAATATATGTGCACATGCTTTACCTCTTATACTGTAAACTCTTCAAGAAGCACAATATTTAACATATTTTTAAAATATCTGGTTCAGGGGATCCCTGGGTGGCTCAGCGGTTTGGTTCCTGCCTTTTGCTCAGGGTGTGATCCTGGAGTCCTGGGATCAAGTCCTGTGTCGGGCTCCCGGCATGGAGCCTGCTTCTCCCTCTGCCTGTGTCTCTGCCTCTCTCTGTCTATCATGAATAAATGAATAAAATCTTTAAAAAAAATATCTGGTTCAGGAACACATTCCATGAGCACTCAATAATTAAATTTCTTAAAAAGGTCAAAGTGAATTAAGATCTATTTATATGTAAACCAGAATACACATATTGTTGACCTAAATACTTTGTGCATCAAGGTAGAGCAAAAATAAATAGGTAAAACAGAATGAATTCAGTGACAGAGTCACTAAATATATTTTCTAAATGACTCTCTATATTACAAGCATCAATTAGAAAGAAAAATAAGGAAACAAAGATATTTGAACAATATTTCAATTCATTCTATAAATTTAAGTGCCCTGTATAAACAAAAAATCATGTTAACTTGCATTTACCTGTTTTTTAACAGAGCTGTTAGGCTCTCAGAATTGAGTTGTTGCATTAAGGCCTCTCTCAATGTTGGAAGCATGGACAGTACTGTAATGCAAACAGAAAATAAAAAAGTTCACAAGTGATATGACTGCCTTTCACTGAGAAATGCACATTGTTTTAGGCTATAAGACTAGGGACTAGCAAGGGTTAGGAGGGAATGTCAGGGCTAGAGTTTTCATATTATTACTATTAAGAATAGCAAAAACTGAGTTTATACTAATAAACCATTTCTCTGCTTATGTTAAGTGAACAGAATTATATGTGCATTATGATCATGTAATGTAAACAAATACACATACAAGGAAGAATGAAAATTATTCTGAGATGTTAATAATGGTGGTCTTTGTAAACTGCCAATAATCATCTTTTTTCTCTTCTGTACTCTCCAAATTATTTTTACAATAAATTTATTTCTGAGAGTTAAATGATCAAGACAACATTTTTATCTTTATTTTTCTTATTTTATATTTCTATTTTTGGAAAAGTTTATTAAATATTACAAAGCAATAAGCACTTATTGTAACTTAGACAAAGCACATCAGGCTGGGAATTAAGAACTGCTGAGTTGTAGTTTTGGTTTTGCCAATGGTTACTGCCCCTAACTTCCAAGAATAACATAAAGATAAAATAAGCCATAGTGCTCTATAGAAAAAAGATTGTATCTAATTTATACAAGTTGCTTTATTTATGGCTACTGCATGGTATAATAAATGTTGGAGAAATGCACATACACCAATTTAAAATGAATTTCTAACACTAAGTAATGATAACAAAATGAAGAAATATCAAGAGATCACAAATACCACATTCTAAAAGGGAAAACTTCAGTGTATTATTTTTATTTCTTGACTATATAAGACATATTAAAATTATAAAATCCATATTATTTTTTCTATACAACATTTAGCTTTTAGCTTACTCTAGACATTTATTTCAGTGCTGGACTATGCAGCTTCAGCGTATGTCCTCAAGCTGTATGATTAAATAACCCAAGTCCATTTAGACCATTAAAAAGTCAGAGCTCAGAGCCAATGTAAAAGGTAGCTTATCTCTTAATGTATTTGGTACATATACCTAGCCCAAATGTGGAATGTTAGCCCACCAAGAAAAATTAAGGCTGGAGTCCTACATTCAGGAAATGGAGTCAGTAAGGAACTAGTTTAAAGATTATGTGGTAAAACAACACGATTTGAGAGGAGTCTCTTCAACAATTCTGAGAGATAACAGCTTTTTATTTTCCCCTTTGGCTATTCAACCCAAAACAAGTCAATTCTTCCCTTCCAGGCATTTTTTTTTAAACACTGAAAAATATATTTCTGTATCTAGTTGAATACAGCATTTGTGTTTTCCTTTAGCTATCTGGTCTCCATGATAAACACCCCCAGTCCAACCACAAATCACAAGACAACCCTTCACCAGCTATGAATCTGTATGACCCTGAACAAGTTATTTAACCTCTCAGTGCCTCCGTTTTTTCTGTAAACTGAGGATAACACATTGGATCTACCTTATAGAATTGTTGTAAGGATTAACTGAGATGTATAAAGCATTTAGAACAGGGCTTCTTTGCCTTAAGAATGCTCAGTGTCAGCCTGTTTTATTAACTTTATTTGGGTTCTTCTGACACACATTAGTTTGTTTCTTCTTCTTCTTCTTCTTTTTTTTTTTTTTTGAAGACTTATTTATTTGAGAGAAAGAGAGAAAATGAGTGGGAGGGGCAGAGGGAGAGAGAGAGCCTCAAGCAGACTCCACGCTGAGCATGGAGCCTGACCTGGCTGGATCTCATTACCCTGAGGTCACGACCTGAGCTGAAACCAAGTGTTGAGTGCTTAACCAACTGCCTCTCAGGCACTCATCCAGTTTATATCTTATTAACATATGAGAGGCAGAAATGGACCTATACTCTTACTACTCCAGAGCATGATGCAACTACCTTTGATCTGAATCACAGATTATTTTAGTATAAAATTAAATTAGTATTTCTAGGAGTCATATCAGACTATTTATAATGAGTTTATGGTCAACTAGAATTCCCAACTCTTACTTATATATCCTGCGTACAAACAAGCTTAGATAATTGTGTATCTGTACAACTGACTTTTAATGCAGAACAATTCATTTATCCCAGCCTAGCACTGTTATCTATAAATTTAATAAGTATCTCTCCTGAATCCTTAGTAAAGTCAAGAAGAAGATAAAACCACTGGGAAGAACACAGAAACATTTTATTAGATACTATCTTTCAAGTTGGGGTAAACTTTTCGGGTGAAAAAATAACTAGCTATGTTTACCTTTTATATGTACTAAATTTTTCTAGTATATCCACTGCATCTTATTCAAAAGGATAGGAATTTAATCATATGATTTGTAACTCCATTATCAAAGCATACCAGAAAGCTAATTTGCAAAGTTTTCCAGTGAACCTATATTTGGCTCCTATAATATTTTATTTTTAATTACCTAAATGTAGCTATTTATTCAATCCAAGGGTTGTGATGGTCATGGAAATGTGCCACCAAGTCTGCTAGGAGGGGCAGGGTTAACTGGCAGCCCCAGCTGCCACCCCTCTGGATCCATTACCATGTCTGCACCACTCTCAGTCAATGAGAGTGGTCTGTGGCTATATTAACACAGGTCCATTCCTGGGGGGCTTATCTACCAGGGAACTTTGGCTCAAGGACTTCGCACTGGCCTGCCAAAACTTTCTTGAAACTGCTGTAGGCTGAGATTCTTATCTGACCTTCTTTCCTTCTCTCTTTCCAGTCACATATAAGGCCTGCACTATGGTCTAAAGGCTTTCCTTGCCTTTAGAGTCCTGCTCCCTCTCCTTTGCTTTCTGTGGGTGTTTCCCCCAATATATCTCTTGTGCATCTAATCCCATCTTAGTATCTGTCTCCCTGGGGGCCTAAACTGACACAAGGGTCCATGTCAAATTGAGATGTACTTTCAGACTCTAGACTACCTTTTTCTACTTTCTGAAAATTTGAGGAATAACCAGAAATGGACTGTACTTATTTTCTAAAAATTAATTAAAATGTCCTTGGTAGCATCACTTCACTGAATGCTGAATATCAACTTAAAGAATTATGTCATTTTTTTTTTAAAGTAGTCTCCATACCCAGTACAGAGGCCAATACAGGCCTTGCACTCATGACCCTGACATCAAGACCTGAGCTAATATCAAGAGTCAGATGCTTACCTAACTGAGGCACTCAGGCGCCCCAAGAATTATGTAATTTTAAAGTTATCACTTACTGAGTATTTATTATGCATCAAACACTTTATATGCATTATCTCCCACCATTCTACAAAACATTTATGAAGTGGGTTTTATGATGATCATTTTACAGAAGAGAGAATTGAGATTTAGATTTGCCCAAAGATACAGGGATATTACATGGAAAACCCAAGAACTGAGCTGTATTTAAAAAAATTTTTATTTTATTTGAATTCAATTATTTAACATTTGGTGTATTATTAATTTTAGAGGTAGAGTTCAGTGATTCATCAGTTGCATATAACACCCAGTGCTCATCATATCATGTGCCCTCTTTAATGTGTTTTATCTGAGTTATCATTACATTTAGTATTTATGGTTACTATTTGCTTTACAGAATGAAGTACTATTATACTAAAAATAAAGTCTTTTAAACTCAGAAAAAAATTCTGCTTTCAAAAGTAAGTAAAGAGAACTTACCTTTATAAACTTTCTAAATTACCTGTTCTTGAAAGAAGCGTTAGAGAAAAGATTAAACTTTAAACAATAACAAGGAAAAATAGGTTTGACATGGATTTGAGAACTAATTCTTTAAGGGGTTATGCCAGTTGTAACGCCTGTTCTCTTCAAATATGGGCATTTGGTTTTGTTATGGCATTCTCTCAGTAGGATTCTAGCTCTGGAGGTTAAATTATTATCACTAATTTATATTGATTAGTGTATACTACTGTGCTATGGTAAATGTAACACACTTAAGAAAAGAATTTTTACTGGAGATACAAGGCCTAATGAAATCAGGCCTATCCTTGCAGCCTTATTTCCTACTACTTCCATTGCTCATTCCACTCTAGTTCCATACCCTTTTGCTATCTCTTGAAAGTGTAAAGCTTGTTCCCATGGAAGGCATTTTGCATGGCTCCCTCCATTGAATCATTTGGTTCTTTTCAATTGTCACCTCCTCAAAGAGGCCTGACTCTCCTGATTTCCATTTCTTAAAGAACATCCCCACTGCTCACACAACTTTATTCTCCTTATAGCAGCCATCACTGCCTGAAGTTATTTATATGTTATCTGTTACTCTCACTAGCATATAAATTCTAAAGGTCAGAGATTTGTTTTAATTGTTCACCTTCTGTTTCCCTGGCACTGGGTACCCCATGTATTTGCTAAATGAATAAATAAAATGAATGAACAAGTATTTACCATTGACTTATACTGATTTTAAAGTTTGGTCCTAGAGGTATGTAACTTAATATAAATCATCAAGTAACTTTATACATGTATAAATGTTTCTCTTTGCCTTACCTGTCATGTTGCAAGTCCTCTGGTTACTTTCAAAATGATACTGTCGTCTTGCTTGAGCAATGTACTCTGCAGCTTCTCTTTCTTGAATTTCTCTGATTTTCTTCTGTCCATATTTTCCCAGGATATACACTCCTAAAATTATTTTTTAAAATAAGAAAGTATATTAATCTAGTTAATTAGAATATTAAAAATTCCAAACCGTATTTTTAACCTGCTTCATCCAAACATAAGGTTTATATCAATGAAAAGTTAACAATCACAACCTTTAAAAATCTACATTAAAGAGTTGTATAGGAATTGTGACCTAAATAGAAGAAAAGGGAGATTGCCATTTTAATAGCCAATGATGGGTACGTAAATACTAGGTCTGAAGGGACCAGAAACGAATTAAGTATACAAAGTCTGGCAATGCTTTAATTTTATTTATTTATGAGAGTGAGAGAGAGAGAGGCAGAGACATAGGCAGAGGGAGAAGCAGGCTCCATGCAGGGAGTCCAATGTGGGACTCTATCCTGGGTCTCCAGGATCATGCCCTGGGCTGAAGACAGTGCTAAACCGCTGAGCCAGGCAGTGGCTCAGGCTGCTCAGGCAGTGCTTTAAATAGTGAACTGGAGATATTCTAAGTGTCCAGCAATACCGATTCTTTAAATGAATTATGGTCAATCTATACAATAATCTTATGAAATCTTATATGGCTGTTAAAAACCACATGGCTAAATTAGCTAACGGCTCAAGGAAATATCCATATATATTGTTAGGTTATAAAATAAAATATGGATGTTTCTCTTTTTAACAGAAGTAGATATACAGAAAAAACAGATGGGTTTTAGCATATAATAAACAATAATCATTGTTGAATAGTGGGAAAGCAGCTGATCTTTTTGTTGTTTGTTTTGTATTCTCCATATTTTCTTCAGTCAACATATAATACTTTTTAAAAATGTAAGATAAAATTTATATTTATTTATTTTACGATAAAATTTTTTTAAAAAGATTACAAGAAAGTTAGGTAGGCAGACATCGAGAACTAGTATCTTTAGTGGAAAAGGGAGAGGGAAAGAGGTACAGAAATTCCTACATTATAACACTACAGCATAAAAATATGGGGGGGGTCATGAGGCCTATAATTTTGTTGAACACATTTCAGCATAGGCAGATGATATAAATGTGCACATTCTGGTCTATGCCCCAGGGGCAATCAGTTGTCCTACTGGGGAATGTAAACACTCCAGAGTGGTTGGTTAGCATTTGACCAAAAGCCACACTCCAAGTTTTAAGTACTTCAACTAACTTTTATCTAGCATAATGAATATCAGAAATGGATTTTCATAGATTAAATTAGTGGTGTTTAAGATACTGGATTAGCCAAAACATCTTAGTAATACTCATTTGAGCAAGAACATATGATTCTAGCAAGTCCTTCATCCTTAAGAAGGACTTAGCCTTGAATCCTCAGCTAATTAGGATGATTCTTAGTCAAAGGAGTTAACCAAATGGCCAGTAGAATCCTACAACTGGAATACTGTTGCATTTGCTTCAGGCAAATCTTTTGTGTGTGTGTGTGTGTGTGTGTGAGAGAGAGAGAGAGAGAGAGAGAGAGAGAGAGAGAGAGAGAGAAAGGGAAGAAGGGTAGAAAGAGAAAGCAAATCCCAAGCAGGCTCTACACACAGCATGTAGACCTCAGGACCCTGAGATCATGACCTGAGCCAAAACCAAGAGTCTGACACTTAACCGAATGAGCCATCCAGGTGCCCTGTCTTCAGGCAAATCTTTTATGCAAGGTTCTGTTGCAGCACTGAAAGAGGACGCTGGGACTTCAATAAGCTTATAAAACAAGTTATGACATTGCTTTATTTATGTTGGCTAATAGGATGTTTTTATGTGTGCCAGCATTTGTTCCCTTATGATCCAGCAACAAATTTGTAAAGTAATAACTAATCCTCACCTATTTCCAACTGTTTGTAGCCTTCAATATCTATCAAAAAGAACCTAAGAACTGTGCAGGATCTAAACAATTTGATTTGGTCTGTTTGTCACAAGTGGGGAGGAGACAGCCCTTAGGAACTGCAAAGCAAACACATATTCTGAAATATTTTCACTAATATAAGCATTACAGATGAACTGATAACATATTATATATTATCTAAAATAATAACTCACTACCAGGTATGTCCTACAAATAATTAGACAGAAATAAACTATGACTGCTATGTTTGTATGCAAATACATGTATTATAATCACGCTTAAACAGCAAATGGAAGTTATATAAGTAGCTTTATAGCTACCTTTCTTGTAATCTACTCTCAAAAAATAGATGACACTCCCATAATACCAACAGAATGAAGAAATTGACTTGTATTTCACAAAGTATGAAGAAATTGACTTGTATTTCACAAAGTAACTCTTTGATAGGCAATTTGCTTGTATTTTATTTGCACAATAGATTGCTTAAAGTTATGTGTACAATGATTATAATTTCTCAAATAATAATAATGTGAAGTGAAACACTTTACATGACCTTTCTGTAGCTAAGAATTTTCTGGAATAACAATAAATGACTAGTAAATGTGTTTTCCAGGAGAAAAGATATACTGCTTTTATTAGATTCTCAACAGTGTCTGGTAAAAGTTTTTCAGGAACTACTATATTTCTTTGATACGAGTAGTATATTCTAACTAAAGCTAAAAGAAAAGGAATTGTTATGGATTGAACTGTGTCACTACCTGCCCCTCCCCCTCATTCATATCTTGAAGTTCCCCTACTTCAGAATGTGACCTTATCTGGATATAGGGTCTTTATAGAAGTAACCAAGTTAAAAGGAAGTCATTAGGATAGGCTCTAATCCAACATGACTGGTGTTCTGGTAAGAGGAAATGTGGACACAGACGCATAGGAGGAAGATGATATAAAGGCACAGAAGAGATAACCATCAATAGACCAAGGAGGGGGGCCTGTAGAAGATCCTTCCCTTAACAAGCCCTCATAAGGAACAAATCCTGCCAACACACTGATCTTGGATTTCTGGACTCCAGAACTATGAGGTAATACATTTCTGTTGCTTAAGCCAGTTTGTGGTACTTCAGTATGGCAACACTAGCAAACTAATACATGAAATTAGGCTAAAATCCCACAACATATGGGATTTTAGCCTAATTTCATGTATTAGTATATATATATATATATAATATACATATATATTATATATATATATGGGTTTTTTTTTTTTTTTTTTTTTTTTTTTACTTAGCACTGAAGCAAGTTCCTACATAAAGTCAAATTTAGCCAAGCTCTCATTCCTAACATTAATAAATTCTGACTTTTTTCTTCCCTAGGAAAAGAAGTATGAAGGCAGAGCATTCATTAGCTAAAATATGGAGTTCTGGATCATATTTATACTTGACAGGCTGCCTCAATCTGACCTGAAGACAGTAGATACTGATGGTTGTGGCACCATCTAGGTTGAGCAAGCCTCTTCCACTCTCTGCATCTAAATTTCTCCATCCATAAAATGAAAGGCTGGGATTATAAGTTGCTTTAAAAGTTTCTTCTGTGGCTATTGTCTTTATTTATGAATAATGGGAACAATCAGAAATTGTGGTGCCTAGGTGGCTCAGTCTGTTAAGTGTTCCAACTCTTGGTTTCTGTTCAGGTCATGATCTCAGGGTTGTGAGATCAAGCTGAGTTAGGCTCTGCACTCAGTGAGGACTCTGCTTGAGAGTCTCTCTCCCTCAGCTTCTCCTTTTCTAACCACCCCTCCCCACCAAATAAACGTAAAATGTTTTGAGGTTTCCTTTCAGAACACTGCTGGTAAAGCAAAATATCTTCTAGTCTTTCCACATTATAAATTCAGTTTTTTTTCAAACTATCTTTTAGTTGTTGTCATCTTCTTTTCTTGGATGAAAATCCCTGCAAAATAACTCTTATTAGATTATTACTAGGTTAATAATTTCAATGAGTTTGAATATCATTATTATTATCATCACTCAAAATCTAACAAAACACCAATACTTGCTAGTCTGATTCTATTTCAGAAATATTTTCTAAATTTTGCCACTTTACTCTGACCTCTTTGTCACTGTCTTCATTCAGATTCTGAGTAACGGTCTTAAGAACTGGTTTTCAGCTTCTCCTCTTTTGTTCTAATCTCAAACCTTTCTAATCCATCTTTTAGATGCCAAGTGATTTTCTAAAACTTAAATCTGACTACATATTCCTGTGCTTAGAATTCTTCAACACCCTGCCATTTTTTCTTAATGTGGATTCCCTGTTCCACTTACAACAGAATTACTTTGAAGTATCTGTTAAAAATGTAGCCTTTAAGGGAGTTCCTTGAAAACACCCCCAAGTGTCCTGTCTTGTACAGTACTGACTGCTGGTACACAATGGGAGCTCAATAAATACTTGCTGGATAACTGATGAATAAATGAACTGGTTTGGACCAAAAGAATCAGACTCTGGGAAAGAAAATTCTTTTTATTAAGCCCATTTAAGTGATTTTTATCATAGGAAAGTTGAAAAGCACTGGTGCCCAAGATAATGTCCAGATTCAGTAGAATGGCACAGTATACAAAGCCCTCCACAATCTGCACTCAGCTAGTTTTCCAAATACATCTTTTGACACTCTCCATTTGTTCCCTGTTCTTAGCCATAGTGAAATACACTGATTCATCATAACTGATATATCTGAATCTGTTGAACATCCCTTTTTCCTGCTATGTTCCATTCTCTTTTGTTAGCTGTACTTGACTCAAGTGAATTCTTGAGTGAAGCCTGCCAGACACCTTCACATTTATTTCTCTAAGTCCCCACAGCACCACCTCTATTAATGGTACTATAATATTATCACCATATCACTTTTGTTTATTTCCATTTCTGCTTTCCAGACAACACCACGAGTTCCTCAAAGTCAAGAACTGTCTTATTCCTTTGTATTCCCAGAGCCTGATATAGTGGGAGGAGGCACTCACTTTCATTCAAATATTAGTTCAATGAAAGAATGAATAAATGGAAAACTAAAGAGACCAAAAATTATAGGGGTTATGATATAAATTATAAGTCACTGCTCTGAGACTTTTAGAAATCAGGAAGCCAATAAATATAACCTGGTTATTCTCTGTTCTGCAACATTTTCTCCTGAGTGGTGATTCTGGAAATGTGGCTTGGGTACTAATGGAGGTGTTCAATTCCTTTTCATGGAATCTGTGAATCAAAACTATTTCTGTAGTTCTTGTCTTTTTCATTCTCATTCTCTCATACAGCAGAGTAATCCAGAGGCTACATGACATGTGGTAATGCAACTGACTGGATGCAGAGAGATGGGAATCCAGCTTTCTTCAATTAATCCAGACAGTAAAGAGATTTGCAAAAGTGTAAGATGATGCCACTCTTTTCACTACTCTTTTTTGAAAATAATAGTTGTGTTAATATGTAATGGGTTTACTATTATTACTTAATATTTTAAAAATTCATTGGTTTTTATTTCTAAAATGGCAACTATTAATAGAAACAAATTTTTATAGACTGCTTAGAGTCTTTAATTTTTACAAGTGTAAAGAATCCTCAGGCCAAAGTTTACATTTCATAAACTGGTCAAATTGCACAAATTAGTCTAAAGCAGTGACTCTTCCAAAATGCAGGAAATGCCTATGTAAGGCTTATAACTCAAAGTTTTAGTTTTTTTCCATCTAAAGTTTGGTGGAAAAGAAGTCTGCCAAATTCGTTTGAGCAAACATGTTGATATCTTACCTAGTTTTCAAGCCTGACAAAATATACTTCTTCCATGAAGACCTTTTCTATTTTTTTCTTTCTATTTTTTTCTATTTTTTTCAAATGCACATGCTATCTGCTGATTTCATCTGTATGCCATTTTTTTTTTACCAGTTCTCTTACTGTTTTGCATTTTACTTGAGTACTTGTTGTTATACTCAGAATGTTTGTGTCCCCCCAAAACTCGTATGTTGGAATCCTAATGCCTGATACGATGATATTAGGAGGTAAGGTCTTTGGGAGTCATGAGTGGAGCCTTCATGAATGAGATTAGTGTTTTTTAAAAACACTTCACAGTGTTTACAGGACTTCACAGAGACCACTATTCTTTTTGCCATGAGAGAGTACAAAAAGTCTGCAACCTGGAAGTGGGCCCTCACCTATCTTGCTGGCACCCTGATCTTGGACTTCCAGCCTCCAGAATTGTGAGAGAGAAATTTCTGTTGTTTATAGCCACCCAGTCTGTGGTACTTTGTGATAGCAGCCTTAATGGACTAAGACACTTGTTTTTCATTCCTGTCAGACCATAAAGTCCATGAAGGCAGAGCGGTATAGTGTGGAAAGAGAATGTACTTCAGAATCCAACACACCTGGCTCAAATTCTAGTTTCCTTATTATTAATTTGGAGATCCTGGGCAGTTTCTTCAATTCTTAGGACTCTAGTTCCCACATCTGAAGATGGGAAAAACAAGAACTAACTACTCTTGTCCTGCCCATTGAATAGAAGAGCTTAGCACAGTGCCCACTGGGCACCCAATAAACGGTAGGTATTCGCCTACAGATTGTAGATACCTACAAATCTGTAACTCTTGCATTTCCAATCATACTGCCTTAAACACTACAGACACTGGATAAATATATGTCTTAGGTTAATTGAAATGCAACAGTTGTAGGAAGATATAAAACACTAAGATTATTTTCTGTTTCTGTCCTTCTGAACTTTTTTCCCCTTTCCCATTTCTCTTAATCTATAAGTATAAAGATCTCAAGATATTTTTGAAAAAAAATGTATAACCATGCCTTAAGAATATTCTTTTGCTTCCTCTATGATTGATTATGTCTAATCTACCATTAAGTTCATCCATAAATCCGAAAGGGTATGTTATTCTGAGACTGCTAAAGAGAGATTATTTTCTTTCCTTCAGTAGTGGCAAAAAATACTTCCTGGGCTAGTAAATGTGGAACCTACTTTTATGATGCTGGGCAGGGGCCGTGAGCCCCAGTTCCCTGTCAGCTACGCGGTCATGGAGAGTAAACAACTCTTAAAATCATTTTGTAATCATTCAGCCATTCTGTTTTTCACTTTCAGTAGAGTATTCAATAAATTACGGGGGATATTAACACTTCATTACAAAATAGGCTTTGTGTTATATGATTTTGCCCAACTGCAGGCTAAAGTTAAGTGTTCCTAGCACATTTTAGATAGGCTAGACTAAGCTAGGCTATCATGTCTGGTACGTTAGCTATGTTAAATGTACTTTTCAACTTACTGTATGTTTATTGGGTCATAACTCCGTTGTAAGTTGAGAGAGATCCGTATGTTAGACGTCAGTGACTGAAGATACTGGAAAATTTATTTGTAAAGGATTTCTCAAAGAATTCTGTAAAAATTCAAATAAAAATGTACTGATTTGCCAAAGACCTCAGAGATGAGGGAGACTCTCCTTGCCTCATCAACAAGCTGATTTCAAACTCTCAAGAATCAACGGATCTGAGTTACCAATGGCAGAAGTACGGTGAATTTCGAATTATATGATAATTCGATAGACTATGATAGTAAGAGAAAAACCACCAAATTCTTTGGAAAACTTCTGTTCTTGTTTTTTAAGTACTTCTGTAACCAAAGCATGTAGTTAGTGTTAGTATTTCTAAAAAAAAAAAAAAAAAAAAAAAAAAAAATCAAATGCTAAAAATTCCCTCTTAACATTCCTACATTCTCTTCTGTATCTCAAGAGGCTTTTTTTATTCTCTCCTTCAAATCTCTGCACTTCTGACATGACGAGCGCCATATGGGGCAAAGGCTCTCACGGGGATCCTGTTTCTTTTTTTTTTTTTTGGGGGGGGGGGGGATCCTGTTTCTTAAATGTCCTCTCAGCCTGTGCAACTCAGTTGTGCCGGCTAGATGGGCATTGATCCTAACCTTGACGATGCTGAGGAAGACTGCACAGCACCTTCCAGACTCTGTACTGCCTAATTTTTATTCTAAAGAAGCAGAAACGGAAGTAAAATGTCTCTCTGTCTGGTACGTATCTTCCAGCCCTTGAGTCTGACCGTGCGGTTTACCAAAAAAAAAAAAAAAAAAAAAAAAATTCAAACTAGCTTTCAACCACACTGCAAGTGCAGGCTTCAGGTAACTCTCCTAGGGTATTAGGAAACTTCTGAGAAGGATGGAAATACCGAGGGTGCCACACAGAAACCAGCGATCTCACAGGAAAGCAGCAATTTAAAAATGTGTGTGTCTTGAAACAGAAACTTAAGGGCAGTGGGTGCTCCCAGCGTCCGAGAAGAAAGATGGGAGAGAAACAGCGGAGGCGGCAGCGCTCAGGACAAAAGACCGCGATCCCACAGCTGCAGACGGGCGGAGCGTCGGAGGCCGGTCGGCCGGCGCCCGCTTTCCTGTGTATCCGGGACTACCGTCGCCCGGCCCCTAGTCTAGAGGACAGTCACTTCTCCGCCTCCCCTTTCTCCCAAACTCCCCTTCCGAGACGGCTGCCACTCACCTCCGAGGACTGTGCCCAGGAAGATGCATTTCTTTTTATGGCGTTTTAGAAAATTCCACGTAGATCTCAGCATCTTCAGGCCCTCAAGGTACGGGCTGCCTCGGGGCGGGGGGGGGGGCGGGTAGTTCGCCAGGAAACCGCTTCCTCGTCGCGAGGCCCGACCGAGCAGCCGTCGTCCCGCTGGCTGCTCCCCGAAATCACAAACGCGACTCTCCGCAGAGACTGTCACCGGGGCGGGAAGGGGGCGTGGGCTAGAGCCGAGCCGCAGCGCTCTCTGCCGCCGCCGCCGCCGCCGCCGCCGTCGCCGCCGCCGCGCCCCGGCCCCGCCCACCCGGGTCCGTCCGGAATGCGCTCCCGAGTGCATCGCCCTTCGACTTCCCTGGAAACGGCGGCCCGCGTTCTCCGCGTTCCGTTGCCCCGAGCAACGGGCCCGGGTGCGGGATGGAGGCCAAGGCGGCGTCCGCGCCGTCTCCGGTCGGCGGCGCGTGCCCTGTGACGGCCGAGGAGACCGAAAAGTGGATGGAGGAAGCCATGCAAATGGTGAGGAGTCCAGGGGTGGTGGATGCCGGGGGTGGGAGCTTCCTTCAGCCCTCTTCCCGACCCGAGCATCTGAGCAAACGCCCTGGCTGTGCTTTCTCGCCACCCAGATCTCCGCGGCGGTCACGTTTCCTGGGGAAACAGCCGGCTTTGCTGTCGTGACATCTTCTTTAGCCCATCCTCACGGTGCTGCAGGGGAGGAAGAGAGGAAGTACAGAAATCATTTATTTTTATCGGTGGCTTGCCTGAGCCACCCAGCCCTGCCCTCCCTGCGGCCGGCCTCTTGGCGTGCTGCGCCCCCTTCCGCCCCGGGGGGCTCGCTCGCGAGTGCGGAAAGGCTCAGTGTTTTGTATTTATGATCTCCTGACCCTCTCTAGCAGGAGAAAAGGCACCGAGGATATGGGTCTGATGGTTCACGGTGAAACAGTCAGATCCTACCATTCATTCGTCTGTCCTACTGCCCTGTCTTTTGTTTGTTTGTTTGTTTTAAAGATTATTTATTCATGAGAGACACAGGGAGAGGGGCAGAGACACAGGCGGAGGGAGAAGCAGGCTCCATGCAGGGAACCTGATGCGGGACTCGATCCCAGGACCCCGGGACCACGCCCTGAGCCAAAAGCAGACGCTCAACCACTGAGCCACCCAGGGGCCCCTACCCTCTGTCCTTCAGGATTGCTGATCAAGAAGGGCCCTGATCAGATTTGTGTAGGATCCAAGCTTTACCCATACTTACGTGTGCCAGTGAGCTCTTTAATAGGGATAAGAGTGTGTTTGGCATATACAAGTATAGGGGAATCCCTGGGTGGCGCAGCGGTTTGGCGCCTG